>NC_092720.1:9985571-10285571 GCF_047496885.1 Scyliorhinus torazame
AATGGGTGGCAGCATACAAAAGCCAAACCCAGGTGTTAGAAATAAAAGGGATGTTAATCCCAGGCCAATTTGGGGAGTGTGACAGCCATAGAGGTACAATACTGGGGATGGGCACACCGTTGTTCAGTTCTTAACTTCCACCTGATTCACAGGATTAGACGGAAGTACAGCTCAGAAGCAGGCCATTCAGCCCGACCGGAAGATGCTGGTCTTCATGATCCATCAGAACATCCAAAAGACGACGCAGAATCTGCAGAATTCCCTCAGTGCTGCTCTTGGATGTTGTGGGAATGGGATTTGAACCCATGAATCTTCTGACTGAGAGGTCACTCATCGAGCCCACGGCTGGAACCAGGTGAAAGTTCAGAGTCTGAACCCACCGTTCAAACTCCAGCTCCAGGTGGGCAACCTTTCGCAAGCAGCAACGGATATGCAGCCCGTAAACCTGTCAGTGGCGTCGCTGAAACAAAGTTGGTGTTGTCAAAGTTCTCATTGATAGGTGCAGGACATTGTTAAAAATAAACAATACGGGGAAATCCTTTTTGGAGTGTTTCAATCAGCAAGATTTCAGTGACAAAGCTCAGCATCGCGGTCCCATTGCTTTCCCCTTTTGCCTTGCACCGTGAAATCATTTAATCTCTCCTTCCTTCCGGCTTATCACAGACCTTGTCCCTTCTCCCCACCCTGCCTCCGCTCTCACTCTCTCGAGTGTTGGGTGGGGTTACTGGGTTATGGGGATAGGGTGAAGGTGTGGACCTTGAGTAGGGTGCTCTTTGCAAGAGCCGGTGCAGACTCGATGGGCCGAATGGCCTCCTTCTGCACTGTAAATTCTATGAAACCTGTCACAATTCCTCTCGGTTCGAATGTTTATCATCACCAACCTGAACTTGGGCGGGGTTCTCCGTTTGAGAGGCTAAGTGTTGACATCGGGGCTGAATGGGGGGGGGGTTCCTCGCTCCCGAAGGGGGTGCGACTGACATGCTCATGGGCCAGCGTGCGATTCGCTGCGTTCGGGATTGGCCCGACAAGCTGGGGCTGTGTATAAACACTCCGCTCCCCACATACTCTCATTTCAGCCAAGAAGGTGCCATCCCGGAGAACGGACCCGAGATTCTCGGATGCAGAGCTGGAGATACCGCTGGATGCTCTGGAAGAAAGGCGGGACACCCTGTTCCCCGGGGTGGGAAGGTGGCTGCCACCCGCCGATGTCAACCGCCAATGTCAACCGGGCCTTACCGGAGGTGGCAGAGGCCGTGAGGGCCGTGGGCCCCACCCCCAGGACCGGGTAGCAGTGCCGAAAGAAGCACAACATCCCCAGGGTGGCCTGGGTGAGTCACCAGCAGCACGCCCCCAGCCCCACAGGGCACAGTTATTGTACAGAACACTGTCACAAGCAAACACCTGCTCACGGACGCTTCGACCTGCCTCAGGCCTCTATCTGAAGGGTGTGATGGATGGGCTGGGCTGGGTGTGGAGTGTGTGCCGGGTGGGGGAGGGGACAAGGAGCAGGGATTGGGGGTGCAGGGAGGGGGGGGGGGGGGTCCGGTAGGCCGGTGATGTGGATTTTGGAGGAGTGGCCCCCAGGTCAGTTGGGAGTATCCCTGGATGTGGAGGTCCTGGGGTGGGTGGGTGGAGGTCCTGGGGTGGGGGGGGGGAGTGCAGGCAGGGGGTTGAGGGTAGGGGGCGAGGGGATGGGTGGCCATGCCCAGGGGTGATATTTGGGGGTGGAACGGACAGCTGGTCTGCTGGAGGCTAGGCCGCATAGTCAGCGAAGCTGGAGGCGATTCTGTTGCCCCGTGCGCGGCGGCCCAGGAGCCCCTGCCATGCGGCCTCCTGTGCATGCTCGGGGCCCCATGCCCTGTCCATCCTCCGCATTGGACCAGATCTGACATTCCTCCAGCTCCTCCTGCAGCACGTCACGCGCCTGCTGCGCGATGTTGTGGAGGACTCAGCAGGCCACCACGATGTGGGAGACCCTCCTGGGCCTACACTGGAGGGCGGCCCCACCAGGGCGGTCCAGGCACCTGAACCGCACCTTCAGGACGTTGGTGCACTGCCCGGTGATGTCCCTGGTTGCTTCATGGGCGACATTGTATTGGGTCTCCACTTGGGTCTGTGGCCTCCAGATGGGTCAGTAGCCACGACCGCAGCGGTAACCCCTGTCGCCCAAGAGCCAATCCCTCACCCAGGGGAGTGCCTCAAAGGTGTTGAGCACCGACCTGTGCGCCAGGACGAATGCATCGCTGCATCGACGCAGACGTGGCAATGGGCAGCCGGTGGTCACATTCATTGAGTGGAAGCCCTTCCGGTTGCTGAATGGCTCCCCCTCATGCACGGGTCCTTGTAGAAGGTTCTCTGTCCCATCAATCACCCCCTGGACCTGGACCTACCTAGGGCATGCCTGCGATGATGGCGAATCCCGCTGCCCGGGCAATGGTCGGCTCTGCCCACATTGAAGTTGATACGTTGAGCCACCCGGACATCTAGGGCAGCCACCGCGGCTCAGATGTCCCTGTGTCTGCAACATCCCCAACAGGTTCCCACTCGGCGTCTGGAAGGACCTTGTGGCATAAAGGTTCAGGGTGCCCGTCACCTTGATGGCCACTGAGGGTGGGTGTCCTTCCCCCATGGTCTCCCTGCTGAGCCGCACTGATCGGCGACATGCTTGAAGGACAGACACTGCTGATATACACGAGACCTGATGAAGCACCTCCTTCCCACCTCCGCCGCGGCCTGTTGGACGGCCGGCTCTCCAGCCTCAGCGGCTGGCCCCTGCTCCTCTGAGGCAGGCTCCTGGTCTGCAGTGCCCTCCCTGAGCAGCCCCTCCTCGTGCAGCCTCAGTGCGTTCGCAAGGGCTGCTGGGGCCAGGCAGATGCCAACCATTCCTGATTGGACTCCGAACTCCATTGTCTGCAGGGGGGGTAAAGGGCAGACATGTTTGCATGGTGAGGGCTCCTGTGCCTATCCACGTCCAATGGGCTACACGATGGCCCCGGCCTGCACTGCAGACCGCGCCCACCCCCCGCATGTTCCCTTCCCAATCCCAACCCCACCCCAGGCGGTTCCCTCTGACACTCTCCCTTCCACACCACGCCTTGGCCCCATCAGTGCCTGGCACCGGGAGACCTCTAGCACTGCCACCATCCCCCCCCCAACCGGCAGGGGTACCAGTGGCTGGCACTACCCATGCCAGTGATACGCTCTGCGACCCCTATACTGCGTACTCCTGTGGGCCGTACCATGGGTTGCATCCTTGGGTGGGCCATGTGATACCCCATCAGCAGAGTGGCTCGTGGCTGTGGGGCTGGGTGGGGGGCACCGGATGCCACCAACCAGCACCATGCCTGGTGGCATGCGTGTGGGCAGGACCCCGGATGGGGCTGGGCAAGGGGTGTGAGCATCTGTTGGGTCCGCAGCTGTAATATGTCGTGGGTCCTGTGTGCGGCGCACAGGTTGTGCCTACCTGTCCAGGGGCAGGATGGATGGAGCGGGGTCGCACTGGGCTGCCGGGGCTTGGTGACAGCCGGTGGTCCTGTGGGGTCCCGTTGATGGGTCAGCTGGGGTCTGAGGGCTCCTGGGGGGTGGCCTGTGGGGGTGGGTCGCTCTGCACATTTACGGGTCACAATGGCAGTCGGTGATGGGCACAGCCAAACGGCTGGCCTGCAGGCCCCGGCAATGGCGGTCCGTGCCTGGCCAACCCGGTCCGGGAGGGACACCCCAAAGCCATGGCCCATCTCCCAGTCACTCCCTGCTCCCCCCCCCCCCCCCCGCCTCTCGGCCTGGCAGACGCTTCCCCAGCGACACAACTGGCAGCCGACCGCTACACCTATGGAGCCTTTTCCTACCTCCTCCCTCTCCCTCAGCCGCCCCGGCGTCGGTCCCCGTTTTTAAACACCACAGGTGAACCGCAGCGGCGTCACTTCGGCCTGGTGGAGGCGGAGCGTCGCGGGAGGCCGGAGGCTGTCGGGTCGGCCCGTTAAGGATCTGTTAACGAGTGCTACTGTGCGTTTGGCAGTCGCACGGTGGCACAGGGTGGGGAGCTCATTCACACCGCCTTCGAGGCAGCGGAGCATGGCGCTCCGATGGGCGCACAGTGCCAACCTCGATTTTCACTCAACTCAGGAAAGAGGCTGGAGCCAACGATGGGAGGAATGGAAAATGGAGAAGTGTGTTGGAGAGAGGTGTGGCTCCGAGAGGTGGGGGGGGACTGGAACAGACAATGAGCTATTTTACACACAATGGCATTGCATAGCAGGAAAACAGGTTTGATTTATCTCGACTCCATTCCTCCTTCACAATCCAAATGATATCACAACTCAGCAGCTCCCTTCACTTACACTGCCACGATGTGGAGATGCCGGCGTTGGACTGGGGTGGGCACAGTACAAAGTCTTACAAAACCAGGTTAAAGTCCAACAGGTTTATTTCAAACACTAGCTTTCGGAGCGCTGCTCCTTCCTCAGGTGAATGAGGCTCTGAAAGTTAGTGATTCGAAACAAACCTGTTGGACTTTAACCTGGTGTTGTAAGACTTCTTACTGTGCTCACCCCAGTCCAACGCCGGCATCTCCACATAATAACACGTGGGCAGCAGCCATGTGGGGCAGGGGTGGGGTTGTGTTGGGACAAACCAGAGGAATTAAATACTGAAAGCAAAAGGGAAAATCAAGATGGAGGAGAAAGTTCATAGTCTAAAATTGTTCACCTCAATGTTTTGTCCGGAAGGCTATATATGGACTCGAAACATTAACATTGTTTCTCTCTCCACAGACGCTGCCAGATCTGCTGAGTTTATCCAGCATTTTCTATTTTTTATCAGATTTCCAGCGTGCTTTTATTTTATAATGATGTTGGGTTGAGGGATAATTTTGTTTTCTGGGCCTTGGCGAGGAAACCCTCCTACTGAGGTGCGATCTCTGGACCCCCCCCCCCCCCCCCCCCCCCCCCCCCCTCACGGCCTCCAGTGGGGTTGAGGGATAATTATTAACCTGGACAGTAAGAAGTCTTACAACACCAGGTTAAAGTCCAACAGGTTTGTTTCGATGTCACTAGCTTTCGGAGCGGTGGGTGGTGTTCTCACGTGTAATGGTGGTATCCATGTCGATGATCTGGCACTTCTTGCAGAGATTGCCATGACAGGGTTGTGTGGTGTCGTGGTCACTGTTCTGAAGGCTGGGTAGTTTGCTGCAAACAATGGTTTGTTTGAGGTTGCGCGGTTGTTTGAAGGCTAGTGGGGGTGTGGGGATGACCTTGGCAAGATGTTCATCGTCATCAATGACGTGTTGAAGGCTGTGAAGAAGATGACGTAGTTTCTCCGCTCCGGGGAAGTACTGGACGACGAAGGGTACTCTGTCGGTTGTGTCCCATGTTTGTCTTCTGAGGAGGTCGGTGCAGACGTGAGAACACCACCCACCAGGTACGCGGTACATACTCGTGCGACTCAGCCAACGTTGTCTACCTCATACGCTGCAGGAAAGGATGTCCCGAAGCGTGGTACATTGGCGAGACCATGCAGACGCTGCGACAACGAATGAACGGACATCGTGCGACAATCGCCAGGCAGGAATGTTCCCTTCCAGTCGGGGACCACTTCAGCAGTCAAGGGCATTCAGCCTCTGATCTCCGGGTAAGCGTTCTCCAAGGCGGCCTTCAGGACCCGCGACAACGCAGAATCGCCGAGCAGAAGCTTATAGCCAAGTTCCGCACACATGAGTGCGGCCTCAACCGGGACCTGGGGTTCATGTCACATTACATTCATCCCCCACCATCTGGCCTGCGAAATCCTACCAACTGTCCTGGCTTGACACAATTCACACCTCTTTAACCTGGGGTTACCCCATTTCTGGATCTGTAAAGATTTAATCACCTGCTAATGGTCGCATTCCAAGCATTGTTTGGCATCTTTGAATTTGTCTATATATGTGTTTCTGGAACATACCTCTTCATTCACCTGAGGAAGGAGCAGCGCTCCAAAAGCTAGTGACATCGAAACAAACCTGTTGGACTTTAACCTGGTGTTGTAAGACTTCGTACTGTGCTCACCCCAGTCCAACGCCGGCATCTCCACATCATATTAACCTGGAGGCAGAACTCTTCTGCTTTCCTCCAAGGTATTGGCCATGGGATGAAAGGAGGAATTTGGAGAATTGAAATAGCCAGGGGTCACTCAGGGGGCACTCAGGCGGCACTCTCCCATTGGGTAAGCGCCTCCTTAATGAAAGCAGCTTCGAAGGTTTAGCCAGCAATCTCATTCTCACCCAGGGCCAGAAAGCACCTGAAATCACAGAAAGACACCTTTGATGTATGAGGAACTCACCACAGTCGGAGCTGGCTCAGTTTCCCGGACATTGTGTTCACAGAACAGCCTTTGTAAAATTAAGGAAGAAATACAATTATCAGAAGCAAAGTCCAATCGAGGTCTGTACGCAAAGCTGTCTGTCAAAGTGGAAAATCTAGTTTAACTAGTCTTTAAACTGGCCTTTAAACCTTCTTACAATAGTACGAAGTCTTACAACACCAGGTTAAAGTCCAACGGGTTTGTTTCGATGTCACTAGCTTTCGGAGCGCTGCTCCTTCCTCAGGTGAATGCAGAGGTCTGTTCCAGAAACACATATATAGACAAATTCAAAGATGCCAAACAATGCTAGGAATGCGAGCATTAGCAGGTGATTAAATCTTTACAGATCCAGAAATGGGTTAACCCCAGGTTAAAGAGGTGTGAATTGTATCAAGCCAGGACAGTTGGTAGGATTTCGCAGGCCAGGTGGTGGGGGATGAATGTAATGCGACATGAATCCCAGGTCTCGGTTGAGGCCGCACTCATGTGTGCGGAACTTGGCTATAAGTTTCTGCTCGGTAATTCTGCGTTGTCGCGGGTCCTGAAGGCCGCCTTGGAGAACGCTTACCCGGAGATCAGAGGCTGAATGCCCTTGACTGCTGAAGTGTTCCCCGGCTGGAAGGGAACATTCCTGCCTGGTGATTGTCGCCCGATGTCCGTTCATTCGTTGTCGCAGCGTCTGCATGGTCTCGCCAATGTACCACGCTTCGGGACATCCTTTCCTGCAGCGTATGAGGTAGACAACATTGGCCGAGTCGCACGAGTATGTACCGCGTACCTGGTGGGTGGTGTTCTCACGTGTAATAGTGGTATCCATGTCGATGATCTGGCACGTCTTGCAGAGATTGCCATGGCAGGGTTGTGTGGTGTCGTGGTCACTGTTCTGAAGACTGGGTAATTTGCTGCAAACAATGGTTCGTTTGAGGTTGCGCGGTTGTTATAATAGTTGAGTACTCGTTAAGTGTGAGAAGCCATCATAAGCAACCCCCAGACAATAAGAGCACCAAGTGATGAGAGACAATTGAACCCTTGGAGTCCAGGTATCAATCTCATGAATCTACATTGCACTCCCTCCGAGGCCAATCGCCCCTTCCTAGTGTGTGGTGCCCAGAGCTGCTCCCGGTCACTCCAGGTGTGGTCGAACGGGGCATTGTGTTGCTGACGTACGGCTGCTAACTCTGTATTCTAATCCTGACCATTGGAGACCCAAGGTGTACGTCAGACTCCCGCAGGCTTCTAGATGTACTGACCTCCATAGGAACAGCCTGGGAAGTATGAACTTCCGGAAGACAATTCACCGACATCCCGGGACCCTTTGCGAATGTCTCCAGCTCGGAGCCAGAGGCTGCAATTGTCCACTCATCGGGATTGGGTACTCTAAATTTTTTTTAAAACCTGTCTCCACCACACTCTCAGACAGTACATTCCCCAGATCCTAACCGCTCGCTGTGTGAATCTGCCTCCACCACACTCTCAGACAGTACATTCCAGACCCTCACCACTCGCTGTGTGAATCTGTCTCTCTCACTCTCAGACAGAACATTCCGGATCCTAACCAGTCACTGTGTGAATCTGCCTCCACCACACTTTCAGACAGTACATTCCAGATCCTAACCACTCGCTGTGTGAATCTGCCTCCACCACACTCTCAGACAGTACATTCCAGATCCTAACCACTCACTGTGTGAATCTGTCTCCACCACACTCTCAGACAGTACATTCCAGATCCTAACCACTCGCTGTGTGAATCTGTCTCTCTCACTCTCAGACAGAACATTCCGGATCCTAACCACTCGCTGTGTGAATCTGCCTCCACCACACTCTCAGACAGTACATTCCAGACCCTCACCACTCGCTGTGTCAATCTGCCTCCACCACACTCTCAAACAGTGCATTCCGTATCCTAACCACTCACTGTGTGAATCTGTCTCCACCACACTCTCAGACAGTGCATTCCGGATCTTAACCACTCACTGTGTGAATCTGTCTCCACCACACTCTCAAACAGTGCATTCCGGATCCTAACCACTCACTGTGTGAATCTGTCTCCACCACACTCTCAGACAGTACATTCCAGATCCTAACCACTCGCTGTGTGAATCTGCCTCCACCACACTCTCAGACAGTACATTCCAGACCCTAACCACTCGCTGTGTGAATCTGCCTCCACCACACTCACAGACAGTGCATTCCAGATCCTAACCACTCGTTGTGTGAATCTGTCTCCACCACACGCTTAGACGGTACATTCCAGATCCTAACCACTCGCTGTGTAAATCTGCCTCCACCACACTCTCAGACAGTGCATTCCAGATCCTAACCACTCACTGTGTGAATCTGCCTCCACCACACTCTCAAACAGTGCATTCCAGATCCTAACCACTCGCTGTGTGAATCAGTCTCCACCACACTTTCAGACAGTGCATTCCAGATCCTAGCCAGTCACTGTGCGAATCTGTCTACACCACACTCTCAGACAGTACATTCCGGATCCTAACCACTCGCTGTGTGAATCTGTCTCCACCATACTCTCAGACAGTACATTCCAGATCCTAACCACTCACCATGTAAACCTGTCTCGAGGGCAGCAAGGTGGTGCAGCGCTTAGCACTGCTGCCTCATGGCGCCGAGATCCCAGGTTCGAATCCCGGCCCTGGGTCACTGTCCGTGTGGAGTTTGCACATTCTCCCCGTGTCTGCGTGGGTTTCACCCTCACAACCCAAAGATGTGCAGTGTAGGTGGATTGGCCATGCTAAATTGCCCCTTAAAGTCCAGAAGGACGTGCTTGTTAGGTGAATTGGACATTCTGAATTCTCCCTCTGTGTACCCAAACAGGTGCCGGAATGTGGTGACTAGGGTCTTTTCACAGTAACTTCGTTTCACAGTAACTACTTGTGACAATAATAAAGATAATGATGATGATAAGTCCCTTAATTGGAAAAAAATGAATTGGGTGCTCTAAATTTTAAGAAAACTGTCTCCACCACACTCTCAGACAGTACATTCCAGATCCTAACCACTCGCTGTGCTAATCTGCCTCCACCACACTCTCAGACAGAACATTCCAGATCCTAACCACTCACTGTGTGAATCTGTCTCCACCATACTCTCAGACAGTACATTCCAGATCCTAACCACTCGCTGTGTCAATCTGCCTCCACCACACTCTCAAACAGTGCATTCCGGATCCTAACCACTTGCTGTGTGAATCTGCCTCCACCACACTCTCAGACAGAACATTCCAGATCCTAACCACTCGCTGTGTGAATCTGCCTCCACCACACTCTCAAACAGTGCATTCCAGATCCTAACCACTCACTGTGTGAATCTGCCTCCTCCACACTCTCAAACAGTGCATTCCGGATCCTAACCACTCACTGTGTGAATCTGCCTCCACCACACTCTCAAACAGTGCATTCCAGATCCTAACCACTCACTGTGTGAATCTGCCTCCTCCACACTCCCAAACAGTGCATTCCAGATCCTAACCACTCACTGTGTGAATCTGCCTCCACCACACTCTCAGACAGTACATTCCAGATCCTAACCACTCGCTGTGCTAATCTGCCTCCACCACACTCTCAGACAGAACATTCCAGATCCTAACCACTCACTGTGTGAATCTGTCTCCACCATACTCTCAGACAGTACATTCCAGATCCTAACCACTCGCTGTGTCAATCTGCCTCCACCACACTCTCAAACAGTGCATTCCGGATCCTAACCACTTGCTGTGTGAATCTGCCTCCACCACACTCTCAGACAGAACATTCCAGATCCTAACCACTCGCTGTGTGAATCTGCCTCCACCACACTCTCAAACAGTGCATTCCAGATCCTAACCACTCACTGTGTGAATCTGCCTCCTCCACACTCTCAAACAGTGCATTCCGGATCCTAACCACTCACTGTGTGAATCTGCCTCCACCACACTCTCAAACAGTGCATTCCAGATCCTAACCACTCACTGTGTGAATCTGCCTCCTCCACACTCCCAAACAGTGCATTCCAGATCCTAACCACTCACTGTGTGAATCTGCCTCCACCACACTCACAGACAGAACATTCCAGATCCTAGCCACTCACTGTGTGAATCTGTCTCCTCCACACTCACAGACAGTACGTTCCAGACCCTTCATAGTTTTGAACATCTCCACTAAATTTCCTCTCAACCTTCTCTTCTCGAAGAAAAACAGTCCCAACTTCTTCAATCGAGCTCCATAACTAAAGTTCTTTTTCACTGGAACCATTCTCATGAATCTTTTTCAGACTCTCTCCAGCACCTTCACATCCTTCCTGAACTGTGGTGCCTGGAATTGGACACAATACTCCAGCTGAGGCCCAACTAGTGACTTATACAAGTTTAACATAACCTCCTTGCCAACTGCCCTCTCCACCTGTTCTGCCACCCCCAATGACCTATGCACATAAACACCCAGGTCCCTCTGCCTCTTTAGATTTGTATTTGATCAATTTAGAGTAGACAATTCTTTTTTTCCAATTTAGCATGGCCAATTCATCTACCCTGCACATCTTTTTGGGTTGTGGGGGTGAAACCCACGCAGACACAGGGAGAATGCGCAAACTCCACGTTTACAGTGACTCGGGGCCGGGGTCAAACCCGGGTCCTCAGCGCAATGAAAAGGCAGTGCTAGCCACTGCGCGACCGTGCCACCAACCAGACTTGTACCTTTTATCTTTTCGTGACCCTCCATGTTCTTCCGACCGAAATGAATCACTTGCCATTTCCCTGCATTGATCTTCATCCCTCACCTGTCTACCATTCCGGCAACTTCTCTACATCCTTTTGAAGTTCTAAGGAACCTCCTCAGAGTTGACAATGCTTCCAAGTTTTGTGCCATCTGCAAATTCTGAAATTGTGTCCTGGGCGCCATGGACAAGGTCATTAATATAGATCAGGAAAAGCAAGGATCCCGAGACTGACCTCTGGGGAATACCGCCACAACCCTCCCTCTAGACTGAAAAACATTTATTCAGTATTATTCTGTTTCCTGTCGCTCAGCCAGTTCCATATCCATGTTGCCAAAGTCCTTTTATTCCATGTGCAATAGCTTTACTCATAGTCTGTGTTAAATAACTTCGAATGCATCTCATCCAGTCCAGGGCCTGATCAGCTTTAAGTACAGCCAACCTATCCAATATCTTCTCTTTTATCAATTTTAAACCTTTCTAGTGTCTGAATTCCCTCCTCTTTCACCATGGCCTGTGCAGCAGATAGCTTGTCCCTTGGTAAAGTCAGATGCAAGTATTAATTTCATATCTCAGCTATGCCCCCTACCTCATGTGCAGGTCCCCTTGCCTAATTGCCCCCACTCCTCCTTTTACTATTTACAGAAGAAGTTGGGATTTCCTTTCATGTTGGCTGCCAAACACTTCTCATACTCTCTCTTTGTTTCTCTCATTTGATTAATTGATTGATTGATATTTATTGTCACGTGAAAAGTATTTTTCTGCTGCCAAGGGAATGTACACAGTACATACATAGTAAACAAAAAGAATAGTCAACAAAATACATCGACAAATAAGTAATTGGTTATAGTGCGGAACAAGGGGCCAAACAAAGCAAATTGGGGAGCAAGAGCTGCATAGGGCGTCGTGAATAGTGTTCTTACAGGGAACAGATCGGTCCGAGGGGGAGTCGTTGAGGAGTCTAGTAGCTGTGGGGAAGAAGCTGTTCCTATGTCTGGATGTGCGGGTCTTCAGGATTCTGTACCTCCTGCCTGATGGAAGGGTCTGGAAGAGGGCAAAGCCTGGGTGGGAGGGATCTCTGATAATGCTGTCTGCCTTCCTGAGGCAGCGGGAGGTCTAGACAGAGTCAATGGAAGGATGTCAAACTTATGTGGTGCGTTGGGCTGAGTTCACCACACTCTGCAATTGTATTTTCGACCTGACACCTGTCATAAGCAAACATCTTTTCCTCATCTTAATTCCTATTTATTTTCTCATCCGAGGAGCAGAGGATTTGTTTTTCCTACTTTTCCCTTTCGAGGGAATGTGCCTTGACTGTGCCCAAATCATCTCTTCTTTTTAGGCAACCCATTGTTCAGCTAATATTTTTCCTGACAACATTTGATTTACAATTTATTCAGCCCATTATTAAGATCCATTCTTACCCCCATTGAGGCTGGCTTTCCCCGCAATAATTATTCTTCCTCTGGATTGTTCCTTTTCCACAAGCAACCTAAACCTTACAACACAATGATCACTGTCCCCTAAATGTTCTCCTGTCACTAGATCCACTTGGTCCATCCCAGTCCCCAAAACCAGATCCAGCAGCTCGCTGGACTGGAAACATAACTGCAGCAGAAAAGTCTCTTGAGCAGACTCCAGAAACTCTCGCTCTTCTCTGCCCTTCACACAACTAATCTCCCAATCTATATTTGGGTAACTAATGCCATCCATTATAACTACTTCAGAATTTTTGCTCCTCCCTGTAATTTCCTTGCACATTTGTTCTTCGACATCCTTCCCACTAGTTGGGGGCTTGTAAACCACACCGACCAGTGTAATTGCACCTTTCCTGTTCCTGAGTTCTAGCCCAAAACATTCTGTAATTGGCTCCCCCTGTGACATCCTCGTTCTCCAGCACTGCTATGTCCTTTAATCAACACCAGCAGCCCTTCTCCTTTCCTATCTCTCACTTTGTATCCAGATATTTATGAAGGACTTTAGCAAGGGAGATGGCGGCGCAGTGGTATTATCGCTGGACTAGTTAACCAGAGCCCCTGTGTAATGCTCTGGGGACCCAGGTTCAAATCCCACAGACGATGAAGCAGGCAGTAATCACACTAATCCCCCAAAAAGGGAAGGATCCGGTGGAATGCGGGTCGTATAGACCCATATCACTATTGAAAACAGATGTGAAAGTATTGGCTAAGTTGTTGGCGAGGAGGATGGAAGATTGTGTCCCGGGGGTGGTTGCAGAAGATCAAACGGGCTTCGTGGCGGGCAGGCAGCTGGCGGGTAATATAAGACGGCTGTTGAATGTGGTGGTGAATCCGTCGGGGGCTCTGGTATCGGAGGTGGTGATGTCCATGGACGCGGAGAAAGCATTTGATCGAGTGGAGTGGCGGCACTTGTTCAAAGTTTTGGGACGGTTTGGGTTTGGGCCGAGATTTGTGGCATGGGTGCGGTTGCTGTATGTGGCACCAAGAGCGAAGGTGAGGATGAATGATATGAGCTCACGAAACTTTGACTTACACAAGGGTACGAGGCAGGGGTGCCCGCTGTCGCCGCTGCTGTTTGCGCTGGCCATAGAGCCATTGGCGATGGCTCTCAGGGGGTCGGCAGAGTGGCAGGGGATAATGAGGGAATAGAGGGAGCATCGGGTGTCGCTCTCTGCCGATGACCTCTTGCTGTATGTTTCGGATCCGTTGGAGAGTATGGGAAGGATTATGGGCCTGGGGATTGGGGAGGTTTGGAGGTTTTCTCAGGATACAAGCTGAATGTAGGGAAAAGCGAGGTATTCCCGGTGAATGAGCTGCACAACGGGCTAATTTAGGGGGGGTTCCATTTACGGTAGCGAGGGATAGGTTTAGGTACTTGGGGATTCAGATAGCGAGGGAATGGACGGGGCTCCATGAGTGGAACTTAACGAAGCTGGAGGAGGAGGCCAGAGAGGATCTTAAGAGGTGGGGTACACTGCACTTAACGTTGGCGGGGAGGGTCCAAGTGGTGAAAATGAATATTCTGCCGAGGTTCTTGGTTATCTTTCAGGCTCTCCCGATCTTTATACCAAAGGCCTTTTTTCGGAAAGTGGACACAATCATCTCTGACTTTGTATGGGCGGGGAAGGTGCCGAGGGTGGGGAGGACCCTGCTACAGAGGCAGAGGCAGCAGGGGGGGGTTGGCGTTGCCAAACTTGCTTCATTATTATTGGACGGCGAATGTGGACAAGGTGCGGCGATGGTGGGAAGGAGAAGCGATAGAGTGGGTTAGGATGGAGGAGGAATCTTGTAAGGGGTCTAGTTTGAGGGCTATGGTGACGGCAGCATTGCCAATGACTCCGAGTAGGTATTCAGGGAGCCCAGTGGTGCAGTCCACGGTGAAGATATGGAATCAGCTGAGGAGGCATTTTCGGGTGGAAGGGATGTCGGTGCTAAACCCGCTGTGCGAGAATCATGGGTTTGAGCCGGGGGGGGGGGGGGGGGGGGGGGGGGGGGGTGGAAAGTGTATACAGGAAGTGGAGGGAAGTGGGGCTGGTCAAGGTGAGGGATTTGTATTTGGAGGAAGGATTCGCCAGTCTGGAGGAGCTAAGGGAGAGGGTAGAGCTGCCGAGGGGGAGTGAGTTCAGATATGTACAGGTCAGGAACTTTGCACAAAAGGTCTGGAAGGGGTTCTCTAGATTGCCGGGATACACCCTGCTGGAGCGACTGCTGCTGCCGGATGTGGAAGGGAAGGGAAGAATTGGGGATATATATAAGTGGCTCGGGGAGCAGGGAGGCGAGCGGGTGGTGAAGATCAAGGAGAAATGGGAAGCGGAGTTGGGAATGGAGGTCAATTGGGGAGTATGGAGTGAGGCACTGCGAAGGGTAAACGGGACCTCCTCTTGTGCAAGGATGTGCCTGATACAGTTTAAGGTGGTGCACAGGGTGCATATGACTCGGGTGAGAATGAGTGGGTTCTTTCAGGGGGTAGCAGAGTGTGAGAGGTGTGGGCGGGGGCCAGCAAATCACTCGCACATGTTTTAGGGTTGTGGAAAATTGTGAAGATTCTGGGCAGGAGTGTTCGCGGTCTTAGCCAGGATAGTGGAGGAGGGAGTGGACCCGGACCCTTTGGTGGCGATACTTGGGGTTTCAGAGAAGCCGGAGCTCATGGAGAGGAGGAAGGCCGATGTCTTGGCCTTCGCCTCTCTGATTGCACGGCGACGAATGTTGCTGGAGTGGCGGTCGGCATCGCCACCGGGGGTAGCAGCATGGTAGGGTGACCTGTCTGACTTCCTGCGGTTAGAGAAGATAAAGTATGAGTTAAGGGGCTCAGCAGGGGAGTTTGAGAAAAGGTGGGGGATGTTTGTGACCGTGTTTGAGGAGCTGGGGGGATGGGTGATGGGGGGTGGGGGGTGAAAAATCTGTACTAACTGATCGGGGTGTTTATTTAGCTACTTTGATACAAGTTTGAATAAAATGGGTTTTGAAATAAAAAGGTTCAAATCCCACCAGGGCAGATAGTGAAATTTGAACTCAATAAAAATCTGGAATTAAAAGTCTAATGATGACCATGGGCGGGATTCTCCGACCCCCCGCCGGGTCAGAGAATCGGCGGGGGCTGGCGTGAATCCCGCCCCCGCCGGGTGCCGAATTCTCCGGCACCGGAGATTCGGCGGGGGTGGGAATCGCGTCGCGCCGATTGGCGGGCCCCCCCCCGCGATTCTCCGGCCCGGATGAGCCGAAGTCCCGCTGCTGGAATGCCTGTCCCACCGGCGTGCAATAAACCACCTCTCTTACCGGCAGGACAAGCTCCGGGGTACTGGGGGGGGCGCAGGGCAATCTGGCCCCGGGGGGGTGCCCCCACGGTGGCCTGGCCCACGATCGGGGCCCACCGATCCGCGGGCGGGCCTGTGCCGTGGGGGCACTCTTTTCTTTCCGCCTTCGCCACGGTCTCCACCATCATAGAATTTACAGTGCAGAAGGAGGCCATTCGGCCCATCGAGTCTGCACCGGCTCTTGGAAAGAGCACCCTACCCAAGGTCAACACCTCCACCCTACCCCCATAACCCAGTAACCCGACCCAACACTAAGGGCAATTTTGGACACTCAGGGCAATTTATCATGGCCAATCCACCTAACCTGCACATCTTTGGACTGTGGGAGGAAACCGGAGCACCCGGAGGAAACCCACGCACACACGGGGAGGATGTGCAGACTCCGCACAGACAGTGACCCAAGCCGGAATCGAACCTGGGACCCTGGAGCTGTGAGACAATTGTGCTATCCACAATGCTACTGTGCTGCCCCATGGCGGAGGCGGAAGAGACTCCCTGCCCAGCGCATGCGCGGGGATGCCGTGAGCGGCCGCTAACGCTCCCGCGCATGCGCCGCCCGGCAATATCATTTCCGCGCCAGCTGGCGGGGCACCACAGGCCTTTTCTGCCAGCTGGCAGGGCGGAAATCAGTCCGGCGCGGGCCTAGCCCCTCAAGGTTAGGGCTCGGCTCCCCAAGATGCGGAGGATTCCGCACCTTTGGGGCGGCGCGATGCCGGACTGATTAGCGCCGTTTTTGGCGCCGGTCGGCAGACATCGTGCCGATACTGGAGAATTTCACCCCATGAAACCATGGTCGATTGTCGTAAAAACCCATCTGGTTCACTCATGTCCTTTAGGGAAGGAAATCTGCCGTCCTTACCAGGTCTGGCCTACATGTGACTCCAGACTCACAGCAATGTGGTTGACTCTTAACTTCCCCGTCAAGGACAATTAGAGATGGGCAATAGATGCTGGCACAGCCTGCGATGCCCCCCACCCCATGAACAATTTTTTAAAAAATGCCTTCCAGAATTCCCAAAACACGGGGCTGGATTCTCCATCGGCGGGATCTTCCGTTTTGCCGGAAGCACACTCACCCCCGTGGATCTCCCGACGCATGGGATGCCCACAATTGCCGGCTGTCGGGACGAAGAATCCCGCTACCAGAAATCCCGCCCACTATTTTCCAGCCATTGATTCTAAACCTGCCCCTGGACACGATCACAGATTGAACCAAACTATTCATGAACTACGTGTCTTATTGGACCCTGAGCTAAACTTCTCGCACTATAACCCCAGGCATCGCCAAGGCTGCCTTTTTTCACCTTGGTAACATCGCTCACCTCTACCCCTACCTCTGAGCTCAACTGCTGCTGTGGGCCTTACCCATTCCGTTTGTATTTCTGGACTAGACTACTCCAATTGTCTCCTGGCCAAACTCCCAGCCTCCATTCCTCGGCAGGAACTCTGCAGCCCGTATCCCAACTCTCACCAAGTCCCACTCACCCAACACTCTCTGTGTTCACGGCCTGACAGTGGCTCCCAGTGCAACAAGGCCTCAATGTGTTTACATTGCTCCGTGACATCACCCCTCCCCTTCATAGCTTCCTCCAGCCCGACAACCCTCCGCTTACCAGACTGATTCGAGGGATGGCGGGACTGTCAAATGAGGAGGGATTGACTAGGTTGGGATTGTTCTCGCTGGAGATCAGAAGAATGAGGGGGGATCTCATAGAGACGTATAAAATTCTAACAGGACTGGACAGGGGAGATGCAGGGAAGGTGTTACCAATGATGGGTGTGTCTAGAACCAGGGGTCACAGTCTGAGGATTCAGGGTAAACCATTTTGGACAGAGATGAGGAGACATTTCTTCACCCAAAGAGTGGTGAGCCTGTGGAATTCATTACCACAGGAAGTAGTTGGATATATTCAAGAGGCGGCTGGATATAGCACTTGGGGAGAATGGGATCAAAGGCTATGGGGAGAAAGCAGGATTAGGCTATTGAGTTGGATGATCAGCCATGATGGTGATGAATGGCGGAGCAGGCTCGAAGGGCCAAAAGGTCTCCTCCTGCTCCTATCTCCTATGTATCTATGTATCTCTGCACTTCTCCAGTTCCAGCCTCTTGTGTATCCCTGGCTTTAATCACTACACAATCGGTGGCTGTGCCTCCACTCCCTGGGCCCTAAGCTCTGGAGTTCCCTCCTTAAACCTCTCTACGTCTCTTTCACTCTCTCTGTTCCTCTGTGACGCTCCTTAAAGGCTACCCCTTTGGCCAATATTTTAGTCACTCCTCCTAATGTCTCCTTTGACTTTGTGTCAATTTTGGTCTGATGTATGCTTCTGTGAAGGGAACTTGGGGAATTTTCCCACATTGAAAGTGCCAAATAAATGCAAATGTTGCTGTGAAGAATAACTTTCTGTGATCTATCCTGAGCCCTGCCCTGCACTGCATCGAATCTGTGCCTCCTTAAATAATGCTAACCCTTTAACAATGCAGGAAGCCAAACACAATGAGCATATCAAATATTCCACACACGTAAAACTCAGGCTGTTTAGTTTGGCCTTTTAGCCTGCAATTAAGGTTGAGTCAAATCCCTGGTATGACGTTTAATGAACAATACAAATCGGAAAGTTAGAAATTCATGGGACATGAATTTACATATGCCAAATCGGAAAATAATGCCATCAAGGTGGGTTGGGTATACACAGGTAGACAAACTGAGGGTTTTACTTGAGACGTTTGTCACATGATTCTAGATGTACCAAGAAACAAGGTACAAGAATGTAGGAAAGGCAGATATCATTGTGTAGTTACACACAGTTTGGGAGTGGTACCTACTGCGTAGACATTGGCAATGGGTAATCTCACCTGTTGGCAGTGGATTAGCTCACCTGTTAGCTGTGGGGCACCTTATCCGTTAGTAATGGACCATCTAGGAGGTCAAGGCTAGCAGATACATTGGAACCCTACCACCTGCAAATTCCCCTCCAAGTCACTCACCGTCCTGATTACGAATACATCGGCTGTTCCGTCACTGGGTCAAAATCCTGGAACTCCCTCCCTAACAGCACTGTGGGTGTACCTACACCACGCGGTCTGCAACGGTTCAAGAAGGCAGCTCACCACCAGCTTCTCAGGGCAATTAGGGATGGGCAATAGATGCTTTGCCCATTGGGAACATGAAAATAACTCCACTTCATTTCCTCATTCCCTTGATAGCCAGAGCGCCTAAAAATCCATTTCTGTCTTGAATTTACTCACCGACTGAGTGTCCAGAATCCGCAACCCCCCCCCGGTCTGACACTCTTGAGCCAGTGGAAACAGCTTATCAGCATTTACCCCGTCTCCGATGTTTCCTCTGTGCTGCGCGGGCGTGTTGTAAAAAGTGTGCAGGGAACAAACAGCCCGTGAACGAACCACGTTCCCGTGAAGAGCTTTGCATTCTCAGCTGCACATCGTCCTTCAAAGGGCCACCAGCAAGTCCCAGCAAGCAGAGGTGAGAGGGAGCATTGCCCATCAAACCCTCGGAAGATTTTAAACATTTCATTGAGGTCGCCTCTCACTGGACTGCTAAGAACCCGGGGCCATTCCACTCTGTCCTCCCCCTTTTCCTTCGTTCGCGGGATGTGGGCGTCGCTGGGCTGGGCCAGCATTTCTTGCCCATCCCTAATAGCCCTTGAACTGAGTGGCTCGCTCGGCTATTTCAGGGGGCAGTTAACAATCAACCACAGGTTAGCCAGCTGTGCGCCAGACAGATGAGGACGGTGAGCATTTATCTTCTAAGAACTATTAATGGTGGTTTCATGGCACCATTACTAAGACGAGCTTCCAGTTCCAGGTTTTATTAATTAACCGAATTGAATTGACCTGAGAGTCCACCAGCTGCCAAGGTGAGTTTTGAACCCATGACCTTAGGACATGAGCCTCGGTCTATGGTTCATGTCCTCCGTGGCATCACGGCTACACCCCTGTCTCCACTTGAGGGTGACCTTCTCACTGAAGGAATGGCATACTCCACTTCTTTAAGCAGTGGTGTCTTGTCTTATATATTTTCTAATCAGAGCATTCAGCCACTACCATTGGGTGTGATTTAATGGAATAGTTTCTAAGTGAGGTAGCGACGGGATTGCCGCGAGGTTCCTGACGCGTGACCCGGCAAGGTCATCACCGAGGAGACCGGCCACGCGATTCGGGGATGCCGAACTGGCCAGATTGTTGGACGCGGTCGACACCAGACGGGTGCCCAGTTCCCCCGAGGGGCCCAGAGCATGTGTCTGGCACCGCCCCCGCCCAGGACCATACCGTGCCCCGACCCACCCATACCCAGCAGCTCCACCCACCCCGTCCCCTCCCGTTCCCTCCTCCCCGCCCATCCGCTGCCATCTCTCCTCATACTCCCCACTCCCCCCCCCCCATACTCCCATCGCCGCCCCCATTCTTCCCCCCAACATCACCCTCACCCTCGCGATCAGCAAAGCGGCTAACGATGCGCTCTCTGTGTCCTTGCAGGAGAGGTTGGTCTCAAACAGGCGGGAGAGGGTCCAGACGGGCAGCAGGGCACCTGACAAATGAGTCCTCACCTCGTACGAGGAACGGACCCTGGAGGTTGCGGGAGTGGCCGAGGACACCGACGTAGAGGTTGGTGCACGGCGCAGATCCACCGGCCCCCACCCAGATGACCTGTCACACGAGAGTTGTTGTGTTAATTCCATACAGACTGATCCATCGCTCCCACTGACCATATGTCCGTTCTCCCGCAGGATCTCTATCCGATGCCGCTGGCCCATTCGGAGTGGTCTGACCACCACCCTCATGCCTCCCAGGAGAATACATCAGAGTGGGGGGGCTCCGAGGAGACCATCACAGCTGTCAGCCCCACCCTCCACCAGCACAGTGACACACAACCCCAGTGCACCCGGGTGCATTGCCTGTGAGCGACGATGACTACTCACCTCCTCGGGCCTCCGTAGCAGCCATTTCACAAGCTTCACATTTTTACAAAGGAGTACCAATCGACGCCCACGTCACCACTTGCTGGGGAGGTGGTGACATTACAGGAGGGCGATTCGACAGGGGGTCTATCCCGTTAATTATATGGAGATTGGCCGGAAGTGGTGATTATTGGTGCCTCACTACGGCGAGATCCTGATATCGCCAACAGGAGCAGGCCGATTAGACCACAAATAGATTGGTGCCTGGCAAAGTTCTGGATTTTGGCCTCTCCCGCGATCTAACGGCCGCGTCACGCTCTCGCTCAATGGCAACGCGGCCATTAAATCGCGCCCATTGAGTCTACAACAAACACATACAGGACATGTGTAAAACCCCCAGTGCGGAAGAGCTTCAGAAGCCACAGGCCAAAGACACCTGTTCCTCCCCATTCAGCACACGTCACGCCTCAAGGGGCTTTTCATAGTAACTTCACTGCAGTGTTAATGTAAGCCTACTGGTGACAATAATAAAGATGATTATTATTGTTAGATTATTACTGCTCCCACATTATCTACAAGAGATTGATCGAATTTATGTTTGAATGAAATCACTGATCTACACCACTGACCTGAGACTAAAGACAGTTTTTGAGTTCCTTCTGAGATCCAGTCACAAATTCTCAGAGTTTTCACAGAGTAACGTTAGTTTTTGTTGAGTTCTGATAGGTCGATGCAGGATTATGCTTCCATCGATTAACAAAAAAGAAAGTTTTGTATTTATCCAGAATCACAGAATTGTTACGGAGCAGGAGGAGGCCCGTTGTGAATGCAGCAGGTCCCTAAACAAGCATCATGACTTAGTGCTGTCCCCCTGCCTTTTCCCTGCACCCCTGCACATTGCTTCACTCCAAATAATCATCTAACGCCCTCTTGAAATGCTCCATTGAACCTGCTTCCACAAACTCCCAGGCCGTGCATTCCAGGCCTGGAACCACTCGCTGTGCGAAAAGGTTTCCTCTGACATCACATTTGTTTCATTTGCAAATCACCTTAAATCTGTGCCCCTCGCAATCTCGATCCTTTCACAAGTGGAAACAGTTTCCGCCCGTGTACTCTCACCAGCCTCTTCACGATTTTGAACACCTCTTTCAAATCTCCTCTTGCCCATTTCTCTCCAAGGTGAGCAGTCCCAACCTCTCCAATCCGTCCTCGTCACTGAAGTTTCCCATCCCTGGAGCCATCGTTGTGAACCCTCTTCCGCTCTCTCTCCAATGAGTTCACATCCTTCCTGCAGTGTGGTGCTCAGAGCTGTGCGCAATATCCCAGCTGAGCTCTAACTAGTGTCTTCAGGGGCTGGTTTAGCACAGTGGGATAAACAGCTGGCTTGTCAAGCAGGACAACCGGACGTTCGACCTCTGGCAAGTCCCCCCCCCCCCCCCCCCCCAACCAATAAATTCTGGTGGAGAGGAAACCCGAGACACTACACGTGTAGTGTCTCCCACCCGCCCTCCTCCTCTAACCTAATAATAAGACCCATTGGTGTAAGGTAAGTGCCATATTATATTATTATATTATTAGCATTGTGCAGGTCAAGGATTGGAGGTGGAGGAGCAGTCTCTGTCAGCGAGAGAACCTGAGAACATCTCAGAAGGTAAGCAAGTGATTTTTACTTTTATACCTGTTTTTCAAATTGTGTGTGTCGGGGGGAAACTGAAGTGACATCACAGAAAAGCTGTGACCTGAGTGGCTGGTTGGGATTCTAACCTAAATTTTTTTGAGTATTTGGGAACTAATTAAACATAATAACTTAATTATAATTTAGAGGATATCTAAGCCAGAGATCGGAGAATATTATAGTTAGCTATCGCATTTCTATTAGAAATCTAGTGCTAGGAAACAGATAGTTGACAGTAACTTTGAAATTTAAAAAAAGTATTTAAAAAAAAAGACAAATTTTAATTTTAATTAATTGACGCAATGTCAGTTAGAGGGGTGCTGTGCTCTGACTGTGAGATGTGGCAGGTCCGGGAGGCTTCCAGCGTCCCGGATGGCTTCATCTGCAGAAAGTGCACCCAACTGCAGCTCCTCACAGACCGCATGGTTCGGTTGGAGCAGCAATTGGATGCACTTAGGAGCATGCAGGTGGCGGAAAGCGTCATAGATCGCAGTTATGTAAGTGTGGTCACACCCAAGGTGCAGGCAGAGAAATGGGTGACCACCAGAAAGGGCAGGCAGTCAGTGCAGGAATCCCCTGTGGTTGTCCCCCTCTCGAACAGATATACCCCTTTGGATACTGTCGGGGGGGATAGCCTATCAGGGGAAAACAGCAGCAGCCAGAGCAGTGGCACCACGGCTGGCTCTGATGTTCAGAAGGGAGGGTCAAAGCGCAGAAGAGTAATAGTTATAGGGGACTCTATAGTCAGGGGCACAGATAGGCGCTTCTGTGGACGTGAAAGAGACTCCAGGATGGTATGTTGCCTCCCTGGTGCCAGGGTCCAGGATGTCTCCGAACGGGTAGAGGGAATCCTGAAGGGGGAGGGCAAACAGGCAGAGGTCGTTGTACATATTGGTACTAACGACATAGGCAGGAAGGGGCATGAGGTCCTGCAGCAGGAGTTCAGGGAGCTCGGCAGAAAGTTAAAAGACAGGACCTCGAGGGTTGTAATCTCGGGATTACTCCCTGTGCCACGTGCCAGTGAGGCTAGAAATAGGAAGATAGAGCAGACAAACACGTGGCTAAACAGCTGGTGTAGGAGGGAGGGTTTCTGTTATCTGGACCACTGGGAGCTCTTCCGGGGCAGGTGTGACCTGTATAAGATGGACGGGTTGCATCTAAACCGGAGAGGCATAAATATCCTGGCCGCGAGGTTTGCTAGTGTCACACGGGAGGGTTTAAACTAGTATGGCAGGGGGGTGGGCACGGGAGCAATAGGTCAGAAGGTGAGAGCATTGAGGGAGAACTAGGGAATAGGGACAGTGTGGCTCTGAGGCAGCGCAGACGGGGAGAAGTTGCTGAACACAGCGGGTCAGGTGGCCTGAAGTGCATATGTTTTAATGCAAGGAGCATTACGGGTAAGGCAGATGAACTTAGAGCTTGGATTACTACTTGGAACTATGATGTTGTTGCCATTACAGAGACCTGGTTGAGGGAAGGGCAGGATTGGCAGCTAAACGTTCCAGGATTTAGATGTTTCAGGCGGGATAGAGGGGGATGTAAAAGGGGAGGAGGAGTTGCGCTACTTGTTCAGGAGAGTATCACAGCTATACAGCGAGAGGACACCTCAGAGGGCAGTGAGGCTATATGGGTAGAGATCAGGAATAAGAAGGGTGCAGTCACAATGTTGGGGGTATACTACAGGCCTCCCAACAGCCAGCGGGAGATAGAGGAGCAGATAGGTAGACAGATTTTGGAAAAGAGTAAAAACAACAGGGTTGTGGTGATGGGAGACTTCAACTTCCCCAATATTGACTGGGACTCACTTAGTGCCAGGGGCTTAGACGGGGCAGAGTTTGTAAGGAGCATCCAGGAGGGCTTCTTAAAACAATATGTAAACAGTCCAACTAGGGAAGGGGCGGTACTGGACCTGGTATTGGGGAATGAGCCCGGCCAGGTGGTAGATGTTTCAGTAGGGGAGCATTTCGGTAACAGTGACCACAATTCAGTAAGTTTTAAAGTACTGGTGGACAAGGATAAGAGTGGTCCGAGGATGAATGTGCTAAATTGGGGGAAGGCTAATTATAACAATATTAGGCGGGAACTGAAGAACATAGATTGGGGGCGGATGTTTGAGGGCAAATCAACATCTGACATGTGGGAGGCTTTCAAGTGTCAGTTGAAAGGAATACAGGACAGGCATGTTCCTGTGAGGAAGAAAGATAAATACGGCAATTTTCGGGAACCTTGGATGACGAGTGATATTGTAGGCCTCGTCAAAAAGAAAAAGGAGGCATTTGTCAGGGCGAAAAGGCTGGGAACAGACGAAGCCTGTGTGGCATATAAGGAAAGTAGGAAGGAACTTAAGCAAGGAGTCAGGAGGGCTAGAAGGGGTCATGAAAAGGCATTGGCAAATAGGGTTAAGGAAAATCCCAAGGCTTTTTACACTTACATAAAAAGCAAGAGGGTAGCCAGGGAAAGGGTTGGCCCACTGAAGGATAGGCAAGGGAATCTATGTGTGGAGCCAGAGGAAATGGGCGAGGTACTAAATGAATACTTTGCATCAGTATTCACCAAAGAGAAGGAATTGGTAGATGTTGAGTCTGGAGAAGGGGGTGTAGATAGCCTGGGTCACATTGTGATCCAAAAAGACGAGGTGTTGGGTGTCTTAAAAAATATTAAGGTAGATAAGTCCCCAGGGCCGGATGGGATCTACCCCAGAATACTGAAGGAGGCTGGAGAGGAAATTGCTGAGGCCTTGACAGAAATCTTTGGATCCTCGCTGTCTTCAGGGGATGTCCCGGAGGACTGGAGAATAGCCAATGTTGTTCCTCTGTTTAAGAAGGGTGGCAGGGATAATCCCGGGAACTACAGGCCGGTGAGCCTTACTTCAGTGGTAGGGAAATTACTGGAGAGAATTCTTCGAGACAGGATCTACTCCCATTTGGAAGCAAATGGACGTATTAGTGAGAGGCAGCACGGTTTTGTGAAGGGGAGGTCGTGTCTCACTAACTTGATAGAGTTTTTCGAGGAGGTCACTAAGATGATTGATGCAGGTAGGGCAGTAGATGTTGTCTATATGGACTTCAGTAAGGCCTTTGACAAGGTCCCTCATGGTAGACTAGTACAAAAGGTGAAGTCACACGGGATCAGGGGTGAACTGGCAAGGTGGATACAGAACTGGCTAGGCCATAGAAGGCAGAGGGTAGCAATGGAGGGATGCTTTTCTAATTGGAGGGCTGTGACCAGTGGTGTTCCACAGGGATCAGTGCTGGGACCTTTGCTCTTTGTAGTATATATAAATGATTTGGAGGAAAATGTAACTGGTCTGATTAGTAAGTTTGCAGACGACACAAAGGTTGGTGGAATTGCGGATAGCGATGAGGACTGTCTGAGGATACAGCAGGATTTAGATTGTCTGGAGACTTGGGCGGAGAGATGGCAGATGGAGTTTAACCTGGACAAATGTGAGGTAATGCATTTTGGAAGGGCTAATGCAGGTAGGGAATATACAGTGAATGGTAGAACCCTCAAGAGTATTGAAAGTCAAAGAGATCTAGGAGTACAGGTCCACAGATCACTGAAAGGGGCTACACAGGTGGAGAAGGTAGTCAAGAAGGCATACGGCATGCTTGCCTTCATTGGCCGGGGCATTGAGTATAAGAATTGGCAAGTCATGTTGCAGCTGTATAGAACCTTAGTTAGGCCACACTTGGAGTATAGTGTTCAATTCTGGTCGCCACACTACCAGAAGGATGTGGAGGCTTTAGAGAGGGTGCAGAAGAGATTTACCAGAATGTTGCCTGGTATGGAGGGCATAAGCTATGAGGAGCGATTGAATAAACTCGGTTTGTTCTCACTGGAACGAAGGAGGTTGAGGGGCGACCTGATAGAGGTATACAAAATTATGAGGGGCATAGACAGAGTGGATAGTCAGAGGCTTTTCCCCAGGGTAGAGGGGTCAATTACTAGGGGGCATAGGTTTAAGGTGAGAGGGGCAAAGTTTAGAGTAGATGTACGAGGCAAGTTTTTTACGCAGAGGGTAGTGGGTGCCTGGAACTCACTACCGGAGGAGGTAGTGGAGGCAGGGACGATAGGGACATTTAAGGGGCATCTTGACAAATATATGAATAGGATGGGAATAGAAGGATACGGACCCAGGAAGTGTAGAAGATTGTAGTTTAGTCGGGCAGTATGGTCGGCACGGGCTTGGAGGGCCGAAGGGCCTGTTCCTGTGCTGTACATTTCTTTGTTCTTTGTTCTTTGACAAGGCCAGCAGCGTGGGTTCAATTCCCATAGCAGCCTCCCCGAACAGGCGCCGGAATGTGGCGACTAGGGGTTTTACACAGTAACTTCATTTGAAGCCTACTTGTGACAATAAGCGATATTCATTTTTCATTTGTATAAATTCAGCATAACTTCCTTGTTCTTGTGTTCTGTGCTTCTATTAATAAAGATCTCTGCTCCCTCCACTTGTCCTGCCATTTTCAATGATCTATACACACAGGTCCCTCAGCTGCTGCACCCCCTTAAGATGTTTACCCCTTATTTAGAAGTTTTTTATCACCGATAAACTTTGTCCCCTGCACACCAAGATCTAGATCATTAATATATATCAGGAAATGCAAGGGTCCCAACACCGACCCTGGGGAACACCACTGCAAACCTTCCACCAGCCCGAAAAATATTCATTAACCGTTACTCTCCGATTCCTATTATTCAGACAAACTTGTGTCCATATTGCTACTGTTCAATTCATTCCATGTGTTATAACTTTTCTCGGAGGGCGGCACGGTGACGCAGTGGTTAGCACCGCTGTCTCCTGGCGCTGAAGACCCAGGTTCAATCCCTGCCCTGGGTCACTGTCGTGTGGAGTTTGCACATTCTCCCCGTGTCTGCGTGGGTCTCACTCCCACAACCCAAAGATGTGCAGGGTAAATGGATTGGCCACGCTAAATTGTCCCTTAATTGGAAAAAAAAAGAATTGGGTACTCTGAATTTATTTTTTAAAAATAACTTTTCTCACAAGTCTGTTGTGTGTCACTGTATCAAATGCCTTTTGAAGTCCATGTACACCACGTCAACAACATTACCCTCATCAACCTTCTCTATTACCTCCTCAAAAAACTCCAGCAAGTTAGTTAAACATGATTTCCCCTTAAGAAATCCACGCTGACGCTTCCCAACCAACCCATATTTTTCTATGTGACTATTAATTCAATCTTGAATAATTGTTTGCAGAAGCTTCACCCCACTGATGTTAAACTGACTGGTCTGTAATTGCTGTGCTTATACTTAAAATCTTTTGAACAAGGGTGTAACAGTTCCCATCAATGAATGTTTTTAAAAATTGCGATTCTCCCGTCCTCCCCTGAGTCGAGGGAAGACGGAGAGATTCGGGCCAGCGCCCTTGCAGTTTCCACTCCCACGTCTTCAATATCCTTGGATGTATCTGGCCAGCACGGCAGCATAGTGGTTAGCACAATCGCTTCACAGCTCTAGGGTCCCGGGTTCGATTCCCGGCTTGGGTCACTGTCTGTGCGGAGTCTGCACGTTCTCCCCGTGTCTGCGCAGGTTTCCTCCGGGTGCTCCGGTTTCCTCCCACGATCCAAAAATGTGCAGGTTAGGTGGATTGGCCATACTAAATTGCCCTTAGTGTCCAAAATTGCCCTTAGTATTGGGTGGGGTTACTGGGTTATGTGGATAGGGTGGAGGTGTGGGCTTGGGTAGGGTGCTCTTTCCAAGAGCCGGTGCAGACTCGATGGGCCGAATGGCCTCCTTCTGCACTGTAAATTCTATGATCTGTCTCATTCAGTCGCGGTGTCTTCTCAACTTTCAGAACCGACAGTTTATTCAACACTTTCTCCTGAACAATTTTGAACGCCTTTCTGGGCAGAGTTTCCTCGTCTTTCAGAATGGCCTGGGTAGCATCTACCTCCTTGGTAAAATATTCATTTGACACCTAAGCCATGCCCCCCGCCTCCACGTGTGAATCCCCATTATGGTGCCTAATTGGCCCCTCTCCTTCTTTTACCACCTCTTTACTATTTAGATGCCTATTGAAGACTTTGGGATCCCCCTTCATGTTGGCTGCCAGCCTTTTCTCGTAATCCCTCTTCTCTTCTCTAATGAGCTTTCCCTACTCCCCGCGGAACCTTCTGTTTTCCCTCCCTCCTGCACCATCTTCCCAGCCACGCATTCATCTTCCTCATCCTCCTATTTCTGTGCCCACTTTCACATGACACTGGGGGTAATCCCGAGATTACGACTTCGGAGATCCTTCTTGCTGTGACACAGGAAAATGTCCCAAGGTGCCTCACCGCAGTGTAATCAAACAGACAGCGAATCACATAAGGAGATATTAGGTGACCAAAAGCTGCGTTAAAGATGCTTTTGAGGATGTAAGGATCCTCTTGTAACTCCTTGTCTAATCCTTGTGTCCTTTTCAATCCCTGCCTTGCTGGCTGCGTTTGTTGGCTGCTGTTTTTAAAAACTACAGACTTTTGGTTTTGAACCAAAACCAGCCCCCCCACCTCCACTGCAAGATACTATTTAGACTGACCCAGGCAGACCCCTTGATGCAGTGTACTCTGTGGCATAGCTTGTGATGTCATTTTGGTGGACTTGGCTAGCAGTCAATCCCCTCTCCTGAAATTCCAGGACGTCTTCTATTTTCAATTGGGATTGGTGGAGCCCTTCGGAAGCTTCTGGAAGAGTCTGGAAAACCCAGGCAGGTTCCATTTTGGCATTCCATTTCTGCTTGCACCTGAAAGGCAGCACACAGCAGGTCTAGTCTCTCTCTACTCTCTCTCTCTCTCTCTGGTGACTTAAAAGGCTTCCAGCTACCCTCTTCACCAAATTTAATATTGATCTGCAGAAACGGCAGACAAGCATTTGACAAGGAGTGAATGGAGAACCCTCTTCTGAATTCTGAAGGAGAGAATTCTAATATTATCTCAGTGAGTCTGACAGCTTGTATTGTGGAGGCCTGTACGACTGAAAGTGATTCCCCAAAGATAATTCTACCGCCTGCATGTTCTAATGGAAGTCAAACATTAGAAGATCCGAACCAACTGATGTTTGCAACACTTTGTGCCCTTGGAAGATCACCAACTACAAAGACTACAACCTCAGCAGCAAAGGTTCACCTTGGCACTTTGAACCCCTGTTAATTTTTAACCTTTCTTTCCTGTCCACCACGTGTCTGTCTTGTGTGTGTCTGTGCTGTGCTCTGACTGTGAGATGTGGCAGGTCCGGGAGGCTTCCAGCGTCCCGGATGGCTTCATCTGCAGAAAGTGCACCCAACTGCAGCTCCTCACAGACCGCATGGTTCGGTTGGAGCAGCAATTGGATGCACTTAGGAGCATGCAGGTGGCGGAAAGCGTCATAGATCGCAGTTATGTAAGTGTGGTCACACCCAAGGTGCAGGCAGAGAAATGGGTGACCACCAGAAAGGGCAGGCAGTCAGTGCAGGAATCCCCTGTGGTTGTCCCCCTCTCGAACAGATATACCCCTTTGGATACTGTCGGGGGGGATAGCCTATCAGGGGAAAACAGCAGCAGCCAGAGCAGTGGCACCACGGCTGGCTCTGATGTTCAGAAGGGAGGGTCAAAGCGCAGAAGAGTAATAGTTATAGGGGACTCTATAGTCAGGGGCACAGATAGGCGCTTCTGTGGACGTGAAAGAGACTCCAGGATGGTATGTTGCCTCCCTGGTGCCAGGGTCCAGGATGTCTCCGAACGGGTAGAGGGAATCCTGAAGGGGGAGGGCAAACAGGCAGAGGTCGTTGTACATATTGGTACTAACGACATAGGCAGGAAGGGGCATGAGGTCCTGCAGCAGGAGTTCAGGGAGCTCGGCAGAAAGTTAAAAGACAGGACCTCGAGGGTTGTAATCTCGGGATTACTCCCTGTGCCACGTGCCAGTGAGGCTAGAAATAGGAAGATAGAGCAGACAAACACGTGGCTAAACAGCTGGTGTAGGAGGGAGGGTTTCTGTTATCTGGACCACTGGGAGCTCTTCCGGGGCAGGTGTGACCTGTATAAGATGGACGGGTTGCATCTAAACCGGAGAGGCATAAATATCCTGGCCGCGAGGTTTGCTAGTGTCACACGGGAGGGTTTAAACTAGTATGGCAGGGGGGTGGGCACGGGAGCAATAGGTCAGAAGGTGAGAGCATTGAGGGAGAACTAGGGAATAGGGACAGTGTGGCTCTGAGGCAGCGCAGACGGGGAGAAGTTGCTGAACACAGCGGGTCTGGTGGCCTGAAGTGCATATGTTTTAATGCAAGGAGCATTACGGGTAAGGCAGATGAACTTAGAGCTTGGATTACTACTTGGAACTATGATGTTGTTGCCATTACAGAGACCTGGTTGAGGGAAGGGCAGGATTGGCAGCTAAACGTTCCAGGATTTAGATGTTTCAGGCGGGATAGAGGGGGATGTAAAAGGGGAGGCGGAGTTGCGCTACTTGTTCAGGAGAGTATCACAGCTATACAGCGAGAGGACACCTCAGAGGGCAGTGAGGCTATATGGGTAGAGATCAGGAATAAGAAGGGTGCAGTCACAATGTTGGGGGTATACTACAGGCCTCCCAACAGCCAGCGGGAGATAGAGGAGCAGATAGGTAGACAGATTTTGGAAAAGAGTAAAAACAACAGGGTTGTGGTGATGGGAGACTTCAACTTCCCCAATATTGACTGGGACTCACTTAGTGCCAGGGGCTTAGACGGGGCAGAGTTTGTAAGGAGCATCCAGGAGGGCTTCTTAAAACAATATGTAAACAGTCCAACTAGGGAAGGGGCGGTACTGGACCTGGTATTGGGGAATGAGCCCGGCCAGGTGGTAGATGTTTCAGTAGGGGAGCATTTCGGTAACAGTGACCACAATTCAGTAAGTTTTAAAGTACTGGTGGACAAGGATAAGAGTGGTCCGAGGATGAATGTGCTAAATTGGGGGAAGGCTAATTATAACAATATTAGGCGGGAACTGAAGAACATAGATTGGGGGCGGATGTTTGAGGGCAAATCAACATCTGACATGTGGGAGGCTTTCAAGTGTCAGTTGAAAGGAATACAGGACAGGCATGTTCCTGTGAGGAAGAAAGATAAATACGGCAATTTCCGGGAACCTTGGATGACGAGTGATATTGTAGGCCTCGTCAAAAAGAAAAAGGAGGCATTTGTCAGGGCTAAAAGGCTGGGAACAGACGAAGCCTGTGTGGCATATAAGGAAAGTAGGAAGGAACTTAAGCAAGGAGTCAGGAGGGCTAGAAGGGGTCATGAAAAGGCATTGGCAAATAGGGTTAAGGAAAATCCCAAGGCTTTTTACACTTACATAAAAAGCAAGAGGGTAGCCAGGGAAAGGGTTGGCCCACTGAAGGATAGGCAAGGGAATCTATGTGTGGAGCCAGAGGCAATGGGCGAGGTACTAAATGAATACTTTGCATCAGTATTCACCAAAGAGAAGGAATTGGTAGATGTTGAGTCTGGAGAAGGGGGTGTAGATAGCCTGGGTCACATTGTGATCCAAAAAGACGAGGTGTTGGGTGTCTTAAAAAATATTAAGGTAGATAAGTCCCCAGGGCCGGATGGGATCTACCCCAGAATACTGAAGGAGGCTGGAGAGGAAATTGCTGAGGCCTTGACAGAAATCTTTGGATCCTCGCTGTCTTCAGGGGATGTCCCGGAGGACTGGAGATTAGCCAATGTTGTTCCTCTGTTTAAGAAGGGTGGCAGGGATAATCCCGGGAACTACAGGCCGGTGAGCCTTACTTCAGTGGTAGGGAAATTACTGGAGAGAATTCTTCGAGACAGGATCTACTCCCATTTGGAAGCAAATGGACGTATTAGTGAGAGGCAGCACGGTTTTTTGAAGGGGAGGTCGTGTCTCACTAACTTGATAGAGTTTTTCGAGGAGGTCACTAAGATGATTGATGCAGGTAGGGCAGTAGATGTTGTCTATATGGACTTCAGTAAGGCCTTTGACAAGGTCCCTCATGGTAGACTAGTACAAAAGGTGAAGTCACACGGGATCAGGGGTGAACTGGCAAGGTGGATACAGAACTGGCTAGGCCATAGAAGGCAGAGGGTAGCAATGGAGGGATGCTTTTCTAATTGGAGGGCTGTGACCAGTGGTGTTCCACAGGGATCAGTGCTGGGACCTTTGCTCTTTGTAGTATATATAAATGATTTGGAGGAAAATGTAACTGGTCTGATTAGTAAGTTTGCAGACGACACAAAGGTTGGTGGAATTGCGGATAGCGATGAGGACTGTCTGAGGATACAGCAGGATTTAGATTGTCTGGAGACTTGGGCGGAGAGATGGCAGATGGAGTTTAACCTGGACAAATGTGAGGTAATGCATTTTGGAAGGGCTAATGCAGGTAGGGAATATACAGTGAATGGTAGAACCCTCAAGAGTATTGAAAGTCAAAGAGATCTAGGAGTACAGGTCCACAGATCACTGAAAGGGGCTACACAGGTGGAGAAGGTAGTCAAGAAGGCATACGGCATGCTTGCCTTCATTGGCCGGGGCATTGAGTATAAGAATTGGCAAGTCATGTTGCAGCTGTATAGAACCTTAGTTAGGCCACACTTGGAGTATAGTGTTCAATTCTGGTCGCCACACTACCAGAAGGATGTGGAGGCTTTAGAGAGGGTGCAGAAGAGATTTACCAGAATGTTGCCTGGTATGGAGGGCATAAGCTATGAGGAGCGATTGAATAAACTCGGTTTGTTCTCACTGGAACGAAGGAGGTTGAGGGGCGACCTGATAGAGGTATACAAAATTATGAGGGGCATAGACAGAGTGGATAGTCAGAGGCTTTTCCCCAGGGTAGAGGGGTCAATTACTAGGGGGCATAGGTTTAAGGTGAGAGGGGCAAAGTTTAGAGTAGATGTACGAGGCAAGTTTTTTACGCAGAGGGTAGTGGGTGCCTGGAACTCACTACCGGAGGAGGTAGTGGAGGCAGGGACGATAGGGACATTTAAGGGGCATCTTGACAAATATATGAATAGGATGGGAATAGAAGGATACGGACCCAGGAAGTGTAGAAGATTGTAGTTTAGTCGGGCAGTATGGTCGGCACGGGCTTGGAGGGCCGAAGGGCCTGTTCCTGTGCTGTACATTTCTTTGTTCTTTGTTCTTTGTGTGGAGGGCGGGATTGAGTTTGGGGATTAGTTAGATTAGTAGAGCATTGTTCCATTATTTCCATCATATGTTTATCTTTTCTCTTGTTATTAAACTGATTGTTAATGTTTTGCTGGTGCCTGTAAATCATTGGAGCAGTCAAGGGTCAAAGATCTCAGAAAAATACACAAGGTATTGGTGAATTCACTTACGTTCGGACTTTGGGGCCTGTGGGGCTGGAGTTGACCGCGCACCCGCCCAAGGTGTCGTGAGAAGGAGCATCTTAGGAAAGAGCGAGCAGGGAGGATTTTGGCAAAATCCCAGAGTTTAGGGCCCAGGCTGCTGAAGGCACGGCTGCCAGTGGTTGAGGAACTAGCCTTGGGGATGCAATGTAGAAGGACACAGAAATCACGGTGCGTTGTTGGGCTGGGGGAGGTACAGTGATAGGAGGGGATGTGTCTCCTTTCAGCCAAGTCATTCTATGATTAATGATTCTACAGGGATTGTGCAGGAGGGAGGGTTTCAGATTTCTGGATAATTGGGGCTCATTCTGGGGTCGGTGGGACCTCTACAAACCGGATGGTCTACACCTGGACCAGAGGGGTACCAATATCCTGGGGGGGAAATTTGCTAATGCTCTTCGGGAGGGTTTAAACTAGTTCAGCAGGGGCTTGGGAACCTGAATTGTAGCTCCAGTATACAGGAGGTTGAGAGTAGTGAGGTCGTGAGTAAGGTTTCAAAGTTGCAGGAGTGTACCGGCAGGCAGGAAGGTGGTTTAAAGTGTGTCTTCTTCAATGCCAGGAGCATCCGGAATAAGATGGGTGAACTTGCGGCCTGGGTTGGTACATGGGACTTCGATGTTGTGGCCATTTCGGAGACATGGATGGAGCAGGGACAGGAATGGTTGTTGCAGGTGCCGGGGTTTAGATATTTCAGTAAGTTCAGGGAAGGTGGTAAAAGAGGGGGAGGGGAGGCACTGTTAGTCAAGGACAGTATTACGGTGGCAGAAAGGACGTTTGATGAGGACTTGTCTACAGAGGTAGTATGGGCTGAGGTTAGAAACAGGAAAGGAGAGGTCACCCTGTTAGGGGTTTTCTATAGGCCTCCAAAAAGTCCCAGAGATGTAGAGGAAAGGATTGCAAAGATGATTCTGGATAGGAGCGAAAGGAACAGGGTAGTTGTTATGGGGGACTTTAACTTTCCAAATATTGACTGGAAACGCTATAGTTCGAGTACTTTAGATGGGTCCATTTTTGTCCAATGTGTGCAGGAGGGTTTCCTGACACAATATGTAGATAGGCCAACGCGAGGCGAGGCCATTTTGGATTTGGTACTGGGTAATGAACCAGGACAGGTGTGAGATTTGGAGGTAGGTGAGCACTTTGGAGATAGTGACCACAATTCGATTACGTTTACTTCAGTGATGGAAAGGGATAGGTATATACTGCAGGGCAAGAGTTATATCTGGGGGAAAGGCAATTATGATGCGATGAGGCAAGACTTAGGATGCATCGGATGGAGAGGAAAACTGCAGGGGATGGGCACAATGGAAATGTGGAGCTTGTTCAAGGAACAGCAACTGCGTGTCCTTGATAAGTATGTACCTGTCAGGCAGGGAGGAAGTGGTCGAGCAAGGGAACCATGGCTTACTAAAGCAGTCGAAACACTTGTCAAGAGGAAGAAGGAGGCTTATGTAAAGGTGAGACAAAAATGTTCAGTTAGGGTGCTCGAGAGTTACAAGTTAGCTAGGAAGGACCTAAAGAGAGAGATAAGAAGAGCCAGGAGGGGACATGAGAAGTCTTTGGCAGGTAGGATCAAGGATAAAGCCTAAAGCTTTCTATAGATATGTCAGGAATAAAAGAATGACTAGGGTAAGAGTAGGGCCAGTCAAAGACAGTCGCGGGACGTTGTGCGTGGAGTCCGAGGAGATAGGAGAGGTGCTAAATGAATTCACACAGGAAAAAGATAATGTTGTCGAGAAGAATACTGAGATTCAGGCTACTAGACTAGAAGGGCTTGAGTTTCATAAGGAGGAGGTGTTAGCAATTCTGGAAAGTGTGAAAATAGATAAGTCCCCTGGGTCGGATGGGAATTATCCTAGGATTCTCTGGGAAGCTAGGGAGGAGATTACTGAGCCTCTGGCTTTGATCTTTAAGTCATCTTTGTCTACAGGAATAGTGCCAGAAGACTGGAGGATAGCAAATGTTGTCCCCTTGTTCAAGAAGGCAACCCCGGTAACTATAAACCAGAGAGCCTTACTTCTGTTGTGGACAAAATCTTGGAAAGGTTTATAAGAGATAGGATGTACAATCATCTGGAAAGGAATAATTTGATTAGAGATAGTCAACACGGTTTTGTGAAGGGTAGGTCGTGTCTCACAAACCTTATTGAGTTCTTTGAGAAGGTGGCCAAACAGGTGGATGAGGGTAAAGCAGTTGATGTGGTGTATATGGGTTTCAGTAAAGCGTTTGATAAGGTTCCCCATAGTAGGCTACTGCAGAAAATATGGAGGCATGGGATTCAGGGTGATTTAGCAGTTTGGATCAGAAATTGGCTAGCTGGAAGAAGACAAAGAGTGGTGGTTGATGGGAAATGTTCAGACTGGAGTCCAGTTACTAGTGGTGTACCACAAGGATCTGTTTTGGGGCCGCTGCTGTTTGTCATTTTTATAAATGACCTGGAGGAGGGCGTAGAAGGATGGGTGAGGAAATTTGCAGATGACACTAAAGTCGGTGGAGTTGTGGACAGTGCGGAAGGATGTTACAAGTTACAGAGGGACATAGATAAGCTGCAGCGCTGGGCTGAGAGGTGGCAAATGGAGTTTAATGCAGAAAAGTGTGAGGTGATTCATTTTGGCAGGAATAACAGGAAGACAGAGTACTGGGCTGATGGTAAGATTCTTGGCAGTGTGGATGAGCAGAGAGATCTCGGTGTCCATGTACATAGATCCCTGAAAGTTGCCACCCAGATTGAGAGGGTTGTTAAGAAGGCGTCTGGTGCGTTGGCTTTTATTGGTAGAGGGATTGAGTTTCGGAGCCATGGGGTCATGTTGCAGCTGTACAAAACTCTGGTGCGGCCGCATTTGGAGTATTGCGTGCAATTCTGGTTGCCGCATTATAGGAAGGATGTGGAAGCATTGGAAAGGGTGCAGAGGAGATTTACCAGAATGTTGCCTGGTATGGAGGGAAGATCTTATGAGAAAAGGCTAAGGGACTTGAGGCTGTTTCCGTTAGAGAGAAGAAGGTTAAAAGGTGACTTAATTGAGGCATACAAGATGATCAGAGGATTGGATAGGGTGGACAGTGAGCGCCTTTTTCCTCGGATGGGGATGTCTAGCACGAGGGGACATAGCTTTAAATTGAGGGGAGATAGATATAGGACAGATGTCAGAGGTAGGTTCTTTACTCAGAGTAGTAAGGGCATGGAATGCCCTGCCTGCAATAGTAGTGGACTCGCCAACACTAAGGGCATTCAAATGATCATTGGATAGACATATGGACGATAAGGGAATAGTGTAGATGGACTTTAGAGTGGTTTCACAGGTCGGCGCAACATCGAGGGCTGAAGGGCCTGTACTGCGCTGTAATGTTCTATGTTCTATGTTCACTACCAAGATGACATTGGCATGTCTCTATTGTATCAATGTGAGAGAAGGTCAACCAATTAGATGACATTGTTGCAGACAGGATATGGAGGAGGTGCCATCAGTGGGCATCCAGTATTTACGTGAAAGATGGCAGGGCATTCTGCAATCAAATGACAGTGGGGGTGCATTAGGAGGGTACAAGAAGTGAAATTTAATACATAATAACATAGGCGCTCACATAGTCGCATAAGTGATTGTTATGTAATTGTGCCTAACATTACCCATGCCCATGCTGTGATACTAAACTTTCTTAACCTTCTAGCGGTGGTGGAGGCGGCCTGCTGTCTGCCATGCGCAGTTGCCTGAGATGACCTTGGCGGGTGTTCTCTGGAAGGCCGAGGCCTGTTATTGGGCAGCACAGACGTGATTGTGCTCCCCTCCTCGGTGTGAGGCTGGAGGTGTGTTGGTCAGTGACTGAGGATTGAATAGGGTGGACAGTGAGAGCCTTTTTCCTCGGATGGTGATGTCTAGCACGAGGGGATAGAGCTTTAAATTGAGGGGAGATATATATAGGACAGATGTCAGAGGTAGGTTCTTTACTCAGAGAGTAGTAAGGGCGTGGAATGCCCTGCCTGCAACAGTAGTGGACTCGCCAACACTAAGGGCATTCAAATGGTCACTGGAAAGACATATGGATGATAAGGGAATAGTGCAAATGGGCTTTAGAGTGGTTTCACAGGTCGGCGCAACATCGCGGGCCGAAGGGCCTGTACTGCGCTGTAATGTTCCATGTTCTATGTTCTATTCCTTGAAGCCTCAAATCGAAGTTTTGGGTGTCTCATATTGAATGATCTCCTAAATCAAACAGTGTAATCTGGTGGCAGGCACAAGCTGGTTGATTGTTTATATCTGAATACACTGTCCTTCACCTCTCTGAGATGACACACAGCTTCGAACCTTGGACCATCTCCAAACTAAATCGAAGGAAAACACAGCAAAGTTCGGGGCACTTCAAAGGTCAGTTTTACACAACACTTTGGCTAAACGGTAGCAATGGTCAGCACTGTTGCTTCACAGCTCCAGGGTCGCACGTTCGATTCCCGGCTTGGGTCACTGTGTGTGCGGAGTCTGCACGTCCTCCCCGTGTCTGCGTGGGTTTCCTCCGGGTGCTCCGGTTTCCTCCCACAGTCCAAAGATGTGCAGGTTAGGTAGATTGGCCGTGCTAAATTGCCCTTCGTGTCCAATAAAAAAGGTTAGGTGGGGTTACTGGGTTACGGGGATAGGGTGGAGGTGTGGGCTTAAGTGGGGTGATCTTTCTAAGGGCCGGTGCAGACTCGATGGGCCGAATGGCCTCCTTCTGCACTGTAAATTCTATGAAATTCTATGAAATAAAAGGAAGAAAGACCTGCATTTCTATAGCGCCCCTCATGACCACATGGTGTGCCAATCGCTTTACAGCCATAAAGCATTTTTAAAGTAAGTCACAGTTGTCGAGAAACAGTTCACTCTGTGGGTTTCGCCCCCATAAACCCAAAGATGTGCAGAGTAGGGGAATTGGCCACGCTAAATTGCCCCTTAATTGGAAAGGAAAATCGGGTACTCTAAATTTATAAGAAAAAAAGAAAACATCTCACTCTAATCTCAGTCCCGGTGCCTCGCAATGGCTGAGAGAAATTGTCTCTTAATTTAACAAACACACAACAACAACAACCTGCTTTTACAAAGCACCTTTGGCATCGAGCACATGTGGTGAGTTTTAGGTCACATGACCAAAAGCTTGGCACGGTCATCTTCAAGAAGGAGAGAGAGATAGAGAGGCTGAGAGGTTTATTCGGGAGGAATTCCAGAGGTGGGGGTCCATTGCAGCTGAAGGCACGGCGGTTGAAGGTGGAGGGATTCAAATTGGGCTGTTCAATGAGCTAAAGTTCTAACCAAACTGATCTGGGTAATGAGCAAGTTATCGGGCCCAGTTCTTTAATCTGAGCTGGATTTGGCACGATTTATAAAATGGGTCCTGTATCGCTATGGTCTGCTCTTGTCTCGATAGAGCAGTCGGCCGAGAAGGGTCAGAAGGTCAGAGGTCTGGATGGGGGACAAAGCTGTTTGTCTGCCAGGCGCTCACCTTGTTTTCAAATCCCCCGATGACCTAACCCCTCCCGACCCTCAGTCAGCCCGCTCGGGGTTGCAACCCTCCAAGATAACTGAAAATCATAGAATTTACAGTGCAGAAGGAGGCCATTCGGCCCATCGAGTCTGTACCAGCCCTTGGAAAGAGCACCCTTCTTAACCCCACACCTCAACCCCATCCCCGCAACCCAGTAACCCCACCTAACCTTTTTGGACACTATGGGCAATTTAGCGCGGCCAATCCACCTAACCCGCACATCTTTGGACTGTGGGAGGAAACCGGAGCACCCGGAGGAAACCCACGCTGGCACGGGGGAGAACGTGCAGACTCCGCACAGACAGTGACCCAAGCCGGGAATCGAACCTGGGACCCTGGAGCTGCGAAGCAACCGTGCTGACCACTGTGCCGCCGTGCCGCCCATCCCAGTTCTGGCCGCTTGCCCATTCCCATTTTAATCGCTCCCCCCTTGGTGGCCGTGCCTTTGGCGGCCTGGCTCCCAAGCTCTGGAATTCCATCCCAACATCTCTCCACCCACACTTACCCTCCTTAAACTACCTTTGTGGTGACCAGCCCTAATACCTCCTTAAGTGGTATGGGGGTTATTATTGTCTGCTGACACATCTTCGGAATGCCTTGTGATATCTTACCAGGTGCCCTATGAAGAATCATTAGGTACCTCCACCTCGATCTCGAAACAAATTCTTAAAACAAATCCAAGCCCCAATGCTAAATTTAACTTCAGAAACTGAAATTCTCACAGCGGGAACATGATTTTCAGAGGCACAGGTCAACTACAGGTCAAACGCAGCCTACCAAACTAGGCCGGGTTCTTATCCTGTGGGAGGGGCAGTCATTTTGGTCTGGTTCCTTTTTTATTCCTCTTCGCCTGTAACCCTTTTGATTTCCCACAAACTGCCATTAACCCTTTGTGGTAAATGATGTGTTAAAAGTAAGTTGGTTCAACGTTGACTGCAACTGGATGCAGTGAAACTAGAAACAGGCTTCTGACGCAGGAGATGGAACATAGAACATACAGTGCAGAAGGAGGCCATTCGGCCCATCGAGTCTGCACCGACCCACTTAAGCCCTCACTTCCACCCTATTCCCCTAACCCAATAACCCCTCCTAACCTTTTTGGACACTAAGGGCAATTTAGCATGTCCAATCCACCTAACCTGCACGTCTTTGGACTGTGGGAGGAAACCGGAGCACCCGGAGGAAACCCACGCACACACGGGGAGAACGTGCAGACTCCGCACAGACAGTGATCCAAGCCGGAATCGAACCTGGGACCCTGGTGCTGTTGGTCCAACACTGTTTTATTGAACTTGCTGATTGCTGTACATCGTCTGCAGTGAGTTGACACTCTATCAATCTAACTGATAACCTCTTTTGTAAGGGCCCCGAAGAATCCAGCACGAGTTTTAAGGATACAAAATAATAAAGTTTATTTACTATAACAATATATACATAGCAGTAGCAGTAACTTCCCTTGCTACCTTCTCCTTCCTCCTGGTTCCTGGACTGGCCAGCTTATTTATAGTAGGAGTTTCTCCGCCCCCCTCATTGGGGAAGCTCATACTCCCATAGGATTGTGGGATAGTCATTAGTCCCCAGCCAATCGTCAGTAGGCAGGTTATAACACCCTCCTACTGGCTTGACCAGACTAACTCTCTACCTCATGGTGATAGTGCTCACTGGCTTGTGCACTCTGACTATCTCAGTAGCTGTGTCCTGTAGAGAGAGCGAGAGTCTTAATGCCCTGTGTGCTTTATAGTGGTGGTGTCCTGTCTGGTGATTGGTTGTTATGTGTCGTGTGTGTTCATTGGTTATCCTGTGTGTCAATCACTGCCTGTCTGCATCTCATTATATACATGAGTGGATATTATGACAGTAAACACCACTAGTAACACATTGCATGTATTACGGTACTGCCATTATATTACAGGTACCACAGTAAATCCCAGCCTGCTGGCTCCTCCCAGCAGGCGGTGTATAAAAGTGTACGCTCTCCTGTGCTGCTCCCATTCTGGTTCCAGCTGCAGGAGGCACAACATCTTGTGCAATAAAGCCTCGATTGTTTCACCATTCTCGTCTTGTGGTAATTGACGGTACATCGCTCCTTCAGCGTGGGTCCAGGCATTTAAGAGTTGAGGAAGCTGGAAGCTGGGTCGAGAATCGGCCTGCTCAGTCCAATGAGGACCCTTGACAGAAACTCATGACACCGAGTAGACATCATCCTTGAATTGAAGGGACGGCAACAGAGAATTATCACGGGTGGTGGATATTTAAGACAAATCCGCCCCCCCCCCGTCTCCCCCCCCATTCCCCCCCCATTTCCCCCCCATTCCCCCCCATTTCCCCCCCCATTTCCCCCCCCATTCCCCCCCATTCCCCCCCCATTCCCCCCCCATTTCCCCCCCCCCCATTTCCCCCCCCATTTCCCCCCCCATTCCCCCCCCCCATTTCACCCCCCCCATTTCCCCCCCCCATTCCCCCCCCCCCATTTCCTCCCCCCCCATTTCTCCTGTTGTTCTAGTACTGATCCTCTGACAGTGCAGCACTCCCTTAGTACTAATCCTCTGACAGTGCAGCACTCCCTCAGTACTGATCTACTGACAGTGCAGCACTCCCTCAGTACTGACCCTCTGACAGTGCAGCACTCCCTCAGTACTGATCCTCCGACAGTGCAGCACTCCCTCAGTACTGGACCTCTGACAGTGCAGCACTCCCTCAGGACTGATCCTCTGACAGTGCAGCATTCCCTCAATACTGACCTTCTGACAGTGCAGCACTCCCTCAGGACTGATCCTCTGACAGTGCAGCATTCCCTCAGTACTGATCCTCTGACAGTGCGGCACTCCCTCAGTACTGACCCTCTGACGGTGCAGCACTCCCTCAGTACTGACCCTCTGACAGTGCGGCACTCCCTCAATACTGACCCTCTGACAGTGCAGCACTCCCTCAGTACTGATCCTCTGACAGTGCGGCACTCCCTCAGTGCTGACCCTCTGACAGTGCAGCTCTCCCTCAGTACTGACCCTCTGACAGTGCAGCACTCCCTCAGTACTGATCTTCTGACAGTGTGGCACTCCCTCAGTTCTGACCCTCTGACAGTGCAGCACTCCCTCAGTACTGATCTTCTGACAGTGTGGCACTCCCTCAGTTCTGACCCTCTGACAGTGCAGCACTCCCTCAGTACTGGTCCTCTGACAGTGCAGCACTCCCTCAGTCAGAGGGACAGTTGAATAGTCAGAGACTTTTCCCCAGGGTAGAGGGGTCAATTACTAGGGGGCATAGGTTTAAGGTGAGACGGGCAAGATTTAGAGTAGATGTACGAGGCAAGTTTTTTACGCAGAGGGTAGTGGGTGCCTGGAACTCGCTACCGGAGGAGGTGGTGGAAGCAGGGACGATAGTGACATTTAAGGGCATCTTGACAAATACATGAATAGGATGGGAATAGAGGGACACGGACCCAGGAAGTGTAGAAGATTGTAGTTTAGTTGGGCAGCATGGTCGGCACGGGCTTGGAGGGCCGAAGGGCCTGTTCCTGTACTGTACATTTCTTTGTTCTTTGTTGTTGTTCTAGTACTGATCCTCTGACAGTGTAGCACTCCCTTAGTACTAATCCTCTGACAGTGCAGCACTCCCTCAGTACTGACCCTCTGACAGTGCAGCACTCCCTTAGTACTAATCCTCTGACAGTGCAGCACTCCCTCAGTACTGATCTACTGACAGTGCAGCACTCCCTCAGTACTGACCCTCTGACAGTGCAGCACTCCCTCAGTACTGACCCTCTGACAGTGCAGCACTCCCTCAATACTGACCCTCTGACAGTGCAGCACTCCCTCAGTACTGACCCTCCGACAGTGCAGCACTCCCTCAGTACTGACCCTCTGACAGTGCGGCACTCCCTCAGTACTGACCCTCTGACAGTGCGGCACTCCCTCAATACTGACCCTCTGACAGTGCAGCACTCCCTCAATACTGACCCTCCGACAGTGCACTCCCTCGGTACTGACCCTCTGACAGTGCGGCACTCCCTCAGTACTGACCCTCTGACAGTGCGGCACTCCCTCAGTACTGACCCTCGTACAGTGCAGCGCTCCCTCAGTACTGACCCTCTGACAGTGCAGCGCTCCCTCAGTACTGACCCTCTGACAGTGCAGCACTCCCTCAGTACTGACCCTCTGACATTGCAGCACTCCCTCAGTACTGACCCTCTGACAGTGCAGCGCTCCCTCAGTACTGACCCTCTGACAGTGCGGCACTCCCTCAATACTGACCCTCTGACAGTGCGGCACTCCCTCAGTACTGACCCTCTGACAGTGCGGCACTCTCTCAGTACTGACCCTCTGACAGTGCAGTGCTCCTCAGAATTGAACTGGGTGTGTGAGCCGGGATTTTGTGAAGAGGTCCGGGGAAGTGGGACTTGATCCAGGATTGTTCGGTTCTGAGTCAATCCGTAGAAAGTCTCCAAGTGACACCTGCTGGTGAATTCAAATACCTTTGAATGTCGGGAGAGCCCCGTGTGAGGAAATCTGCTGCAGCGATGTGCCAGTGTCCAGGGACAGAACGGCTCAGCGTGAAAGCCTGGGATTCTGGGAATGTTGGTCGAGTCTTTGGGAACTTTATCTGGGATCGGGCAGATGACATCCACGTGCTCACCGGTCCTACGCCACCTGCTGTGCGGTGGATTCGGAAATAAAATTCTGCTCACAGAAGGATTGCTTAACATTTCGGAACATTCTAGAAATTCGCAGCACCGAAGAGGACATTCAGTCCATCATGCTGGTGCTAATTCTATCCAGTTAGTCCCCGCACTCTTTCGCCTGACACCTGCATGCGTTGGTGTAGTGGTATTTTTACTGAGCTCATAAAGCAGACCCCCGAGTAATGTTCTGGGGACCAGGGTTCAAATCCCTGGTGAAATTTGAATTCAATAAAAAAATCTGGTAAAAGTATAATGATGACCATAAAACCTATCTGGTCTAATGTCCTTTAGTGACGGAAATCTGCCGTCCTTACTCGGCCTGGCCTACATGTGACTCCAGACCCACAGCAATGTGGTTGACTTTTTAAAAAATGTATTTTTAAAAAAGATTTAAAGTACCCAATTCATTTTTTCCAATTAAGGGGCAATTTAGCGCGGCCAATCCACCTACCCTGCACATCTTTGTGTTGTGGGGGCGAAACCCACGCAGACACGGGGAGAATGTGCAAACTCCACACGGACAGTGACCCAGAGCCGGGATCGAACCTGGGACCTTGGCGCCGTGGGGCAGCAGTGCTAACCACTGTGCCACCGTGCTGCCCTGGTTGACTCTTAACAGCCCCCTCAAGGGCAATTAGGGATGGGCAATAAATGCTGGCACGCCCCATGAACGAATGATAACCTGGCCAATTGCCCTGCCCACTCCCTTCATTTTCCACTAGCCCATCAAATGGAATTTCCTCTCAAGCCCTCTCCCTCTATCTGCCTTAGACCTGGGCTCACATCTTTAATTTGCTCCCCCAACGCCCTCCCCCAACCTATCTCGTTCATGAGATCCACCTCCTGCCCCCATTACCCCCCCCCCCCCCCCCTCCCATCAGTCCTTGCCCCACCCTATCTCTTTAATCACCTCCAACCCCACATCCCTCCGAGATCTCTGCGCTCGCCCAGTTTGGGCCTGTTGCAGATCAGAAATTCCCGTCGCTGCACCATTGGCGGCCGTGCCTTCAGCTGCCTGGGTCCTAAGCCCTGGAATTCCCTCACTAAACCTCTCCTCCCCTCTCTCCACCTTTAAGACATTCCTTCCTCTTTGACAAATCTTATGACCACCTGTCCTAATACCTCCTTACGTGTCAGGGCGTTAAACATCCCCGGCGTAACGTTGCTGTGATTGTCGCAGGACATTCTATTCTGCTCTTGTTATTGGGATAATTACTGTGCTGCAGTCAGTTGTGAGGACTTGGCTTCCTGCTGATTATCACCATGGAGCAGGCAGTTAGGAACAGCAACAAAACAGGAGATATTATTCACTTCATTCAGAGGGGAGAGAGGGAGAGAGATGAAACGTTCATACCTGCACATCGGAAGGACCCTCCTCGCCTTTGGCATCATCTCCATTTTCTTGGGAGTCATCACTTTCTTCCCAGTTTTTTCCTACAAGCCCTGGTTTGCAGGGTGGAGTGCCAAGATAGCTTGTCCCATCTGGAATGGGGCTGTGGTAGGGGACTTAAATAATTTGCATTCGTTATTGGTGCGTGTGTACGACTGGCTCGGCCAGCATTTACTGCCCCATCCCTAGTTGCCCTTGAGAAGGTGGTGGTGAGCTGCCTTCTTGAACCGCTGCGGTCCGCGTGGTGTAGGTACACCCACTGTGCTGTTAGGGAGGGAGTTCCAGGATGTTGACCCAGTTTCAGCAGCTGATCCAGTCCTTCCCCCTTTAAACCTTGTGGATTCCAGGGGGGGAAAGCGAGTTCGCGGAGATTAATGGATTGTGATTGGGGAAAGGAGGTAGAGAGGGCCCGGCATTGTCTGGCAGGGGGAACACCCGCCCCCAACACTGTCAACGGGTTTCCCGGTGTTCCCGCTGGCTCTCCGCCGCTGGGGAACCCGTGGTAGAGGGGTCGCTACTGGCGGGAGCTATTGGAAAATCCTGCCCAGAGAGATTGGTCCGAGATACAGATCAGTCATGATTTATTTGAATAGCGAAGCAGTCTGGATGGGCCGAATGGCCTCACCCAGCTCTGTTCTATTGGGCAGTTCACAGTTAATCTCATTGGTGTCAGACAGGAGTCACAGACAGGCCCAGGCTGGGTAGGAATAACAGCTTTTCTTCCCTGAACAGAGACGAATGAGCCAGTTGGATTTTCCGACAATCCAACAGTTATTTTTCCTGAGACCAGCCATTAATTTTCAGGATTTTTAAAAACTGGTTTTAAATTTTCAGTATATCAGAGTGAGATTTGAACTCATTTGAACTCACGGCGAATCCCGCCGCCCCATCGGCAGCTGCTGAATTCTCCGGCGGCGTTTTCCGGGCGGGGGCGGGGTTCACGCCACGCCAGTTGGGGGCCGTTGGCAGCGGCCCCCCCAGCAATTCTCCGGGCCCCGATGGGCCGAGCGGCTGTCCGCTTTTGGCCAGTCCCACCGGCGTGGGTTAGACATGGCCCACACGGCGGGACCTGGCATGTATGTCGGCGGGGGCGGTCCTTGGGGGGGCGCGGGGGGGGATCCGACACTGGGGGGGGGGGGGCAATCGGGGCCCACCGATCTGCGGGTGGGCCTGTGCCATGGGGGCACTCCTTCCTTCCGCGCCGGCCTCTGTAGGGCTCCGCCATGGCCGGCGCGGAGAAGAGAACCCCCCGCGCATGCGCCGAAACACGCCAGCGGTTCTGCGAATGCCGAGATCACGCTGGCCACTTTGCCGCACACGTTAACTCACGCAGTCCCTTCGGCGCTGGCTGGCGCGGCCCCAACCCCTCCGGCGTCCATCTAGCCCCCAGAAGTGCGGAGAATTCCACACTTTCGGGGGCTGGTGACGCCGGAGTGGTTCGCGCCAGTTTTCCCGCCGGCGTGGGGAAAGTCCCCGGAAAGGAGAATCCCGTCCATGTTCTTTAGATTATCCAGTCCAGTAACATAGTCACTACACAATTGTACCTGTATCATTAAATGTTACGGGTTGTGATAAATGTAGACTTTCAATATATATTGTAGTATATGTACATGGGTTAGTAATGGGTAAACACCTGGGTTAGTGTGTGTATGTATCTACTGCAGTAAGGATTTTTAAAATCCTGGTTTAAAAGACAGGCAGACACTGTGGTTACAGAAGGGGTAATTAAGGTGTCATAAAAATGTGTTCATCCTTATTTCACACCATGTGTATAAAGACAATCCTAATGGATTTTTGTTATGATTTCTGGGGTGTAGAGAATTAGAGACATGTTTAAACTTGATTAATCCGGTCACGGGATTTGAGCGGGATATTATTGGGTGTAATTATTGGGAGGAGGAAGGGGCTGAATCAGTCAGGTTTCTGAGCCAATCAGCTTAGTTTTGTCTGTGAACAGGCAGCTTCCGGAAAAAGCTGTCAATTTAAACAGTGGTTTGATACAGGCACGAATCTGCAGGCTCTTTCCTGAAGGATCTCTCTGTCTCTCTCCAAGTCATTTCGATCCAACAAGTATTCCTCTGGTTGATGACTGTATTTAAACCTGGGTTTTGACCAGATATGGGTTTTGCCTGATTGGAGATTTTTTAAAAAGATAGCAGCTAGGAGATTCATTTTATTGTTAAGCATTGTTTAATGTTAGTTGTAAACTATTTATTTTATGATGTCAAAGTTAGTTTTATACTGTGTTAGTAATAGAGTTTGTTTTAATTAACCATATCCCTATTAGTGCATGGAGTCACTTCTGAAGTGAAGTATTCTTGCCTCATAGCTTTGCAAATTAAAAAATATTGGGGGTTCTCTCCGGTATCCTAGCAAATGTTGGGGTCTGGTCCGGATTGTAATAAGTTAAAGTACTTTGAGATATGATTATTAATAAAGCCATGGTGTATGGTTTAACACCCATTCAAAACATTTGAGTCCAAAATCCAGGTTGATCAAGGGTGGGGTTGCAGTAAGATTTGCTCCATTCTTACTGAAATCCTGTTCAATTACATCAAAGTTTCGAGTTAATAAGCTGGATGGAAGACTTGTCTTCATATAGCACCTTTTATATTCTCAGGGTATCACAATGAGATATAATCACTGTTGTTACATAAGAAACACAGCAACCAATGTGTACACGGCAAACTCAGTCAGAGTGGGGGCGGCACGGTGGCGCAGTGGTTAGCACTGTTGCCTCACGGCGCCGAGGACCCGGGTTCGACCCCGGTTCTGGGTCACTGTCCGTGTGGAGTTTGCATATTCTCCCCGTGGCTGGGTGGGTCTCAACCCCACAACCCAACAAGATGTGCAGGGTAGGTGGATTGGCCACGCTAAATTGCCCCTTAATTGGGGGGGGGGGGAACTCCCTCACTGTGATAATGACCAGATCATCTGTCACCACAATGTTAGCTGAAGGATAAATATTGTCCTGACACTGGGGAGAACATCATTGTTCTTTGGGTTCGGCCAAGAGACTGTCCACCCCTCGGCCGGAGAGGAAGGGCCTGGCGTCCGTTCCACATCTCATTGAGAGACAGCACCTCCAACAGTGCAGCACTCCTTCAGTGGCAGCCTGCATTTTTTTAAGCCTCTGCAGTGGGATTTGAACCAACAACCTTCAGACTCAGAGATGAGAGTGCAGAATCATCCTCAGGACGTAACCATCGGTGTCAAGGCCAGCACCTATTGCCCATCCCAAACTGGCTTTGAGAAAGTGGTGGGGAGCTGCCTTCTTGAACCGCTGCCATCCCTGTGGAGCAGACATAGAATCCCTAAATTGCAGAAGAAGGCCATTCGGCCATTGAGTCTGCACTGGCCCTTCGAAAGAGTAACCAGCTACCCCACGTGCCGTTAGGTAGGAGGTTTAAGATAGTTTGACTCCAGCACATTGAAGGAACAGGGAAAATGCTCACAGAAAACAGGACCAGTCTGGCCAGTTACCGTTCCATCTATTCTCAATCATCAGCAAAGCAATAGGAGGTGTTGTCGACAGTGCAATGAAGCAACACTTACTCAGCAATAACCTGTTCACAGATGCTCTGTTTGGTACCCACCAGGGTTACTCAACTCCAGGTTTCACTAGAGATTTTGTGTAAAAGTGGATCAAATTTGATCAAATATGAAACAAGAAACCCAAGTGAAACGAGTAAATGGGAATCAAGGGAAATCTCTCCGCTGGTTGGAGTCATACCCGGCACAAAGGAAGATGGTTGTGGTGGTTGGAGGTCAATCATCTCAGCTCCAGGACATCACTGCAGGAGTTCCTCAGGGTATTGTCCTAGACCCAACCATCTTCAGCTGCTTCATCGATGACCTTCCTTCCATCATCAGGACAGAAGTGGGGATGTTCGCTGACGACTGTGCAATGTTCAGCATCATTCATGACTCCTCAGATACTGAAGCAGTCCACCTCCAAATGCAGCAAGATCCTCAAATGCTGCCTTGATGTCGAGGGCAGTCACTCTCACCTGACCTCTGGAGCTCAGTTCTGTTGCTCATGTTTGAACCAAGGCTGTACTGAGCTGAGTGAGCAGGTTATTGCTGAGTGAGTGCCTCTGGATAGCACTGTTAATGACCCATCACTTAACTGATGATTGAGGATAGGCTGCCAGGATGGTAACGGCCAGGTTGAATTTATCCTGCTTTTCGTGGACAGGACAGATTTGGGCAATTTTCCATTTTCCACTGACATTGAGATATCAACAAACAAAGAACAAAGAAACGTACAGCACAGGAACAGGCCCTTCGGCCCTCCAAGCCCGTGCCGACCACGCTGCCCGTCTAAACTAAAATCTTCTACACTTCCGGGGTCCATATCCCTCTATTCCCATCCTATTCATGTATTTGTCAAGATGCCCCTTAAACGTCACTATCGTCCCTGCTTCCACCACCTCCTCCGGCAGCGAGTTCCAGGCACCCACTACCCTCTGTGTAAAAAACTTGCCTCGGACATCACCTCTAAACCTTGCCGCTCGCACCTTAAACATATGCCCCCTAGTAATTGACCCCTCTACCCTGGGAAAAAGCCTCTGACTATCCACTCTGTCTATGCCCCTCATGATTCTGTAGACATCTATCAGGTCGCCCCTCAACCTCCGTCGTTCCAGTGAGAACAAACCGAGTTTATTCAGCGTCTCCTAATAGCTAATGCCCTCCATACCAGGCAACATCCTGGTAAATCTCTTCTGCACCCTCTCTAAAACCTCCACATCCTTCTGGTAGTGTGGCGACCAGAATTGAACACTATACTCCAAGTGTGGCCTAACTAAGGTTCTATACAGCTGCAACATGTCTAGCCAATTCTTATACTCAAAGCCCCGGCCAATGAAGGCAAGCATGCCGTATGCCTTCTTGACTACCTTCTCCACCTGTGTTGCCCCTTTCAGTGACCTGTGGACCTGTACTCCTAGATCTCTCTGACTTTCAATACTCTTGAGGGTTCGACCATTCACTGTATATTCCCTACCTGCATTAGACCTTCCAAAATGCATTACCTCACATTTGTCCGGATTAAACTCCATCTGCCATCTCTCCGCCCAAGTCTCCAAACAATCTAAATCCTGCTGTATCCTCTGACAGTCCTCAACTGTCACAAATATCGCAAAATGGATCGTCTTAATGGTGTTTACTTCTCCTTAACAGGCGCTAATTGTGGGGTTGTTGGTGCTGCTCGAGGAGAGAGACCCCGGTTTGCAATTTCTGGTAATTATGATCAGTCCTTTCATGTTACTTTTCTCCCACCTGCCTCAGGATTGGTCCCCACACCAACAAGTCCAGGAAGCATTGTGCGGAAAAACAGCATGTAAGCTTCCCTGGTGTGGGGCCATCAAGCATCCAGCACAGACACAATGGACAATGGAAGAGGAAGTGTCTTTGGCTGAATGGCTGAGGAGTTGAGGGAATGCTAGTGGAGGTCAGGGAGCTGGGAATGGGGAAGAGTTTGGGGAAAAGTGGAGGTGCTGAGGAGATAGAGTGGGGTGAATGAGGAGTGAAGGGAGATTGGGGGGGGGCGGGGGGGAGGGGGGGGCAGTGGGGGGGGGGACAGGGAAGGGGATTTGGGGGGAAATGGGAGTGGGAATTGCTGGAGGGTGGGAGCAGTGGGGGTTGAGGAGGGATGGGGAGAAGTGGGAGGGGGAGGGTTTGCGGAGGGATTGGAATGGGGAGTGAGTGAGGGGTAGTTGGTGAGGAGGTGGGACAAGGTGCTGGGCATGTGGCTGTGGGATGAGGGGAATGAGGAGGTGGGAGAGGGTGCAGGTGTGTAATGAGGGTGGGGGAATGGGCTGAGAATACTGGAGAGGGTGTGAACGTGTAGTGAGGGTGAGGGGGTGGAATGAGGAGGTGGGAGGTGGTGTGGATGTGTGGTGGGGCTGGGACTGTGGGAGGTAGTGAGGATGTGTTGGGGTGAGGAGGTGGGGGTGAGGGGGAGGGGGTGTGGATGTGTCGGGGTGGGGGTGAGGGTGTAGGGGGAGTGAGGAGGGAGTGTGGATGTGTTGGGAGTGGGGGGGTGAGGGTGAGGGTGGAGGGGGTGTGGGGAGGGGGTGTGGATGTGTTGGGGGTGATGGGGTGAGGGTGAGAGTGGAGGGGGGTGGGGAGGGTGTGTGGATGTGTCGGGGTGGGGTGAGGGTGTAGGGGGAGTGGGGTGGGCGTGTGGATGTGTTGGGGTGAGGAGGTGGGGGTGAGGGTGCAGGGAAGTGTGGGGAGGTGGTGTGGATGTGTCGGGGTGGGGGTGAGGGTGTAGGGGGAGTGGGGAGGGGGGTGTGGATGTATCGGGGTGGGGGGTGAGGGTATGGGGGTGTGGGGAGGGGGTGTGGATGTGTCGGTGGGAGGGTGAGGGTGTAGGGGAGTGGCGAGGGGGTGGGGGAGAGGGTGTAGGGGGAGTGAGGAGGGTGTGTGGATGTGCCGGGGGGGTGAGGGTGTAGGGGGAGTGGGGAGGGGGTGTGGATGTGTCGGGGTGGGGGGTGGGTGTAGGGGAAGTGGGGAGGGTGTGTGGATGTGTTGGGAGCGAGGAGGTGAGGGGGTAGGGGGTGTGGATGTATTGGGGGGGTGGGAGTGAGGGTGTAGGGGGAGTGGCGAGGGGGTGTGGTTTTGTCGGAGGTGGGGGTGAGGGGATTTGCGGTTGAGGGTGTAGGGGGAGTGGGAGGAGTGGATGTGTCAGGGTGGGGGGGTTGGGTGAGGGTGTAGGAGGAGTGAGGAAGGGGTGTGGATGTGTCAGGGGTGGGGGGTTGAGGGTGTAGGGGAGTGGGGGTGTGGATGTGTCGGGGGTGAGGAGGTGGGGGTGAGGGTGTATTGGGAGTGGGGGGATGTGTCAGGGTGGGGGGGTGAGGGTGGAGGGGGAGTGGCGAGGGTGTGTGGTTGTGCCGGAGGTGGGGGTGAGGGGATTTGTGGTTGAGGGTGTAGGGGGAGTGGATGTGTCGGGGTGGGGGGGTGGGGTGAGGGTGCAGGGGGAGTGAGGAGGGGGTGTGGATGTGTCGTGGGTGGGGGGTTGAGGGTGTAGGGGGAGGGGGGTGTGGATGTGTCAGGGTGGGGGGTGGGGGTGTAGGGGGAGTGGGGAGGGGGTGTGGGTGTGTCAGGGTGAGGGTGTGAGGGTGTAGGGGGAGTGGGGGGGGGTGGATGTGCCAGGGTGGAGGCGTGTGGGTGAGGGTATTGGGGGAGTGGGGAGGGGGTGTGGATGTGTCAGGGTGAGGGGGTGAGGGTGAGAGTATTGGGGGAGTGGGGAGGGGGTGTGGATGTGTCAGTGTGGGGGTGAGGGTGAGAGTGTTGGGGGAGTGGGGGGTGTGGATGTGTCGGGGTGGGGGTGAGGGTGAGAGTGTTGGGGGAGTGGGGCGGAGGTGTGGATGTGTCAGGGTGGGGGTGTGAGGTTGTAGGGGGAGTGGGGGGGGTGGATGTGTCAGGGTGAGGGAGTGGGGCTGTAGGGGGAGTGGGGAGGGTGTGTGGGGTGAGGGTGTAGGGGTAGTGGGGGAGTGGATGTGTCGGGGTGGGGGGGTGGGGTGAGGGTGCAGGGGGAGTGAGGAGCGGGTGTGGATGTGTCGTGGGTGGGGGGTTGAGGGTGTAGGGGGAGGGGGGTGTGGATGTGTCAGGGTGGGGGGGTGGGGTTGAGGGTGTATTGAGAGTAGGAGGGGATGTGTCAGGGTGGGGGGTGGGGGTGTAGGGGGAGTGGGGAGGGGGTGTGGGTGTGTCAGGGTGAGGGTGTGAGGGTGTAGGGGGAGTGGGGGGGGTGGATGTGCCAGGGTGGAGGCGTGAGGGTGAGGGTATTGGGGGAGTGGGGAGGGGGTGTGGATGTGTCAGGGTGAGGGGGTGAGGGTGAGAGTATTGGGGGAGTGGGGAGGGGGTGTGGATGTGTCAGTGTGGGGGTGAGGGTGAGAGTGTTGGGGGAGTGGGGGGTGTGGATGTGTCGGGGTGGGGGTGAGGGTGAGAGTGTTGGGGGAGTGGGGCGGAGGTGTGGATGTGTCAGGGTGGGGGTGTGAGGTTGTAGGGGGAGTGGGGGGGGTGGATGTGTCAGGGTGAGGGAGTGGGGGTGTAGGGGGAGTGGGGAGGGTGTGTGGGGTGAGGGTGCAGGGGTAGTGGGGGGGGGATGTGTTGGGGTGGGGGGGTGGGGGGAGTGGGTGAGGGGGTGTGGCGTGAGGGTGTAGGGGGGAGTGGGATGGGGTTGTGGATGTGTCAGTGTGGGGGGGGTGAGGGTGTAGGGGGAGTGGGGGTGTAGGAGGAGTGGGGAGGGGGTGTGGATGTGTCGGGGTGTGGGGGTGAGGGTGTAGGGGGAGTGGGGAGGGGGTGTGGATGTGTCGGGGTGTGGGGGTGTGGGTGAGGGGGTCGGGGGAGTGGGGAGGGGGGTGTGGGGTGAGGGTGTGGGGGAGTGGGGAGGGGGTGTGGGGTGAGGGTGTAGGGGGAGTGGGGAGGGGGTGTGGGGGTGAGGGTGTAGGGGGAGTGGGGAGGGGGTGTGGGGGTGAGGGTGTAGGGGGAGAGGGGAGGGGGTGTGGGGGTGAGGGTGTAGGGGGAGTGGGGATGGGGTCTGGGGGTGAGGGTGTAGGGGGAGTGGGGAGGGGGTGTGGGGGTGAGGGTGTAGGGGGAGTGGGGAGGGGGTGTGGGGGTGAGGGTGTAGGGGGAGTGGGGAGGGGGTGTGGGGGTGAGGGTGTAGGGGGAGTGGGGAGGGGGTGTGGGGGTGAGGGTGTAGGGGGAGTGGGGAGGGGGTGTGGGGGTGAGGGTGTAGGGGGAGTGAGGAGGGGGTGTGGGGGAGTGGGGTGAGGGTGTAGGGGGAGTGGGCAGGGGGTGAGGGTGTAGGGGGAGGGGCTGTGGGGGTGAGGGTGTAGGGGGAGTGGGGAGGGGGTGAGGGTGTAGGGGGAGTGGGGAGGGGGTGTGGGGGCGAGGGTGTAGGGGGAGTGAGGAGGGGGTGTGGGGGAGTGGGGTGAGGGTGTAGGGGGAGTGGGGGAGGGGGTGTGGGGTGAGGGTGTAGGGGGAGTGGGGAGGGGGTGAGGGTGTAGGGGGAGTGGGGAGGGGGTGTGGGGTGAGGGTGTAGGGGGAGTGGGGAGGGGGTGTGGGGTGAGGGTGTAGGGGGAGTGGGGAGGGGGTGTGGGGTAAGGGTGTAGGGGGAGTGGGGAGGGGGTGAGGGTGTAGGGGGAGTGGGGAGGGGGTGTGGGGGTGAGGGTGTAGGGGGAGTGGGAGGGGGTGTGGGGTGAAGGTGTTTGGGGAGGGGGTGTGTGGTGAGGGTGTAGGGGGAGTGGGGAGGGGGTGTGGGGGTGAGGGTGTAGGGGGAGTGAGGAGGGGGTGTGGGGGAGTGGGGTGAGGGTGTAGGGGGAGTGGGGAGGGGGTGAGGGTGTAGGGGGAGTGGGGAGGGGGTGAGGGTGTAGGGGGAGTGGGGTGGGGGTGAGGGTGTAGGGGGAGTGGGGAGGGGGTGTGGGGGTGAGGGTGAGGGTGTAGGGGGAGTGGGGAGATTGCCCAGTTGAGTGTCTCGGTGTGTTTGACGGAACTTGCTCCCATTTCCATTCGCAGAGAATGTTTGCGTTGCCCTTGGCCATCGTCAATCTGATCGCCTCACCCCTACAATTCGTCATTGCGCTGGCTGCCATCCTGATTGGTCCACTCTGCTACTACTCCTTGGCGGGAATTACAGGCACAGGTTATCTGGGATTCGCTGTCCAATTTCCGTATGGCTACAGCCCCCCCACCGTCTGCGTGGACCCCCCGCTTTACGAATATTACCACCTGGTCCTTCAACTCACCAGTCTGCTGCTCAGCGCTGTCATCTTCTCCCTGTCTCTGCTTTTCTCTGTCCGACTGACAGTGAGGTTCAACGCAACAGGAACGCTCACCGTAAGTATGGTCAGTTTTACCCTTCATTGGGATGAGGTAGATTGAGGAGCTCAGTTTCAGGGACCCTCTCTGTGCAAGAAAGACAGAGAGAGAGACAGAAAGAACCTCCATTTATATAGCACCTGTCACAACCTCAGGATGTCTCAAAGTGTTTGACGGCCAATGGAGTGCAGTCTGTTGTACTGCAGGAATGGACATTGATGCAGAGCAAGCCCCCATTAATGGCAGTGTAACAACGACCAGGTCGGCACTGTGGGTCCGTCCACACCACAGGCGCAGTGGTTTAACAAAGCAGCTCACCAACACCTTCCCCAAGGGCAATTGGGGATGGGCAATGAATTCATTTAAATGTGACTAGCCATTCGACCCAGTGTGCGCCGGGCCTCCACGATGCTCCGCCCCTCTCAGGCGGGAGTCACGTTGGCCCGATTTACGCCAGGTATTTACAAACGGGCGACATGGCTGCTGCGGGGGAGGGAGCAGGTAAGCAACGTTTTAAAAACTGTTAAAAACTGTCTCCCTCGGGATCTGGGTGGCCTGACTCAGACCCCCATTGCTGCTGTATGTGTTTCAAACCCACCCCTTTGGTACATGTTACTGTCTCCCCGGCGCCTCACCCTGCCGACTGCTCGCTGTGTCCTGTAAATGTTCACAGAGCCTCTGGTCATTTGGGAGCCCTCCCAGGCCGCCCCTCTGGAAACCTCAGACCCCGGCTGACCCGTCACCGGGATGGGCGTGGCCAAGCTCGGTCGCCAGCCCCCCAGGTGCTGCCACTCCCCAGTTCACTCACCAGTAACTCGGCCCCACTGCAGGGGAAGCAGGGGGATCGCAGAGCTCACCCCAAACACAGAACCCCTGCCGCGACACCCTCCCTGGCACACTGCCCCTCTCAGGGCAGAGGCCACACCAGTCACACTATCAGCCAGACCACCCCGCAGGACCACCAGCTGTCTCCAAGCCCTTCCCACCCTGCCCCTGCTCCTACCCATCCTGCCCCCAGTCAGGGTGTCACACCCGGGACCCACGTCACACTGTCGCCACGCTCCCAGCAGGCGCACACGTCCCTGCCTCACCCTCACCTGTAGGACCAGGTCTCTAATCATGGAGGTGATTGGTGGCACACAGAGACCCTCTCCCCCGCACCACCAGGGCCACACTGCCAGTGGCCAGTGCCCACCCAGTGGGGACACCCACTGGGGAGGCAGGACAGGGGCCGCAGAACCTATCACTGGCCTGGCTTGTGGCAGCCTCCGATACCCCTGTTGATAGGGACAGATGGTGAGGATAGAACAATCACCCCGTTGAGGTGATAGTTTCTGCGATTGTGGAGGGTGCAGGTAAATAAGACCATAAGACCTAGGAGCGGAAGTAAGGCCATTCGGCCCATCGAGTCCACTCCACCATTCAATCATGGCTGATTTCAACTCCATTTACCCGCTCTCTCTCCATAGCCCTTAATTCCTCGAGAAATCAAGAATTTATCAACTTCTGTCTTAAAGACACTCAATGTCCCGGCCTCCACCGCCCTCTGTGGCAATGAATTCCACAGACCCACCACACTCTGGCTGAAGACATTTCTCCTCATCTCTGTTCTAAAGTGACTCCCTTTTATTCTAAGGCTGTGCCCCCGGGTCCTAGTCTCCCCTGCTCATGGAAACAACTTCCCTACGTCCACCCTATCTAAGCCATTCATTATCTTGTAAGTTTCTATTAGATCTCCCCTCAACCTCCTAAACTCCAATGAATATAATCCCAGGATCCTCAGACGTTCATCGTATGTTAGGCCTACCATTCCTGGGATCATCCGTGTGAATCTCCGCTGGACCCGCTCCAGTGCCAGTATGTACTTCCTGAGCTGTGGGGCCCAAAATTGCTCACAGTATTCTAAATGGGGCCTAACTAGTGCTTTATAAAGCTTCAGAAGTACATCCCTGCTTTTATATTCCAAGCCTCTTGAGATAAATGACAACATTGCATTTGCTTTCTTAATTACGGACTCAACCTGCAAGTTTACCTTTAGAGAATCCTGGACTAGGACTCCCAAGTCCCTTTGCACTTCAGCATTATGAATTTTGTCACCGTTTAGAAAATAGTCCATGCCTCTATTCTTTTTTCCAAAGTGCAAGACCTCGCACTTGCCCAAGTTGAATTTCATCAGCCATTTCTTGGACCACTCTCCTAAACTGTCTAAATCTTTCTGCAGCCTCCCCACCTCCTCCATACTACCTGCCCCTCCACCTATCTTTGTATCATCGGCAAACTTAGCCAGAATGCCCCCAGTCCCGTCATCTAGATCGTTAATATATAAAGAGAACAGCTGTGGCCCCAACACTGAACCCTGCGGGACACCACTCGTCACCGGTTGCCATTCCGAAAAAGAACCTTTTATCCCAACTCTCTGCCTTCTGCCTGACAGCCAATCGTCAATCCATGTTAGTACCTTGCCTCGAATACCATGGGCCCTTATTTTACTCAGCAGTCTCCCGTGAGGCACCTTATCAAAGGCCTTTTGGAAGTCAAGATAGATAACATCCATTGGCTCTCCTTGGTCTAACCTATTTGTTATCTCTTCAAAGAACTCTAACAGGTTTGTCAGGCACGACCTCCCCTTACTAAATCCATGCTGACTTGTCCTAATCTGACCCTGCACTTCCAAGAATTTTGAAATTTCATCCTTAACAATGGATTCTAGAATCTTGCCAACAACCAAGGTTAGGCTAATTGGCCTATAATTTTCCATCTTTTTCCTTGTTCCCTTCTTGAACAGGAGGGTTACAACAGCGATTTTCCAATCCTCTGGGACTTTCCCTGACTCCAGTGACTTTTGAAAGATCATAACTAACGCCTCCACTATTTCTTCAGCTATCTCCTTTAGAACTCTAGGATGTAGTCCATCTGGGCCCGGAGATTTATCAATTTTTAGACCTCTTAGTTTCTCTAGCACTTTCTCCTTTGTGATGACTGCCATATTCAACTCTGCCCCCTGACTCTCCAGAATCGTTGGGATATTACTCATGTCTTCTACTGTGAAGACTGACGCAAAGTACTTATTTAGTTCCTCAGCTATTTCCTTGTCTCCCATCACAAAATTACCAGCGTCATTTTGGAGCGGCCCAATGTCAACTTTTGCCTCCCGTTTGTTTTTAATGTATTTAAAGAAACTTTTACTATCATTCCTAATGTTACTGGCTAGCCTACCTTCATATTTGATCCTCTCTATCCTTATTTCTCTCTTTGTTATCCTCTGTTTGTTTTTGTAGCTGAGAATAAATGCTGAGAAAACAGTGTCTCTCCCGGACTGTTCCTCTGGGGTGTGCTGGGGTTGTGGCTGGGGGTGAGGTACCCCCGACAGGCCGACCTGGTCTGATGGTGACCCTGTAGACAAGACACTTGGTGCGATCACAGAAAGGAGTGGTCTGGGGGAGAGGGCGGCTCACTCTGCATTAGGGACTCACTTGGTTGTCGCATGCTGACCTCCGCCTCGGAGATAGTCCTCTCCTCCACCTTCCCGGATAATCCCATCAGAGACCGTCCTCTCCTCCACCTTCCCAGATAATCCCATCGGAGATCGCCCTCTCCTCCACCTTCCCGGATAATCCCATCAGAGACCGTCCTCTCCTCCACCTTCCCGGATAATCCCATCAGAGACCGTCCTCTCCTCCACCTTCCCGGATAATCCCATCAGAGACCGTCCTCTCCTCCACCTTCCCAGATAATCCCATCGGAGATCGCCCTCTCCTCAACCTTCCCGGATAATCCCATCAGAGACCGTCCTCTCCTCCACCTTCCCGGATAATCCCATCAGAGACCGTCCTCTCCTCCACCTTCCCGGATAATCCCATCAGAGACCGTCCTCTCCTCCACCTACCCAGATAATCCCATCGGAGATCGCCCTCTCCTCCACCTTCCCGGATAATCCCATCAGAGACCGTCCTCTCCTCCACATTCCCGGATAATCCCATCAGAGACCGTCCTCTCCTCCACCTTCCCGGATAATCCCATCAGAGACCGTCCTCTCCTCCACCTACCCAGATAATCCCATCGGAGATCGCCCTCTCCTCCACCTTCCCGGATAATCCCATCAGAGACCGTCCTCTCCTCCACATTCCCGGATAATCCCATCGGAGATCGCCCTCTCCTCCACCTTCCCCGGATAATCCCATCAGAGACCGTCCTCTCCTCCACCTTCCCGGATAATCCCATCAGAGACCGTCCTCTCCTCCACCTTCTTGGATAATCCCATCGGAGATTGCCCTCTCCTCCACCTTCCCCGGATAATCCCATCGGAGATAGTCCTCTCCTCCACCTTCCCCGGATAATCCCATCAGAGACCGTCCTCTCCTCCACCTTCCCGGATAATCCCATCAGAGACCGTCCTCTCCTCCACCTTCCCGGATCATCCCATCAGAGACCGTCCTCTCCTCCACCTTCCCGGATAATCCCATCGGAGATCGCCCTCTCCTCCACCTTCCCCGGATAATCCCATCGGAGATAGTCCTCTCCTCCACCTTCCCGGATAATCCCATCAGAGACCGTCCTGGCCTCCACCTTCCCGGATAATTCCATCAGAGACCGTCCTCTCCTCCACCTTCCCCGGATAATCCCATCGGAGATAGTCCTCCCCTGCACCATCCCAGATAATCCCATTGGAGATCGTCCTCTCGAGCACCATCCCGGATAATCCCATCAGAGATAATCCTCCCCTGCACCTTCCCGGATAATCCCATCAGACATCGCCCTCTCTTGTACCATCCCGGATAATCCCATCGGAGATCGCCCTCTCCTCCACCTTCCCCGGATAATCCCATCGGCGATAGTCTTCTCCTCCACCTTCCCCCGATAATCCCATCGGAGATCGTCCTCTCGAGCACCTCCCCGGATAATCCCATCGGAGACTGTCCTCCCCTGCACCATCCCGGATAATCCCATTGGAGATCGTCCTCTCGAGCACCTCCCCGGATAATCACATCAGAGATATCCCTCCCCTGCACAATCCCGGATAATCCTATCGGAGATATCCCTCCCCTGCACAATCCCGGATAATCCTATCGGAGATAGTCCTCCACTGCACCATCCCGGATAATCCCATCGGAGATCGCCCTCTCAAGCCACTCCCCGGATAATCCCATCGGAGACAGTCCTCTCCTGCACCATCCCCGGATAATCCCATCGAAGATTGTCTTCTCCTGCACCATCCCAGATAATCCCATCGGCGATAGTCCTCTCCTCCACCTTCCCGGATAATCCCATCGGAGATCGCCCTCTCCTGTACCATCCCCGGATAATCCCATCGGCGATAGTCCTCTCCTCCACCTTCCCGGATAATCCCATTGGAGATCGCACTTTCTTGTACCATCCCAGATAATCCCATCGGAGGTAGTCTTCCCCTGCACCTTCCCGGATAATCCCATCGTACATCGCCCTCTCCTCCACTTTCCCCGGATAATCTCATCGGAGATAGTCCTCTCCTCCACCTCCCCGGATGATCCCATCGGAGATCGTCCTCTCGAGCACCTCCCCGGATAATCCCATCGGAGATATCCCTCTCCTCCACCTCCCCGGATAATCCCATCGGAGATTGTCCTCTCGAGCACCTCCCCAGATAATCCCATTGGAGATATCCCTCTCCTGCACCATCCCCGGATAATCCCATCGGCGATATCCCTCTCCTGCACCATCCCCGGATAATCCCATCAGCGATAGTCCTCTCCTCCACCTTCCCGGATAATCCCATCGGAGATAGTCCTCTCCTCCACCATCCCGGATAATCCCATCGGAGATCACCCTCTCCTGCACTTCCCCGGATAATCCCATCGGAGATATCCCTCTCCTGCACCTCTCTGGATAACTCCACCGCCCTCTTCTTGGCGAAGGTGAGAACTGTGTGGTCTGGGCTGCTGCCACCAGTCTTCTCCCGCTCTCCTGTTACGGGCTGACTTTTGCTCGGGGTCACATAAAGGACATGGTGAGATGCATTGAGGTGAGATACATGGGGCAGGTGGGTGGGGGGGGGTTCTGTAGCTGGGGGCAGGTGTGTGTGCAGAGAGGACAATACAGGTGTTGGGGTCTGGTGCAGGGTGGGATGTGAGCGAGATGCGGGCAGGCGGGTTTTGATTGGCTTCTATGGGACGGGGGGGGGGGTGGGAACAGGTTACTGAGTTGGATGATCAGCCATGATCATAATGAATGGCGGAGCGGGCTCGAAGGGCCGAATGGCCCCCTCCTGCTCCTATTTTCCTTCCTTTCTGGATCTGGAGGTTTGTTGAAGTCCATTCCTGAGCTTCACACGACGGGAACAGAACTGATTTTTTTTTTTTAATCGCTGGTTAGGCCCAGCATTTATTGCCCATCCCTAGTTGCCCTTCAGATGGTGGTGGTGAGCCGCCTTGCTGAACCGCTGCAGTCCTGGAGGTGTAGGTACACCCACTGTGCTGTTAGGGAGTACCAGGGTTTTGACCCAGCGACAGTGCAGGAACGGGCGATATATTTCCCAGTCGGGGTGGTGAGTGACTTGGAGGGGAACCTCCAGGTGGTGGGGTTCCCAGGTTTGGGTCGTGGGTCTGGGCCTTACACACGTTCCTCCGAGGGTGAAAGATGGGAATCATGAAGGTATAAAACCTGGGCAGCCCTGGTCAAGGCCAAAGCAGGGGTGGAAGTTGGAGCTTCTTCCTGAACATTAATGGGAACACAGACGTGAATCTTCACAGCAACTTCATTGAAGCCTACTTGTGACAATAAGCGATTTTCATTTCATTTTCATTTCACACGGCTCGAAAGAGAGAGGAATAAATACGGAAAGAAAGGTTGAGCCAGAAGACTCAACAGTTGTGTAGCGAATTAAACGGTAATCAAATGGAGGTGTTTAAGAAGCTGAAAAGAATTAATCGGGCAGCACGGTAGCACAGTGGTTAGCACTATGGCTTCACAAGCACCAGGGTCCCGGGTTCCATTCCCCGGTGGATCACTGTCTGTACAGAGTCTGCACGTTCTCCCCGTGTCTGCGTGGGTTTCCTCCGGGTGCTCCGGTTTCCTCCCACAGTCCAAAGATGTGCGGGTCAGGTGGATTGGCCGTGATAAATTGGTCTTCGTGTCCAAAATTGCCCTTCGTATTGGGTGGGGTTACTGGGTTCTGGGGATAAATTGTCCCTTAGTGTCCAAAATAAGTTAGGAAGGGTTATTGGGGTGCGAGGATAGGGTGGAAGTGAGGGCTTATAGTGGGTCGGTGCAGACTCGATGGGCCGAATGGCCTCCTTCTGCACTGTATGTTCTATGTTTAATGCAATGGGGACAGTGGAGGTGGGATAATCCAGAATAAACTCATCTGTGTAGAAGATTTTAGTTCAGACGGGCAGCATGGTCGGCACGGGCTTGGAGGGCCGAAGGGCCTGTTCCTGGCTGTACTTTTCTTTGTTCTTTGTAAACTGATGTCCAGAAAGACTTTTTCACACGAAGGGTGGTGGAATCTGGAACTCTCTCCGCAAAAAAAACATTGAGGTGAGAGGGGGGGGGCGTAAATTCAATATTTCAAAACCGAGATTGATAGATTTTTAGCGAGGAAGGATATTAACGGCTATGAGTGGCAGATCAGCCACGATCCGATCGGGTGCTAGAATAGTTTCAAGGGGCTGAATGGCCTCCTCCTATTCCCATGTTCCGAGGCTCTTACCATCAAAGAGGCCGGAAGTGGAGAGAGGCAGGGACTAACACAAGGAGCCTTTGAACTGGAATGTGGCTCTGAACTTGCACAGCGACTTCAAAGGGGAGATGAGGATCACAACACAGGGAATGTTTCTGAAATAAATTGGAATCTGAGAGAGAAAGGCAGATGAATACAAGAAAGATGGGAACTTATCAAAACTTTCAGTTCAAACACATGTGGCATTTAGTGTGTGTACTTCAATGATATTAAGTAACAGGCCCTCAGTGTGTGTCACAGGGTCTTTTGACGTATATACACAATACTGCTTTCAATATTGTTCAAATGCATTGAACAATGCCCCCCCCCCCCCCTCCCACACACACACACACACACACACATCAAAGTCAATGATATTGGAGCTCACAACCCCAGTGGGAATTCATTCTGATCTGGCTCAGAGCGTGAGAGACTGCCGGCGGACAGGACCAGACTACGACGCTCCTGCAGTCGAATTGCTCCACAACACCTTCTCCCGCTAAGGGGTGAGATGCTGGAAGGTGGGTGTGTGAAGATGTACATGCTCACCCACACTACCACCACCCCCCCCCCCCCCCTCCACCACCACCACACACACACACTTCCTCCCCACCCACACCCCATGTCCCCAAATTTGTGTGTGGAGGGTAGCTATAGACCCCGCAATATGATCCCAGTTGCAACCAGGAAGCTGCTGTACGGCGACAGGCAGAAACAAATCGTACATTTCTATAGCACCTTTCACGCCCCAGGATGTCCCAAAGTGCTTTACAGCCAATTAAGTACTTTTGTGAAGTGTGGTCACTGCGTTAATGTAGAACCAGGCCGGCATGTTTACACATCGAGATTCCACAAAGTGCAACATGATAATATCCTGGATTCTCCATTGTGAGACTGCCCCACTACTGCTGGGAGCAAGGACGGGGAATTTGGTTCTGTATGGTTTTGCGGAGTTAGTTAAAGGTTAAAGGCCAGGACACCGGAAATAAATCCCGTTCTTCAAAATAATGTTGGAGCCTCATTTACAACCACCTGTGAGGATGAATAGGTCTTCGGCTTAATGTAACATTAAAAAGACAGCTCCTCTGGCAATGCAGTTCCTCTGGCAGTGCAGCTCCTCTGGCAATGCAGCTCCTCTGGCAGTGCAGCTCCTCTGACTGTGCAGCTCCTCTGGCGGTGCAGCTCCTCTGACAGTGCAGCTCCTCTGGCAGTGCAGCTCCTCTGACAGTGCAGAACCTCTGACTGTGCAGCTCCTCTGGCAGTGCAGCTGCTCTGACAGTGCAGCTCCGCTGACTGTGCAGCTCCTCTGGCAGTGCAGCATCTTTGGCAGTGCAGCTCCTATGACAGTGCAGAACCTCTGACTGTGCAGCTCCTCCGGCAGTGCTGCATCTTTGGCAGTGCAGCTCCTCTGGCAGTGCAGATCCTCTGGCAGTGCAGCTCCTCTGACAGTGCAGCTCCTCTGGCTCCGTGTGCTGTGGCATAAACTCACTGAGCCAACGCAGGAATGAATCCACTCAATTCTTTATTTCCTTCTGTGCAGGGTCAGCGCTGGAGGTGGTAACCATTCCTCATCCCGCCTTACTGGATCCCCGCCTCTCAATGAGTTGCTGAAGGATTGCTGCTGAAAACAGGGACTTGTAATTGTCAGGGAGGGATTTGCCCCTTTTAACTCTGTACCCACCGTAAAGACTGGCTATTCCAATGTGACCTTCGCAATCACCGGGCATTCAAAAACATTTGACATCTAACCTGAGTGCTTTTCGAAGTGTGGTCACTGTCGTAATGTCACCAACCAATTTGTGCACAGCAAGACTCCACAAACAGCGACGTGATAATGACCAGATAGTCTGTTTTAGAGATGTTGATTAAGTGATAAATGTTGGCTCCAGACCACCAGGGGATACACCCCCCCCCATCACTCCCATCCTCTCCCTCACCCCCCACCCTCGCCTCCCCCCCCCCCACCCTCGCCTACCCCCCACCTCCCCCAGCTATTGTTCAAAAAGTGCCCGCAGGAATGTTCACTTCCAGCTGAGAGGGCCAGAGGTTAACGTTTATTCCTCCGACAGTGCCGCACTCCTTCACCACTGCGCTGGGGCGCGAGCTTGGAATCTTGTGCCCCGGGTGTGTCTCGAACCCAGAATCTTCTGACTCTGAGATCAGAGCATTTGTGGTTTGCAGGCCGTACCCCACAGTGTCTCCTTCCACCCGGCGAGCCCTCACGTCCCACCCCTCCCCCTTCCGGAAGGCTGCCGGAGGCCTCGACAGTAACCTCCATTCACATGGTGCATTTCGCTTTGCAAAATCTTTCCTGGGTGCTTCTTAGATGTGCCACGGAATCAAATGTGACCTTCATCTGGCTCCGGAGATCTCAGGAAGGAGCAGCGGCTGCTGGGAATCTGAAATGGAAAGCGGGAAAGGCCAGACTAATGCCGAGCAGGAACAATGGTGTTCATGGGGAGAGGAACAGAGTTGACAGGGTTACAGCTCATTGATCACAGAATTTACAGTGCAGAAGGAGGCCATTCGGCCCATCGAGCCTGCACCGTCCCTGGGAAAGAGCACCCCACCCAAGTCCACACCTCCATCCTATTCCCGTACCCCCACCGAATGCTTTTGGACTCTCAGGGCCATTTATCACGGCCAATCCACCTAACCTGCACGTCTTTGGACTGTGGGCGGAAACCGGAGCACCCGGAGGAAACCCACACAGACACGGGGAGGACGTGCAGACTCCGCACAGACAGTGACCCAGCGGGGAATCGAACCTGGGACCCTGGAGCTGTGAAGCAACTGTGCTAACCACTGTGCTACCGTGCTGCGTAACAATGGCCTAACATCAGAACCGATTCCCCCATGTTTCCTCCAGGATGTTCTGGATTTTTAAATGATCCATTATGTGTGGAAGGTGAATTTTAAGCAGGGAAGTGAGGCAGAGGAGATGGCAGGTTTAGGGCGGGTGTTGACGAGGCGAGGCCTGCTGAAGATCCTATTAAATTACGTACAGTAATATCCTGTTGCCCATTAGCTTACTGCCAGGATGGTCAGATGGTTGATGTTCAGTGACACTCTCAGTCTTCAAATTAAACAAATACTTTTTATTGAGTAACGATAATGAATTAACTATGAGTTTGTTCACTCTTCTCCAACTATAACTGAAAATTAGATAAATAAGATCAAGTATAAATAATGTTAAACTACACCTGCTCACTAAGCTATATCTCTACCACTCTGTTTACTAGTCACTCCTGATACGAAGAGGCGGGAATCTCCTCTGAGTGCAGTTTATCTACATATAGCTGGTGCTGCCACCTAGTGTTGTTTAACACTTACTTACAGATGTTAACCCCTTACATACCAGCAGATATACAGATCACTACAGGCCTGGCTTCCAATGGGAGAGCAGTTCAAATTGGGAAGGTGCGCGAGGCTGGTGTTAGGGGAGTGCGGAGACCTCAGAGACTTTGGCCGAGGGGAATTGGAGGACAAGAATTTAAAATGTTTTGCTGCAGTTGGGCGAGACCGCGTCTGGGAGACTGGACGCAGTTTTGGGCTCCACGCTGACGGAAGGATTTACTGCCCTGCTGCCTCACGGCGCCGAGGTCCCAGGTTCGAACCCGGCCCCGGGTCACTGTGTGTGGAGTTTGCACATTCTCCCCGTGTCTGCGTGGGTTTCGCCATCAGAACCCAAAGATGTGCAGGTTGGGTGGATTGGCCACGCTAAATTGTCCCTCAATTGGAAAAAATGGATTGGGTACTCTAACTTTTTTTTAAAAAGGAAGGATTTACTTGCACTGGAGACGGTACAGCCAAGATTCACAAAACTGGTCCCCAGGATGAGGGGGTTGTCCCGTGATGGGGGCGGGGGAGGCTGAATACATTTGGTTTATATTCTCTGGAGTGTAGACGAATATGAGACAATCTCACTGAATCATAGGAAATTCTGAAGGGGTTTGAACGGGCGGACACTGAGAGATTGTTTCCGCTGCTCGGGAGAGTCTAGACCATGGGGGCCAATCATTTAGGACTGAGATGAGGAGAAGGTTCTTCACTCAAAGGGCTGTGAATCTTTGGAATTCTCCAGCCTGGATGGTTGCGGAAGCTCCATCCCTGAATATATTGAAGGCTGTGAGGCAGAGAGATCCTTTGGTCTCTCAGAGAATGGAAGGGATTTGTGGAACAGGCAGAGAAATGAAAGCCAAGATCGCAGTGAATGGTGCAGTAGGCTCGATGGGCAGAGTGGTCTAATCCTGACCCTATTGCTTCAGATCCGGTGTTCTTGTGATTGCAAGGCCAGAGGAGGTCACAGTGATAGGGAGTGGAGGGGGGTTGGAGGAAGGGTGGGGGAGGCAATGGAGGTGTTTGGAAGCAGCAATGAGGATTTTAACATTGCGGTGTTGCTGGACGGAGAGGCGATGTAGTTCAATGAGCATGAGGAGAAAGGGGCGGTTGGGACTTGGTGCGAGTTTGACAATAGACAATAGAACATTACAGCGCAGTACAGGCCTTTCGGCCCTCGATGTTGCGCGACCTGTGAAACCACTCTAAAGCCCATCTACACTATTCCCTTATCGTCCATATGTCTATCCAACGACCATTTAACTGCCCTTAATGTTGGCGAGTCCACTACTGTTGCAGGCAGGGCATTCCATGCCCTTATTACTCTCTGAATAAAGAACCTACCTCTGGCATCTGTCTTATATCTATCTCCCCTCAATTTAAAGCTATGTCCCGTCGTGCTGGACATCACCATCCGAGGAAAAAGGCTCTCACTGCCCATCCTATCTAATCCTCTGATCATCTTGTATGCCTCAATTAAGTCACCTCTTAACCTTCTTCTCTCTAACAAAAACAACCTCAAGTCCCTCAGCCTTTCCTCATAAGATCTTCCCTCCATACCAGGCAACATCCTGGTAAATCTCCTCTGCACCCTTTCCAATGTTTCCACATCCTTCCTATAATGCGGCGACCAGAACTGCACGCAATACTCCAAATGCGGCCGCACCAGAGTTTTGTACAGCTGCAACATGACATCAGGCTCCAAAACTCAATCCCTCTATCAATAAAAGCTAACACACCATATGCCTTCTTAACAACCCTCTCAACCTGGGTGGCAACTTTCAGGGGTCTATGTACATGGACACCGAGATCTCTCTGCTCATCCACACTACCATTAGCCCAGTACTCTGTATTCCTGTTACTCCTTCCAAAACGAATCACCTCACACTTTTCTGCATTAAACTCCATTTGCCACTTCTCAACCCAGCTCTGCAACTTATCTATGTGCCTCTGTAACCTGCAACATCCTTCCGCACTGTCCACAACTCCACCGACTTTAGTGTCATCCGTAAATTTACTCACCCATCCTTCTACGCCCTCCTCCAGGTCATTTATAAAAATAACAAACAGCAGCGGCCCCAAAACAGATCCTTGTGATACACCACTAGTAACTGGACTCCAGGCTGAACATTTCCCAGGAACCACCACCCTCTGTCTTCTTTCAGCTAGCCAATTTCTGATCCAAACTGCTAAATCTCCAGTTTGCATAAAGAATTACTGATGAACTCAAGTTAGGTGTTCACCAAAACCCACTTTCACAACTATCATTCCCTCCTCAGCGATTGCCTCCATCTCTGACTCACCCCACGTGGATTCCAACTCAAGTTGTACCCCTCATGTTTCAATCCGCGCAGGCTTAACGATATCTCCAGAATGTACTGTCATTATATACACACAGGTATATGATGGTGCACACACAGGCAGTGATTGACACACAGGATGACCAGTGAACACACAGAACACAGCAGCCAATCACCAGACAGGACACGACCACTATAAAGCCAGAGGGCACTAGTTTTCCCGCTCTCTCGGGATGCAGCCTCTGTGACAGTCAGAGCCTGTGAGCAGCAACTAGAACATACACCATGTGGTAGTAAGATAGTCTGGTCAGGTTAGCCTCAGGTCTCCATTCAGGTCAGCATAGTGTCAACCCACAGTTAAAGTATGTATGATAGTTAGGAGTTCAATAAAATCGAGTTGCATTTCTTCAAGTGTTGGAAGCCTGTCTCCCTCACTGCTGCAGTAAACGCAGTCCCCGCAGACCCGGCATACCCAACACATCATGGTACCAGTGAGTCATGCTCGAGTTTGACGGACTCACCTTGAGATAGTCTGCCTTTGACCAGCGATCAGCCATTCGGTAACATGGACAGCGTCCGCCCTCCCCCGCAGCTCCGCATCGCCGGCAACCTCGGTGCGAACTGGAAGATTATCAAGCAGAAGTTCCAGCTGTATCTTGACGCCACCAACCTCGAAACCGCATTGGATGCCAGGAAGATCGCTCTCTTCCTCTCTACAGCCGGGGACCAGGCTATCCACATCTTCAACTCCCTCACCTTCGCTGAAGGCGAGGACAAGACAAAGTTTAAAACAGTCCTGCTGAAGTTCGACAGCCACTGTGACATCGAAGTCAATGAGAGCTTTGAACACTATGTGTTCCAGCAGAGGCTTCAGGGTAAGGATGAACCTTTTCAGTCCTTCTTAACCCATCTCCGTATCCTCGCGCAGTCCTGCAACTACGGCTCCACTTCCGACCCCATGATCCCCGACCAGATCGTTTTCGGGGTCCACTCCGATCCCCTTCGCCAGCAGCTCCTTAAGGTTAAGCAGCTCACCCTCACCATCGCCATCGAAACCTGCGTCCTCCACGAGCACGCTAACAACCGGTACTCCCATATCAAGGCGGCAGAGATGGCGCGGCAAGGGCCCCACGTTGCAGAGTGGGTGCAGGCCGTAAAACAGCTCCAGGGCCCGAGTCTGGATGAGGGCGGCCATTTTGTGCGCTTTTCCCGGGCTCCTGCGCATGCGCGCCACGACCAAGGGGACGGCGAGGCCGAGGATTGAACTGCGCAGGTGCGCACATCGTTCGACCGCACCGCGCATGCGCGGTGGCGCACGGAGCATCCTGACGTCGGCGCCATGTCGTGCAACAACTGTGGCTCCGCCCATTTAAAGTGGCAATGTCCCGCGAAATCTGGACGCTGTCTCCAGTGTGGCAAGCTTGGCCACTACGCAGCCCTGTGCAGATCTGCTCAACTGCCCAATACACAGCGATCCCAGCCGCAGCGCAGGAACGTCCGGTCAGTACAGCAACCCGGTGCAGACTCCGACTCCGACATGGTTCCAGATTCCGACACCGAGGGCCTCACATCCCCATTCTGGGTGGGCATCATCACCAAGCATACGATGCTCTCAGCGAAGAAGGTGAAACAACTCCCAGTGCTAAGCATTAATCCGGACGACGAGTGGTGTGCCACCCTTACGGTCAATGAGGCTCACATACGCTTCAGGCTGGACACCAGCGCTTCAGCGAACCTCGTTTCTGACCTTGACACCATCCACGTCAAGCCAAGCATTCTTCCACCGGCCTGCCAGCTCCTTGACTATACTTACCTCTACCTCACAGAGGCTGAATGGCAACTCTCAGACACATCCTCCTACCTCCCCATGGACCATGACCCCCCACCGAGCATCAAGCCACTGTTTCCAGGACTGTCACTGACCTCACCCCTCTGGAGATCTTCGCTGCACAGCGTCCAGCCTCAATCGCCCAACCCGGGGCAGCCGACTTCTACCTCCTCCCGAAAATCCACAATCAGGACTCCCCCAGTAAGCCCATCGTGTCAGCCTGCTCCTGCCCCACCAAACTCATTTCTTCCTATCCTGACTCCAGCCTTTCTCGTCATGTCCAGCCCCTTCCCACCTACATCCGTGATTCCTCCGATGCCATACATAATATCAACAATTTCCAGTTCCCCAAATCTAACCACCTCCTCTTTACAATGGATGTCCAATCCTCCTCTCCCTCCATTCCCCACCAGGATGTCCAATCCCCCTCTCCCTCCATTCCCCACCAGGATGTCCAATCCCGCTCCCTCCATTCCCCACCAGGATGTCCAATCCCTCTATGCCTCCATTCCCCACCAGGATGTCCAATCCCTCTCCCTCCATTCCCCACCAGGATGTCCAATCCCGCGCCCTCCATTCCCCACCAGGATGTCCAATCCCTCTATACCTCCATTCCCCACCAGGATGTCCAATCCCTCTCCCTCCATTCCCCACCAGGATGTCCAATCCCGCTCCCTCCATTCCCCACCAGGATGTCCAATCCCTCTATACCCCCATTCCCCACCAGGATGTCCAATCCCTCTCCCTCCATTCCCCACCAGGATGTCCAATCCATCTCCCTCCATTCCCCACCAGGATGTCCAATCCCGCTCCCTCCATTCCCCACCAGGGTGTCCAATCTCTCTATACCTCCATTCCCCACCAGGATGTCCAATCCCTCTATACCTCCATTCCCCACTAGGATGTCCAATCCCTCTCTCCCTCCATTCCCCACCAGGATGCCCAATCCCTCGATACCTCAATTCGTCACCAGGATGCCCAATCCCTCTCCCTCCATTCACCACCGGATGCCCAATCCCTCTCTCCCTCCATTCCCCACCAGGATGCCCAATCCCTCTCCCTCCATTCACCACCGGATGCCCAATCCCTCTCTCCCTCCATTCCCCACCAGTCTGTCCAATCCCTCGATACCCCCATTCCTCACCAGGAAGTCCAATTCCTCTATCCCTCCATTCCCCACTAGGATGTCCAATCCCTCTCTCCCTCCATTCCCCACCAGTCTGTCCAATCCCTCTATACCTCCATTCCACACCAGGATGTCCAATCCTTCTCCCTCCATTCCCCACCATGATGTCCAAACCCTCTCCCTCCATCCCCCACCAGGAAGCCCAAACCCTCTATACCTCCATTCCCCACCAGGATGTCCAATCCCTTTATACTTCCATTCCCCTCTAGGGTGTCCAATCCCTCTCCCTCAATTCCCCACCAGGATGTCCAATCCTTCTCCCTCCATTCCCTACCAGGATGTCCAATCCCTCTCCCTACATTCCCCACCAGGGAGTCCAATCCCTCTATACCTCTATTCCCACCAGGATGTCCAGGCCCTCAATACCTCCATTGCCCACCAGGGTGTCCAATCCCTCTACACCTCAATTCCCCACCAGGATGTCCAATCCCTTTATACTTCCATTCCCCTCTAGGGTGTCCAATCCCTCTCCCTCCATTCCCCACCAGGATGTCCAATACCTCTATACCTCCATTCCCCACCAGGATGTCCAATCCTTCTCCCTCCATTCCCCACCAGGCTGTCCAATCCCTCTATCCCTCCATTCCCCACCAGGGTGTCCAATCCCTCTATCCCTCCATTCCCCACCAGGGTGTCCAATCCCTCTATACCTGAATGCCCCACCAGGATGTCCAATTACACTATACCTCAATTCCCCACCAGGATGTCCAATTACTCTCCCTCCATTCCCCACCAGGATGTCCAATCCCTCTATACCTCCACTCCCCACCAGGATGCCCAATCCCTCTTTCCCTCCATTCCCCACCAGGATGTTGAATCCCTCTCCCTCCATTCCCCTCCAGGGTGTCCAATCCCTCTCTCCCTCCATTCCCCACTTGGATGTCCAATCCCTCTCTCCCTCCATTTCCCACCAGGATGTCCAATTCCTCTATCCCTTCATTCCCCAACAGGATGTCCAATCCCTCTGTACCTCCATTCCCCACCAGGGTGTCCAATCCCTCTCCCTCCATTTCCCACCAGGGTGTCCAATCCCTTTATACCTCCATTCCCCACCAGGATGTCCAATCCCTCTATAACTCCATTCCCCACTAGGGTGTCCAATCCCTCTCCCTCCATTCCCTACCAGGATGTCCAATCCCCCTCTCCCTCCATTCCCCACCAGTATGTCCAATCCCTCTCTTCCTCCATTCCCCGCCAGAATGCCCAATCCCTCTATACCTCCATTCCCCATTAGGAAGTCCAATCCCTCTATACCTCCATTCCCCACCAGGATGTCCAATCCCTCTATCACCCCATTCCTCACCACAATGTCACATCCCTCTCCACCTCCATTCCCCACAAGGATGTCCAATTACTCTCCCTCCATTCCCCACCAGGATGTGCAATCCCTCTATACCTCCATTCCCCACCAGGATACCCAATCCCTCTTTCCCTCCATTCCCCACCAGGATGTTGAATCCCTCTCCCTCCATTCCCCTCCAGGGTGTCCAATCCCTCTCTCCCTCCATTCCCCACTAGGATGTCCAATCCCTCTCTCCCTCCATTCCCCACTAGGATGTCCAATCCCTCTTTCCCTCCATTCCCCACCAGGATGTTGAATCCCTCTCCCTCCATTCCCCTCCAGGATGTCCAATCCCTCGATACCTCCATTCCCCACCAGGATGCCCAATCCCTCTTTCCCTCCATTCCCCACCAGGATGTTGAATCCCTCTCCCTCCATTCCCCTCCAGGGTGTCCAATCCCTCTCTCCCTCCATTCCCCTCCAGGATGTCCAATCCCTCTATACCTCCATTCCCCACCAGGATGCCCAATCCCTCTTTCCCTCCATTCCCCACCAGGATGTTGAATCCCTCTCCCTCCATTCCCCTCCAGGGTGTCCAAACCCTCTCTCCCTCCATTCCCCTCCAGGATGTCCAATCCCTCACTCCCTCCATTCCCCACCAGGATGTCCAATTCCTCTCTCCTTTCAATCCCCACCTTGGATGTCCAATCCCTCTGTACCTCCATTCCCCACCAGGGTGTCCAATCCATCTCCCTCCATTCCCTACCAGGATGACCAATCCCTCTATGTCTCCATTCCTCACCAGGATATCCAATCCCGCTCTCCCTTCATTCCCCACCAGGAAGTCCAATCCCCCTCTCTCCATTCCCCACCAGAATGCCCAATCCCTCTATACCTCCATTCCCCACCAGGATGTCCAATCCCTGTATACCTCCATTCCCCACCAGGATGTCCAATCCATCTATCACGCCATTCCTCACCACGATGTCACATCCCTCTCCACCTCCATTCCCCACCAGGATGTCCAATCCCTCTATACCTTATTCCCCACCAGGATGTCCAATCCCAATATACCTCCATTCCCCACCAGGATGTCCAATCCCTCTCCCTCCATTCCCCACCAGGACGTCCAATCCCTCCATTCCCCACCAGAATGTCCAATCCCTCTATACCTCCAATCCCCACCAGGATGTCCAATCCCTCTATACCTCCATTCCCCACCAGCATGTCCAATCCCTCCAATCCCCACCAGGATGCACAATCCCTCTATACCTCCATTCCCCACCAGGATTTCCAATCCCTCTCCCTCCATTCTCCACCAGGATGTCCAATCCCTCCATTCCCACCAGAATGTCCAATCCCTCTCTGCCTCAATTCCACACCAGGATGTCCAATCCCTCTATACCTCCATTCCCCACCAGGATGTCCAATCCCTCTATACCTCCATTCCCCACCAGCATGTCCAATCCCTCCAATCCCCACCAGGATGTTCAATCCCTCTATACCTCCATTCCCCACCAGGATGTCCAATCCCTCCATTCCCCACCAGCATGTCCAATCCCTCTCCCTCCATTCCCCGCCAGGATGTTCAATCCCTCTCTCCCTCCATTCCCCACCAGGATGTCCAATCCCTCTATACCTCCATTCCCCACCAGGATGTTCAATCCCGCTCTCCCTCCATTCCCCACCAGGATGTCCAATCCCTCTCTCCCTCCATTCCCCACCAGGATGTTCAATCCCTCTCCCTTCATTCCCCACCAGGATGTCCAAACCCTCTCCCTCCGTTCCCTACTAGGGTGTCCAATCCCTCTCTCCCCCTGTTCCCCACCAGAATGTCCATTCCCCACGAGGATGTCCAATCCCTCTCTTCCCCCTTTCCCCACCAGGATGTCCAATCCCTCCAAACCCCCATTCCCCACCAGCATGTCCAATCCCTCTCTCCCCCCATTCCCCACGAGGTTGTCCATTCCCCACCAGGATGTCCAATCCCTCTATTCCCCCATTCCACACCAGGATATCCAATCCCTCGATACCCCCATTCCCCACCAGCATGTCCAATCCCTCTCCCTCCATTCCCCACCATGATATCCAATCCCTCTTTACCTCCATTCCCCACCAGCCTGTCCAATCCCTCTCCCTCCATTCCCCATCAGGATGCCCAATCCCTCTATTCCTCCATTCCCCACCAGTATGTCCAATCCCTATATACCCCCATTCCTCACCAGGATGACCAATCCCTCTCTCCCTTCATTCCCCACTAGGATGTCTAATCCCTCTATACCTCCATTCCACATCAGGATGTCCAATGCCTCTCCCTCCATTCCCATCAGGATGTTCATTCCCTCTAACCCTCCATTCCCCACCAGGATGTCCAAACCCGCTCCAACCATTCACCACCAGGATGTCCAATCCCTCTCTCCCTCCATTCCCCAGCAGTCTGTCCAATCCCTCGATACCCCCATTCCTCACCAGGAAGTCCAATTCCTCTATCCCTCCATTCCCCACTAGGATGTCCAATCCCTCTCTCCCTCCATTCCCCACCAGTCTGTCCAATCCCTCTATACCTCCATTCCACACCAGGATGTCCAATCCTTCTCCCTCCATTCCCCACCAGGATGTCCAATCCCTCTCCCTACATTCCCCACCAGGGAGTCCAATCCCTCTATACCTCCATTCCCGCCAGGATGTCCAATCCCTCTACACCTCCATTCCCCACCAGGATGTCCAATCCCTTTATACTTCCATTCCCCTCTAGGGTGTCCAATCCCTCTCCCTCCATTCCCCACCAGGATGTCCAATCCCTCTATACCTCAATTCCCCACCAGGATGTCCAATCCCTCTCCCTACATTCCCCACCAGGGAGTCCAATCCCTCTATACCTCTATTCCCACCAGGATGTCCAGGCCCTCAATACCTCCATTGCCCACCAGGGTGTCCAATCCCTCTACACCTCAATTCCCCACCAGGATGTCCAATCCCTTTATACTTCCATTCCCCTCTAGGGTGTCCAATCCCTCTCCCTCCATTCCCCACCAGGATGTCCAATACCTCTATACCTCCATTCCCCACCAGGATGTCCAATCCTTCTCCCTCCATTCCCCACCAGGCTGTCCAATCCCTCTATCCCTCCATTCCCCACCAGGGTGTCCAATCCCTCTATCCCTCCATTCCCCACCAGGGTGTCCAATCCCTCTATACCTGAATGCCCCACCAGGATGTCCAATTACACTATACCTCAATTCCCCACCAGGATGTCCAATTACTCTCCCTCCATTCCCCACCAGGATGTCCAATCCCTCTATACCTCCACTCCCCACCAGGATGCCCAATCCCTCTTTCCCTCCATTCCCCACCAGGATGTTGAATCCTTCTCCCTCCATTCCCCTCCAGGGTGTCCAATCCCTCTCTCCCTCCATTCCCCACTTGGATGTCCAATCCCTCCCTCCCTCCATTTCCCACCAGGATGTCCAATTCCTCTATCCCTTCATTCCCCAACAGGATGTCCAATCCCTCTGTACCTCCATTCCCCACCAGGGTGTCCAATCCCTCTCCCTCCATTTCCCACCAGGGTGTCCAATCCCTTTATACCTCCATTCCCCACCAAGATGTCCAATCCCTCTATAACTCCATTCCCCACTAGGGTGTCCAATCCCTCTCCCTCCATTCCCCACCAGTATGTCCAATCCCTCTCTTCCTCCATTCCCCGCCAGAATGCCCAATCCCTCTATACCTCCATTCCCCACCAGGATGTCCAATCCCTCTATCACCCCATTCCTCACCACAATGTCACATCCCTCTCCACCTCCATTCCCCACAAGGATGTCCAATTACTCGCCCTCCATTCCCCACCAGGATGTGCAATCCCTCTATACCTCCATTCCCCACCAGGATGCCCAATCCCTCTTTCCCTCCATTCCCCACCAGGATGTTGAATCCCTCTCCCTCCATTCCCCTCCAGGGTGTCCAATCCCTCTCTCCCTCCATTCCCCACTAGGATGTCCAATCCCTCTCTCCCTCCATTCCCCACTAGGATGTCCAATCCCTCTTTCCCTCCATTCCCCACCAGGATGTTGAATCCCTCTCCCTCCATTCCCCTCCAGGGTGTCCAATCCCTCTCTCCCTCCATTCCCCTCCAGGATGTCCAATCCCTCTATACCTCCATTCCCCACCAGGATGCCCAATCCCTCTTTCCCTCCATTCCCCACCAGGATGTTGAATCCCTCTCCCTCCATTCCCCTCCAGGGTGTCCAATCCCTCTCTCCCTCCATTCCCCTCCAGGATGTCCAATCCCTCTCTCCCTCCATTCCCCACCAGGATGTCCAATTCCTCTCTCCTTTCAATCCCCACCTTGGATGTCCAATCCCTCTGTACCTCCATTCCCCACCAGGGTGTCCAATCCATCTCCCTCCATTCCCTACCAGGATGACCAATCCCTCTATGTCTCCATTCCTCACCAGGATGTCCAATCCCGCTCTCCCTTCATTCCCCACCAGGAAGTCCAATCCCCCTCTCTCCATTCCCCACCAGAATGCCCAATCCCTCTCCCTTCATTCCCCACCAGGATGTCCAAACCCTCTCCCTCCGTTCCCTACTAGGGTGTCCAATCCCTCTCTCCCCCTGTTCCCCACCAGAATGTCCATTCCCCACGAGGATGTCCAATCCCTCTCTTCCCCCTTTCCCCACCAGGATGTCCAATCCCTCCAAACCCCCATTCCCCACCAGCATGTCCAATCCCTCTCTCCCCCCATTCCCCACGAGGTTGTCCATTCCCCACCAGGATGTCCAATCCCTCTATTCCCCCATTCCACACCAGGATATCCAATCCCTCGATACCCCCATTCCCCACCAGCATGTCCAATCCCTCTCCCTCCATTCCCCACCATGTTATCCAATCCCTCTTTACCTCCATTCCCCACCAGCCTGTCCAATCCCTCTCCCTCCATTCCCCATCAGGATGCCCAATCCCTCTATTCCTCCATTCCCCACCAGTATGTCCAATCCCTATATACCCCCATTCCTCACCAGGATGACCAATCCCTCTCTCCCTTCATTCCCCACTAGGATGTCTAATCCCTCTATACCTCCATTCCACATCAGGATGTCCAATGCCTCTCCCTCCATTCCCATCAGGATGTTCATTCCCTCTAACCCTCCATTCCCCACCAGGATGTCCAAACCCGCTCCAACCATTCACCACCAGGATGTCCAATCCCTCAATACCACCATTCCCCACCAGGATGTCCCATCCCTCTCCCTCCATTCCCCATAAGGATGTCCGATCCCTGTATACACCCATTCCCCACCAGGATACCCAATCCCTCTATACCTCCATTCCCACGGGGATGTCCAATCCCTCTATACCTCCATTCCCCTCCAGGATGTCCAATCCCTCTGTACCTCCATTCCCCACCAGGATGTCCAATCCCTCTATATCTCCATCCCCCACCAGGATGTCCAATCCCTCTGTACCTCCATTCCCCACCAGGATGTCAAATACCCCTATCTTCTCCATTGCACACCAGGATGTCCAATCGTTCTCTCCCCCTGTTCTCCACCAGGACGCCCAATCCCTCTATCCATCCATTCCCCACCAGGACGCCCAATCCCTCTATACCTCCATTCCCTACCAGGATGTCCAGTCACTCTATACCTCCATTCCCCACCAGGATGTCCAGTCACTCTATACCTCCATTCCCCACCAGGATTTCCAATCCCTCTGTACTTCCATTCCCCACCAGGATGTCCAGTCCCTCGATACCATCATTTCCCACCAGGATGTCCAATCCCTCTCTCACCCCGTTCTCCACCAGGACCCCCAGTCCCTCTATACTTCCATTCCCCACCAGGATGTCCAATCCCTCTATACCTCCATTCTCCAGCAGTATGTCCAATCCCTCTATACCCCCATTCCCCACCAGGTTGTCCAATCCCTCTCCCTCCATTCCCCACCAGGATGTCCAATCCCTCTATACCTCCATTCCCCACCAGGATGTCCAATCCCTCTATACCTCAATGCCCCACCAGGGTGTCCAATCCCTCTATACCTCCATTCCCCACCAGGATGTCCAATCCCTCTGAACCTCCATTCCCCACCAGGGTGTCCAATCCCTCGATACCCCCATTCCCCACCAGGGTGTCCAATCCCTCTCCCTCCATTCCCCACCAGGGTGTCCAATCCCTCGATACCTCCATTCCCCACCAGGAATTCCAATCCCTCTATACCTCGATTCCCCGCCAGGATGTCCAATCCCTCTCCCTCCATTCCCAACCAGGGTGTCCAATCCCTCTATACCTCCATTCCCCGCCAGGATGTCCAATCCCTCTCCCTCCATTCCCAACCAGGGTGTCCAATCCCTCTATACCTCCATTCTCCAGCAGTATGTCCAATCCCACTATAACTCCATTCCCCACCAGGTTGTCCAATCCCTCTCCCTCCATTCCCCACCAGGGTGTCCAATCCCTCTCCCTCCATTCCCCACCAGGGTGTCCAATCCCACTATACCCCCATTCCCCACCAGGGTGTCCAATCCCTCTATACCCCCATTCCCCACCAGGGTGTCCAATCCCACTATAACTCCATTCCCCACCAGGGTGTCCAATCCCACTATAACTCCATTCCCCACCAGGGTGTCCAATCCCTCGATACCTCCATTCCCCACCAGGAATTCCAATCCCTCTATACCTCGATTCCCCGCCAGGATGTCCAATCCCTCTCCCTCCATTCCCAACCAGGGTGTCCAATCCCTCTATACCTCCATTCCCCGCCAGGATGTCCAATCCCTCTCCCTCCATTCCCAACCAGGGTGTCCAATCCCTCTATACCTCCATTCTCCAGCAGTATGTCCAATCCCACTATAACTCCATTCCCCACCAGGTTGTCCAATCCCTCTCCCTCCATTCCCCACCAGGGTGTCCAATCCCTCTCCCTCCATTCCCCACCAGGGTGTCCAATCCCACTATACCCCCATTCCCCACCAGGGTGTCCAATCCCTCTATACCCCCATTCCCCACCAGGGTGTCCAATCCCACTATAACTCCATTCCCCACCAGGGTGTCCAATCCCACTATAACTCCATTCCCCACCAGGGTGTCCAATCCCTCGATACCTCCATTCCCCACCAGGAATTCCAATCCCTCTATACCTCGATTCCCCGCCAGGATGTCCAATCCCTCTCCCTCCATTCCCAACCAGGCTGTCCAATCCCTCTATACCTCCATTCAACACCAGGATGTCCAATCCCTCTCCTTCCGTTCCCCACCAGGATGAGGGCTCTCCGCTTCTTCCTCGAACAGAAGCCCAAACAATCCCCATCACCACCACTCCCCTCTGTCTGGCTGAACGTGTCCTCTCACTCAACAATTTGTCATTTTCACATGTCTCATTTCATCCGAACCACAGGATTGGCTTGGGGACCGGCCAGGGTCCCGGTTCTGCTTGCCTCTGTATGGTGTATGCGGAACATTCTTTATTCCAGTCTTACTCCTGCCCCATTCCACATCTCTTTTATCGGAATATCGATGACTGTTTCGGTGCCATTTCTTGATCCCGTCTGCACTTGTAAATGTTTATTAATTTTGCTTCCAATTTCCACCCATCTATCACCTTCTCACGGTCCATCGCCGACACTTCCCTTCCCTGCCTTGACCTTTCTACTTCAATTTCTGGGGATAGACTGTCCAATAGTATCCATTGCAAACCCACTGACTCCCACAGTTACCACAACTACAGCTCTTCACGCCCCACATCCTGTACGGACTCCACCCCATTCTCCCTGTTACTTCACCTCCGTTGTATCTGTTACGATGACACTTTCCAAAGCGGTGCTGCCGCCGTGTCTTCAATCTTCCTTCATCATGATTTCCCACCCACTGTGTCGACAGGGCTCTCAACCAACCCATCACCTGCATCTCTGGCCTCACCCCACTCCCCTCCCTCTCCGAGCCAGGATAGGGTCTCCCTTGTCCTCACTTTTCATCTGACCGCCACCACTTTCAAAGAGTCATCCTCCGCTAGTTCCGCCAACTCCAGCATGTCTGCACCACCAAACACATCTCCCCCTCCCCCCGTCAGCATTTCGCTGGGACTGTTTCCTCTGGGATACCCTGGTCCACTCTTCCTTCACCCCCAACACCTCACCCTCTTCCCACGGCACCTTCCCCTGCAATCGCAGAAGGTGTAACACCTGCCCCTTTACCTGCTCCCTGCTCACCACCTCAGGCCCTAAACACTCTTTCCAAGGGAGGCAGCGCCTCCCACACACCTCCTTCAATCTGGCCTGTTGCATTCGCTGCTCCCAGTGAGGCCTACTCTACACTGGAGAGACTAAACGCAGACAGGAACACCTCCAGTCCGTCCACAAGCAGGACCCAGACCTTCCTGTCAACTCCCCGTCCTGCTCCCACGCCCACATGTCCGCCCTGGTCCTGCTGCAATGTTCCAGTGAAGCCCGGCGCAAACTGGAGGAACAGCACCGATTGGACACGTTACAGCCTTCCGGACTTAACAGTGAGTTCAACAACTTCAGACTGTGAACTCTCCTCCACCGTCACCACATTTTTACTTCTATTAATTTATCTTCATTTCTTCCATTGATCTGTCCCCCCCCCCCCCCCCCCCCCCCCACCAACACACTCGGGCCACCTGTTCCCTGTTCCGAGTTGCCCTTTGACACACTGCTCACCTTTCTTCCGCCATTCACACATTCTAATCTCGTTATGCACAAGTGGCTAGCACTGTGGCTTCACAGCGCCAGGGTCCCAGGTTCGATTCCCCGCTGGGTCACTGTCTGTGCGGAGTCTGCACGTTCTCCCCGTGTGTGCGTGGGTTTCCTCCGGGTGCTCCGGTTTCCTCCCACAGTCCAAAGACGTGCAGGTTAGGTGGACTGGCCGTGATAAATTGCCCTTAGTGACTGAAAAGGTTAGGAGGGGTTATCGGGTTACGGGGATAGGGTGGAAGTGAGGGTTTAAGTGGGTCGGTGCAGATGCGATGGGCCGAATGGCCTCCTTCTGCACTGTATGTTCTGTGTTCTATGTAAGAGTCACCCAGACCCGAAACGTCAGCTCCCTCCTCTCTCCGCCGACACTGTCAGTCCTGCAGGGAGTGCCCAGTGTTTTCTGTTCCAGGGCCCAGCATCCACAGTAATTTGCTTTTATCGGAGTGATTTAGGATGTGGGGATCTTGTTTCTGCATTGGTTTGCGAAGTAGCCTGATGCCAAGCGGGAGGAACTGGCAATAAAAAACACGCGGACGGTTAAAAATACCGAAATCAAGATGGGGTTGTGCCGTCTGTGGAAGGGACCTGCGATACTGCCACTCTCCAGGCAGTGGCACTGCAGAGTGCCAACATTTTCCTGCGGCCAAGGGTGTCACCCACAGCCCATTTCTGGTATTGCAGGAAAGTTTCAGCACCCAGGGTTTTATTTTCAATCTGGTGTCCGAGGGGTAATGTATGTCAGGAAAATTGGGTGATTCCGAGAGTGGATGAAAACCAACCCCATTGCATTGGCAGGGCGCCTTATCAGAAGCTCGGGAGATCCCAAACCTTCACATCCAGAAAATTACTTTTGAAATTGTTTGTTAATTCAATCTCAAAATGTGGTCCAGCATTTGTTGGCCATCGCTAATTGCCCCTCGGTGGTGGTGAGCCGGCTCCTTGAGCCGCTGCAGTCCCTGTGGTGTAGGTAAAACCCCGGTGCTTTCAGGGAGGATTTTGACCCAGCGAGCCTGCACGAGAGACAAAGACAAGGTCAACGCAATTCCTTCAAGTTTCTGGTTGAGGGAGGGGATGAAAGTTGCCCAATTCTGTCGCCAGACGGTTTACGCTCGCCGGAACTGACTGATGGGGACTCGGGTGAGAGTTTCTACAACAGAATAACAGCCCCGAGGCAGGACATTCGGCCCATCTCCTCCGTGCTGGTGATCATGGCCTACTCCAGCCTCCTCCTGTTGTGTTATGTACTCTGGGATAACACAGGCTGCAACTCGATGCAGCTTTCACCTAAAGATACTCCAGAATCTGAAGTAAGTTCAATGCGATTTATTGAACCATTAGCACAGTTCTCTATGAGTTCGACTCTCCTGCTAATCTTGCTACAGTAACTCAGTCTAACTAACCAGTCTGCTCTAAGCCACGTGCTGGGTGTGATGCTTCTGATCTGCCCCTGTCCTACTGTCTAAGTGTCGCCTGTGGAAAGGGACCTTATATATGGGTGTGATAGTCTGTGTAGAGGTATTACGGTACCTGGTAATGCTGGAACACCATTGGTCGATATTGTATGTTTCCTATTGGTCAAGCTGTATGGTAGCTCCACCCTGCAAGGCGGGGTATAAGAGCCTGTGCCGACCCAGCAGCCTTCATTCTGTACCTGAGCTGCTGGGGGAAACATCTAGCTTATTAAAGCCTTCAGTTGGACTACAACCTCGCTTTAGTCATTGATCGTGCATCAATTTAATAAGCTAGATTTAAAAGGATGGAGCTCCGAATCAAGCCGGTGTGTCTGCAACGCAGCCCCCACGCGGCGAACTCAGCGGCGATCTTTAAGCATTGGCTGGCGTGTTTTAAAGGATATCTCGGAACGGCCGAAAACACACCCACGGGAGAAAAGAAAATGCAAGTCCTGCACTCGAGGGTGAGCCCGGAAATTTACACCCTGATCAAGGACGCGGAAGCAATAGAGCTGCAAAAATGACATTATAGTCGCCCGGTAAAGCAAATCTACGCCCGACATCTGCGATCCCTGGGGAATCGCTGGAAGAATTCTACCGTGCGCTCCTGGTGTTGGGGAGAAACTGCAGCTGCCCACAAGTTTCGGCGAGCGACCACACAGAACTCTTGATCCGGGACGCTTTCGCGGCAGGTATGCTGTCCTCCCAAATCCGCCAGCGATTGCTGGGAAAAGACACCCTAGGCCTCAAGGAGGCACGGGCCCTTGCAGGCTCCCTGGATGTGGCCTCCAGAAATGCCCGCGCTTACGTTCCCGACCGCGCGGCAGCCCCCTGGGCAGCGTGGAACCCCTCCGCAGCCGACCCCGAGACATCCCCCCCTCCCCCCCACAATCTTGTGCTGCAAAGCGGCCTGGCAACACCGGGGGGCCCCGCTGCTACTTTTGCGGGCAGGCCAAGCACCACCGGCAGCGCTGCCCGGCCCGCGCATCCACCTGTAAGGGATGCAGTAAAAAGGGCCACTTTGTGGGGGTATGCCAGGCCCGTGCGGTCGCCGCGGTCGCCGCGGTCTCCGGCGGAGAATGCGGACCGCCACTACAAACCTCTCCACGGTACCCGTGCGGCCAGCGGGCACCGCCATCTTCCTCCTCTGGGGCCATGTGCGACCCCCGGGCGCCACCATCTTGTCTCGTGGACGCCACATTTGATGGATGGGCGCCGCCATTTTGTGCACCCCCAGCCATGTGCGACCAATGGGAGCCGCCATCTTGGATGGACTCCCAGGACCCCAGCTCGGCTGACCACACACCGCCCGAAGAGAACACTTAACTGCTGAGATTAGCCTCGGTGACCCTGGACCAGTCCCGGCCTCGAACACTCTCAACTGCTGCAACAGTACAGATCATGGGCACGAGACGTCCTGCTTAATCGACTCTGGGAGCACGGAGAGCTTCACACACCCCGACACGGTAAGGCGCTGTTCCCTCCTCATCCACCTCATTAATCAAAAAATCTCCGGTTCCCACTCAGTAGAGATAAAGGGGTTTTGTGTAGCAAACCTCACAGTCCAGGGAAAGGAGTTTAAAAATTACCGGCTCTACGTCCTTCCCCACCTCTGCGCGGCCACACTCCTAGGTTTAAACTTCCAGTGTAATCTCCAAAGTCTAACTTTCAAATTCGGCGGCCCTATACCCTCTCTCACTGTCTGCAGCCTCGCGACCCTCAAGGTCGATCCGCCTTCCCTGTTTGCGAACCTCACCCCGGATTGCAAACCCGTCGCCACCAGGAGCAGACGGTACAGCGCCCAGGATCGGATCTTTATTAGGTCAGAGGTCCAAAGGCTACTGAGGGAAGGAGTCATTGAAGCTAGCAACAGCCCCTGGAGAGCTCAATAGTGGTGGTAAAGACCGGGGAGAAGCATAGGATGGTCATCGACTACAGTCAGACCATCAACAGGTTTACGCAGCTGGACGCGTACCCTCTCCCCCGCCACATCCGACCTGGTAAACAGGATCGCGCATTACGAGGTCTTCTCCACAGTGGATCTTAAGTCCGCATATTACCAGCTCCCCATCCGCACTAGTGACCACAAATACACTGCCTTTGAGGCAGATGGGTGGCTCTATCACTTCTTAAGGGTTCCCTTCAGTGTCACCAACGGGGTCTCGGTCTTCCAGCACGAGATGGACCGAATGGTTGACCGGTACGGTTTACGGGCAACATTCCCGTATCTCGATAATGTCACCATCTGCGGCCACGACCAGCAGGACCACGACACCAACCTCCGAAAATTCAGTCAGACCGCAAAGATCCTTAACCTTACATATAACAAGGATAAATGCGTGTTTAGCACCGACCGCCTAGCCATCCTCGGCTGCGTAGTGCGAAATGGAGTTATAGGCCCCGACCCTGAAAGCATGCGCCCCTTATGGAGTTCCCCCTCCCTCACTGTTCCAAGTGCCACCCTGAAGCGCTGCCTAGGGTTTTTCTCTGACTATGCCCAGTGGGTCCCCAACTATGCGGACAAGGCCCGTCCCCTGATCCAGTCCACTGCTTCTTCCCTGTCGACAGAGGCCCGCCAGGCCTTCAACCGCATCAAAGCAGACATTGCAAAGGTCACGATGCACGCCAGCGACGAGTCCCTCCCCTTCAGGGTTGAGAGCGACGAGTCCGACGTAGCTCTGGCGGCCACTCTCAACCAAGCGGGCAGACCCGTGGCCTTCTTCTCCCGTACCCTCCATGCTTCCGAAATCCGCCACTCCTCAGTCGAAAAGGAGGCCCCAAGCCATAGTAGAAGCTGTGCGACATTGGAGGCATTACCTGGCCAGCAGGAGATTCACTCTCCTCACTGACCAACGGTCGGTTGCTTTCATGTTCGATTATGCACAGCAGGGCAAGATAAAAAACGATAAGATCTTGCGGTGGAGGATCGAACTCTCCACCTATAACTACGAGATCTTGTATCGTCCCGGGAAGCTAAACAAGCCTGATGCCCTTGTCCTGCCGCCACATGTGCCAACGCACAAGTGGACCGCCTCCGAGCCCTCCTCGAGGACCTCTGCCACCCGGGGGTCACTCGCTTTATCAAGACCCGCAACCTGCCCGACTCCATCGAGGAGGTCAGGACAGCCACCAGGGACTGCCAAATCTGCACGGAGTGCAAACCGCACTTCTACCAGCCAGAGAAAGCGCACCTGATAAAGGCTTCCCGTCCCTTTGAACGCCTCAGCATGGACTTCAAAGGCCCCCTCCCCTCCACCGACCGCAACACGTACTTCCTGAACGTGATTGACGAGTACTCCCGGTTCCCATTCGCCATCCCCTGCCCCGACATGACTGCAAACACCGTCATCAAGGCCCTCCATAGCATCTTTGTACTGTTCGGTTTTCCCCGCCTACATACACAGTGATAGGGGGTCCTCCTTTATGAGCGACGAACTGCGCAAATTCCTGCTCAGCAAGGGCATCGCCTCGAGCAGGACGACCAGTTACAACCCCCGGGGTAATGTTCAGGTAGAGAGGGAGAACGGAACGGTCTGGAAGACCGTCCTACTGGCCCTACGGTCCAGGAATCTCCCAGTCTCCCGCTGGCAGTAAGTCCTCCCGGATGCCCTCCACTCCATCCGGTCACTGCTTTGTACCACCACCAACCATTCACCTCACCAACGTCTCCTTGTCTTCCCCAGGAAGTCCTCCTCTGGGACCTCGCTCCCGACCTGGCTGGCAGCTCCCGGACCCATCCTGCTCCGAAAACACGTGCGGGCGCACAAGTCGGATCCGTTGCTCGAGAGGGTCCATCTGCTCCATGCTAACCCCCAGTACGCCTACGTGGCGTACCCCGACGGCCGGCAAGATACGGTCTCCCTACGAGACCTGGCGCCCGCCGGAGCCCCACGCACACCCCAGCCACCAGTCCCACCCTCCCCCTCCACCACAGTACCTCACAGGAGGATCGGTCCTTCTGCCGCCCCTGTCTAGGCCCCCCCACCCGCCGACGCCCCCCACAGACGCTCCCTTCCCAGGTCAACCGTTTTCTCCACCAGCGCCGTCTAGGGGTGACGAAGCTGCCATGGAGATCGCGGCCACGCTCCCGGAGTCACAGATGCCCGAGCCTCCACCGGAGTCACCACCGAAGCTTCGACGATCACAGAGGACGACCTGGGCCCCCCGATCGACTGATTGCTTCATTTTAAAGTGTATAGCTAATAATGAATCATATATGGTAAATAGTAAATACAATTGTAAATAGTTACAAAACACTGTATGGAGGTATTACGGTACCTCCATAACTAATTCTACCACGTTACCATGTTGTAATATCAGGCCACCACCCCCGCCGGACTCTTTTTTAACAGGGGGTGAATGTGATAGTTTGTGTAGAGGTATTTACGGTACCTGATAATGCTGGAACACTATTGGTAGATATTGTATGTTTCCTATTGGTCAAGCTGTATGGTAGCTCCGCCCTGCAAGGTGGGGTATAAGAGCCCGTGCCACCCCAGCAGCCTTCATTCTGTACATGAGCTGCTGGGGGAAACATCTAGCTTATTAAAGTCTTCAGATGGACTACAACCTCGCTTTAGTGGTCATTGATCGTGCATTAATGGATTGTATAATGCCCCCTTGTGGTCGTGTCACCTCTGGGTGTCTTGACTGCCCATTGGTCGTGTTCTATTCTATGTGTTCATTAGCTGTATGTCTGCATGTCATGACGTCTCTGGTGCTCCCTCTAGTGTTTACTTAGTCGTAGTGTAGTTACATTGACCCCTTGTGTATTTACAGATGATGCATATCACCACACATCCTACCCCCCTCTTCACCTTACTCCACCTTCCCCACCCCACCCATCAACATATCCTATTGTCCCTCTCTCCCTCAAATCCAGCTTTCCCCCTCAGAAACGTCGATAATGCTCACTCGGCCACTCCCTGTGGGATTCGGCTGCCTCATTCTCACCACTCTCTGCACAAAGAAGTTTATCCTGAATTCCTGATGGGATTTTTTGGGGGGTGATTCTTCCATGGCTCCGAGTTCCAGTCCCTTCCAAAGTGAAAACATCTCCTGTACATCGACCCGGCTGAAACCCTTTCATAGCTGTTCAGTCTCTCCTGATAGGTGGAATCTCTCGGATCCGACACCACCTTCGTGAATCTTTTCGTTGTACCTTTTCCAATCGCTGTAAATACATTTTGCTAACGAGGTGCAGTTGCTGGTGTCGGATGTGGCCGTCGCCGCCTCAGCCGAAATTCATTGCCCATCCCTAATTCCCCCTTGTTCAGAGGAGTCATAGAATTTACAGTGCAGAAGGAGGCCATTCGGCCCATCGAGTCTGCACCGGCCCTCGGAAAGAGCACCCTACCCAAGGTCAACCACCTCCACCCTATCCCCATAACCCAACAACCCCACCCAACCTTTTTTGGACACTAAGGGCAATTTATCACAGCCAATCCACCTAACCCGCACGTCTTTGGACTGTGGGAGGAAACCGGAGCACCCAGAGGAAACCACGCACGCACGGGGAGAACGTGCAGACTCCGCACAGACAGTGACCCAAGCTGGGAATCGAACCTGGGACCCTGGAGCTATGAAACAACTGTGCTAACCACTGTGCTACCACTCTGCCACATTGCTGTGAGTCAACCACATTGCTGTGGGTCTGGAGTCACATGTAGGGCCAGACCGGGAAAGGACGGCAGATTTCCTTCCCTCAAGGACATTGGTGAACCAGATGGGTTATTGCAACAATCGGCAATGGGTTAATGCTCATCATTAGACTTTGAAATTCTCGGCGCGGGGGGTGGTGCAGTGGTTAGCCCTGCTGCCTCACGGCGCCGAGGACCCAGGTTCGATCCTGAACCTGGGTCACTGTCCGTGTGGAGTTGGCACATTCTCCCCGTGTCTGCGTGGGTCTCACCCCCACAACCCAAAGATGTGCAGGGTAGGTGGATTGGCCACGCTAAATTGCCCCTTAATTGGAAAAAAAAATGAATTGACTACTCTAAATTTATTTATTTTTAAAAATGTTTAATTCCAGATTTTTATTGGATTCAAATTTGTGATGGGATTTGAAACTGGGTCCCAGACGTTTACCCTGGGTGGCTGTGATCATTAATCCAGTGACAATACTACGACACAACTGCCTCCCAATGCTGCATTGATATGGGGCTTGAACGCAGAAGGGGTCACAGAGGGTTTGACAGCACCCGACCCCATTATAAACTTCAAATAATTGGAGTTACCAACTCTTGCTGGAGGTTTCATCACATGACCGCCTGCCCAGCTAAATATCTTCAGTATTTTTATAATTAATAAATGAAAGACCTTTCAAAGTAATTGAAGAAGACTTTGTTTTAATTTTTTCCCTCTCTCTCTGTGGGGAAGTTTAACCTTCAAATCCGGGAGACTCCGGGGCAATCCCAGAGGGATGGCAACTCCTATCCTCAGGACATCTGTGCAGCCTTTGCGATGAGAGTCACCAAAAAAATATTACGGCACCTTTAAACTTGTCAAAAGGTTAACAATAAAACATTTGCTGAAGCACTTTTCTTGCTTGTTTCAAACAACTCGGTGGATGTGAGGATCGCGACCACTCGGCCCATCGAACCTGATGCAGGCTGATCCATTCCCTCATCTCCTCCTCCACCCCCCCCCCCCTCCACACCTCCCCCCCCCCCCCCCCCCCCCCCCCCCCCCCCCCCCCCCCCGGGACCCTACCCAAGAGCGATCGATCAGTCTCGGCAGGGTGGGGGAGAAAGTTCCCCGATTTCCACTCTGCTTCCCGACACGTGGGCAGCACAGTGGTTAGCACAATTGCTTCACAGCTCCAGGGTCCCAGGTTCGATTCCCGGCTTGGGTCACTGTCTGTGCGGAGTCTGCACGTTCTCCCCGTGTGTTCGTGGGTTTCCCCCGGGTGCTCCGGTTTCCTCCCACAGTCCAAAGATGTGCAGGTTAGGTGGATTGGCCGCGATAAATTGCCCTTAGTGTCCAAAATTGCCCTTAGTGTTGGGTGGGGTTGCTGAGTTGTGGGGATAGGGTGGAGGTGTGGGCTTGGGTAGGGTGCTCTTTCCGGGAGCCGGTGCAGACTCGATGGGCCGAATGGCCTCCTTCTGCAATGTAAATTCTATGATTCTCTATGATGACCCTCGATTGACCTACTACTAATGTTTAAGGTTTGCCCCCCTTGTTCTGGACTTGCCCCTGCATGGAAACATCCGCAGGATCTCTATAGTGCAGAAGGAGGCCATTTGGCCCAATCAAAGCCTGCACCAACCCTCTGAAAGAGTACCCTACCTAGGTCCATTCCCCCTGCCCCATCTCCGTAACCACCGACGAACCTGCACACATTCCTGGACACTAAAGGCAGTTTAGTACGGCCAAAACCACCAAACTGCACATCTTTGGACTGTGGGAGGAAACCAGAGCACCCAGAGAAAATCCACGCAGACACGGGGAGAGCGTGCAGACTCCGCACAGTCACCCGAGGCCGGAATTGAACCCGGATCCCTGGCGCTGTGAGGCAGCAGTGCTAACCACTGTGCTACTGTGCCTCCCCACTCCCTGGGGGAATAGTTTCTCTCCATATCTATTTGACCAAATCGCTGAGCCATTTCAAACACCACACCACTCCTTGTCTCAATCTTCTTAAGGGAGCAGCATTTAATTCCAAATTAAAACACAAAGTGCTGGATAAACTCAGCAGGTCTGGTAGCGTCTGTGGGGAGAGAGACCAGAGTTAATGTTTTGGGTCGAAATGACCATTTAATTAGATCATGACTGATCTATCCATCTGCTACCCCCCCCCACCAACCCACCCACCCCATCACCCACACCCCACCATCTGTGACCAACCACCCCCGTGACCTACGACCCCGCGACCCACAACCCCACAACCCACCACCCCGTGACCCATCACCCCGTGACCCAACACCCCACGGCGCACCACCCCGTGACCCACCACCCCGTGACCCCATCACCCCGTGACCCAACACCCCACGACACACCACCCCGTGACCCACCCACCCACCACGACCTACCACCCCCGTGACCCATGACCCACGATCCCGCGACCCGCCACCCCGCGACCCACCAGAAACCTCAGGTTTCATCTTATTGAGCGAGCCGTGGCCATTGCTGCTGCCCGTGTGGGGGAGGATTTCGCACGTCCAGCAATCTGTGTCTGACCATGGTTAGCCAGAGTTCAAAGGGAAGGACTGGAGGGGGAGGGGAGAGTGAGGGAATAGAGGGTGAGGGAATAGAGGGGAGGGAATAGAGGGGGAGGGAATAGAGGGGAGGGGGAGAGTGAGGGAATAGAGGGTGAGGGAATAGAGGGGGAGGGAATAGAGGGGGAGGGAATAGAGGGGAAGGGGGAGAGTGAGGGAATAGAGGGGGAGGGAATAGAGGAGGAGGGGGAGAGTGAGGGAATAGAGGGGGAGGGGGAGAGTGAGGGAATAGAGGGGGAGAGTGAGGGGAATAGAGGGGAGGGAATAGAGGGGGAGGAGTAGAGTGAGGGAATAGAGGGGAGGGAATAGAGGGGGAGGAGTAGAGTGAGGGAATAGAGGGGGAGGGATTACAGGGGAGGGAATAGAGGGGGAGGGGAAGGGGAGGGAATAGAGGGGGGAGGGAATGGAGGGGGAGGGAATAAAGGGGGAGGGGAGAGAGTGAGGGAATAGAGGGGGAGGGGAGAGAGTGAGGGAAAAGAGGGGGAGGGGAGAGAGTGAGGGAATAGAGGGGAGGGAATAGAGGGGGAGGGGGAGAGTGAGGGAATAGAGGGGAGGGAATAGAGGGGGAGGAGTAGAGTGAGGGAATAGAGGGGGGAGGGAATACAGGGGAGGGAATAGAGGGGGAGGGGGAGGGGAGGGAATAGAGGGGGGAGGGAATGGAGGGGGAGGGAATAGAGGGGGGAGGGGGAGAGAGTGAGGGAATAGAGGGGGGAGGGGAGAGAGTGAGGGAAAAGAGGGGGAGGGGAGAGAGTGAGGGAATAGAGGGGAATGAATAGAGGGGCAGGGGAGAGAATGAGGGAACAGAGGGGGCGGGAATAGATGGGGAGGGGAGAGAGTGAGGGAATAGAGGGGAGGGAGAGGGAATCGAGGGGGGAGGGGAGAGAAAGGGATAAAGGAAGGGCAATGAAAGAGGGAGATAGGGAGGGTGTGGCTGAGGGGGGAGGGAGATTCCGGGAGATGGGGGTGAGGGGAAAGGGAGAGAATGGGAAGAAGGGGGGAATGACACGATAGCAAAGTGGTTGACCCTGCTCCTTCAGCTCCAGGGTCCCAGGTTCGATTTCAGCTTGGGTCACTGTCTGTGCGGAGTTTGCACATCCTCCCGTGCGTGCGTGGGTTTCCTCCGGGTGCTCCGGTTTCCTCCCACAGTCCAAAGACGTGCAGGTTAAGTGGATTGGCCATGATAAATTGCCGCTTAGTGTCCAAAGGTTAATTAGGGTGAAAGGGTTACACGATAAGGTGGGGGCGTGGGCCTGGGTAGGGTGCTCTTTCCGACGGTTGTTGCAGCCTTGATGGGCCCGAATGGCCTCCTTCTGCACTGTCGGGATCCTATGGGTGGGAGAGAATGAGGGGGCATGATGGAGGGGAGATGGGGGAGAAAGAAGGAGGGAAGGGGAGGGAGTGAGAGAGGGACGTGGAGGGGTGAGAGTGCGAGGCCGGAGGGAATTGGAGGGAAGGGGTGGGAGGCAGAAAGAGAGGGGAAGTGGAGAATGAGTAAAGAGTGGGGGAGGAGAGCGGCAGGAGGCACTCGGGGAGGGTGAGGAACACAGACCAGAGGGGGAAGGAGAGGGAGAGAGGGAGGGGTAAGAGGACAGGAATCAGTGGAACAGGAGGAGGAGGGAGCTGCCACGGATCCAGGGAACAGCTGGGCAGGGTTTTCAATGCCAGAGTGGCTCAGAGACTTTGCTGATAATAACGGGTTTGGGCCAAGTAAATGTTTCTGGTACATTCCTTGGCCGGTTTTCAAGTGGAGTTTGGCTGGATATTGTTGGTTGGGAAATCTCTGTGAACCCTGCGAGGAGAGGCTTGCCTGCGGGTGAGAATTAACTCAATATTATCCCCCAATCACTGAGATATTGATCACCCTCCCTGGTAAAACAAACCAGTGATTATTGCTCCTCCTTCACAGACAGATCACCGGCTAAAAACTGCTTTAAAGCAAGTTGACCTGTCAGAGGCCAACTTTGTTACTGTGGTGGGTGAGTCAACCCTATTTCATTAGAAAGCTGTGACAGTTTGCAGCAAATCTCCAGTTACTGATTTCCAGGAACACTCATTTTTTCCCCCCCAATCTGCTGATTTATCTTTCTCTCACTCTCCCTCTCTCTATACCTCCCTCTCCCTCATTCTTTCCCCCTCTTCCACTCTGTACGGCTCTCTTGCCTTTTCCCCACTCTCTTTTACTCTGTCGCTGTCTCACTCTCTGCCTGTCTCTCTCTATCTGAACCCAAGGCAGCGATTCGCTTCAACAAAAACTTTTCTAACCATCCACCTCTTTCTACGTATCTCCCTCTCTCTTGCCCTATCTCCATCCCTCTCTCCTTGTCCTCCTCTGCCTCTCTCTGTCTCTCTCTCTCTCTCCACTCCACAAGGTGACTCTTGCCACATTCTGCACCTTCCGTCTCACCTCATCCATTTCTCACGGACTATTCGGCTGTTGAGTGCATCACACCAGCCCTCACCGCCCCTCCAGCAGAAGGGAATTCCAGCAGGGGTTTCACTGAGCAGGGATCAGTCGCAGCCGAGCCAGGGGCTGGATTTTATCAGCATCTTGACGGCAGTCTGGGAGGTGTGGAGATTGAAACGTTGGCACCTACCTGTGGCATCGCCACCAAAGATGGCCGACAGACATCACACCCAAAGACCAATGGAGCCACTCCATCGCCCAACGAAGGGCCTCTGCCCATCTCCACGAGAGCTTTAGCAGTACAGGCGGAGAGGGTGCCTCCACCAGATGGGGAGACTGCCGGCGAGCTCTGCCAGCCTCCAAGTCAGCTCGATTGGAGGAACGTCCATTTCAGGTAGCATGGGATGGGCAGCGGGGTAGCACAGTGGTTAGCACTGTTGCTTCACAGCTCCAGGGTCCCAGGTTCTATTCCCCGCTGGGTCACTGTCTGTGCGGAGTCTGCACGTCCTCCCCGTGTCTGCGTGGGTTTCCTCCGGGTGCTCCGGTTTCCTCCCACAGTCCAAAGATGTGCAGGTTAGGTGGATTGACCACGATAAATTGGCCCTTAGTGTCCAAAAGGATTAGGTGGGATTACGGGGATAGGGTGGAGGGGTGGGGCTTAAGTAGGGAGCTCATTCCAAGGGCCGGTGCAGACTCGATGGGCCAAATGGCCTCCTTCTGCATTGTAAATGCTATGATTCTATGAGATATTCTTTGGTTATCAGAGGGACCCTCCCCCTGCTGCAGCAATGCCCCCCCCCCCCCCACCCCCACCCCCGCCCACAGCAAGGGCATCACCAGCTAAAGCCCCCATCCCACCCTGGACGCTGCGGACTGGCTCCAACACCCACCCACCGCACTGCTCTGCCAACTGCGCCTGCTGCGTCCAGGTGCCGTTCCAGCCACCCCTCCAGGTGGCGCTGCTGAGGTGCCGACCTGCTGATTGGGTGGAAAGATCTCGGGGGGGGGGGGGGGGGGGGGGGGGGGTGGGGGAGAGGGGGGTGGTGAGTGCGATCATGATTAAAATGGACAACAGGGCGGCACCTGGCACAGTGGTTAGCACTGCCTCCTACGCCGCTGAGGACCTGGGTCCGATCGCGGCCCCGGGTCACTGTCCGTGTGGAGTTTGCACATTCTCCCCGTGTCTGCGCGGGTCTCGCCCCCTCAACCCAGAGATGTGCAGGGCAGGTGGGTTGGCCGCGCTAAATTGCCCCTTCATTGGAAAAAATGAATGGAGTGCTCTAAATTTATAATAAAAATGATAAAATAAAATAAAATGGACAGCAGCACTGGAGGGTCATTTCAATTGCCTGCTGCTGGCAAGGATACCGCTGGATACTGGAGGGGATTCATTTCCCCCCCACCCCCCGCCACCTCACCCTGATTCTCGATTTAGCACCGGGACCCCGGAAATCTGCCGCAGTCCCAGTTTGGGCCCTCCTTAATCTGAGGGTACAGATTACCCCATTATGGCCAAACCAATGAAGGTCACTTTTTCCCCAATCTGGGGAGCAATGTGGGAAGATTTGTTAAAAACGTGCCACCCCAGGGCTGACTCACAAACCCCCAACCGGCACAGAGCGGAAACCACTTCAAAGGTGAGGGCAATTGGTGAGCTTGGAATCATCCGGCCCGTTCTTGGCAGGATCTCGATTATTAACAGGAGCAGGATCTCGATTATTAACAGGAGCAGGATCTCGATTATTAACAGGAGCAGGATCTGGATTATTAACAGGAGCAGGATCTGGATTATTAACAGGAGCAGGATCTCGATTATTAACAGGAGCAGGATCTCGATTATTAACAGGAGCAGGATCTGGATTAACAGGAGCAGGATCTGGATTAACAGGAGCAGGATCTGGATTAACAGGAGCAGAATCTCGATTATTAACAGGAGCAGGATCTTGATTATTAACAGGAGCAGGATCTGGATTATTAACAGGAACAGGATTATTAACAGGAGCAGGATCTCGATTATTAACAGGAGCAGGATCTTGATTATTAACAGGAGCAGGATCTGGATTATTAACAGGAACAGGATTATTAACAGGCACAGGATCTGGATTAACAGGAGCAGGATCTGGATTATTAACAGGTGCAGGATCTGGATTATTAACAGGAGCAGGATCTGGATTAACAGGAGCAGGATCTGGATTATTAACAGGAGCAGGATCTGGATTATTAACAGGAACAGGATCTGGATTATTAACAGGAGCAGGATCTGGATTAACAGGAGCAGGATCTGGATTATTAACAGGAACAGGATCTGGATTAACAGGTGCAGGATCTGGATTATTAACAGGAGCAGGATCTGGATTATTAACAGGAGCAGGATCTGGATTAACAGGAGCAGGATCTGGATTATTAACAGGTGCAGGATCTGGATTATTAACAGGAGCAGGATCTGGATTAACAGGAGCAGGATCTGGATTATTAACAGGAGCAGGATCTGGATTATTAACAGGAGCAGGATCTCGATTATTAACAGGAGCAGGATCTGGATTATTAACAGGAGCAGGATCTGGATTATTAACAGGAGCAGGATCTCGATTATTAACAGGAGCAGGATCTGGATTAACTGGCGCAGGATCTGGATTATTAACAGGTGCAGGATCTGGATTATTAACAGGAGCAGGATCTAGATTAACAGGAACAGGATCTGGATTAACAGGAGCAGGATCTGGATTAACAGGTGCAGGATCTGGATTATTAACAGGAGCAGGATCTGGATTATTAACAGGAGCAGGATCTGGATTATTAACAGGAGCAGGATCTGGATTAACAGGAGCAGGATCTGGATTATTAACAGGAGCAGGATCTGGATTAACAGGAGCAGGATCTGGATTATTAACAGGAGTAGGATCTGGATTAACAGGAGCAGGATCTGGATTATTAACAGGAACAGGATCTGGATTAACAGGTGCAGGATCTGGATTATTAACAGGAGCAGGATCTGGATTATTAACAGGAGCAGGATCTGGATTAACTGGAGCAGGATCTGGATTATTAACAGGTGCAGGATCTGGATTATTAACAGGAGCAGATCTGGATTAACAGGAGCAGGATCTGGATTACTAACAGGAGCAGGATCTGGATTATTAACAGGAGCAGGATCTGGATTATTAACAGGAGCAGGATCTCGATTATTAACAGGAGCAGGATCTCGATTATTAACAGGAGCAGGATCTGGATTATTAACAGGAGCAGGATCTGGATTAACAGGAGCAGGATCTGGATTATTAACAGGTGCAGGATCTGGATTATTAACAGGAGCAGGATCTGGATTAACAGGAGCAGGATCTGGATTATTAACAGGAGCAGGATCTGGATTATTAACAGGAACAGGATTATTAACAGGAACAGGATCTGGATTAACAGGAGCAGGATCTGGATTATTAACAGGAACAGGATCTGGATTAACAGGAGCAGGATCTGGATTATTAACAGGAGCAGTATCTGGATTATTAACAGGTGCAGGATCTGGATTATTAACAGGAGCAGGATCTGGATTAACAGGAGCAGGATCTGGATTAACATGAACAGGATCTGGATTATTAACAGGAGCAGGATCTGGATTAACAGGAGCAGGATCTGGATTAACAGGAGCAGTATCTGGATTATTAACAGGAACAGGATCTGGATTATTAACAGGAACAGGATCTGGATTATTAACAGGAGCAGGATCTGGATTAACAGGAGCAGGATCTGGATTATTAACAGGAACAGGATCTGGATTAACAGAAGCAGGAAATGGATTAACAGGAGCAGGATCTGGATTATTGACAGGAGCAGGATCTGGATTAATAACAGGAGCAGGATCTGGATTAACTGGAGCAGGATCTGGATAAACAGGAGCAGGATCTGGATTATTAACAGGAGCAGAATCTGGATTATTAACAGGAGCAGAATATGGATTAACAGGAGCAGGATCTGGATTAACATGAACAGGATCTGGATTAATAACAGGAGCAGGATCTGGATTAACAGGAGCAGGATCTGGATTAACAGGAGCAGGATCTGGTTTATTAACAGGAACAGGATCTGGATTATTAACAGGAACAGGATCTGGATTATTAACAGGAGCAGGAGCAGGATTATTAACAGGAGCAGGATCTGGATTAACAGGAGCAGGATCTGGATTATTAACAGGAGCAGGATCTGGATTATTAACAGGAGCAGGAACTGGATTAACAGGAGCAGGATCTGGATTATTAACAGGAGCAGGATCTGGATTAACAGGAGCAGGATCTGGATTATTAACAGGAGCAGGATCTGGATTAATAACAGGTGCAGGATCTGGATTATTAACAGGAGCAGTATCTGGATTAACAGGAACAGGATCTGGATTAACAGGAGCAGGATCTGGATTATTAACAGGAGCAGGATGTGGATTAACAGGAACAGGATCTGGATTAACAGGAGCAGGATCTGGATTATTAACAGGAGCAGTATCTGGATTATTAACAGGTGCAGGATCTGGATTATTAACAGGAGCAGGATCTGGATTAACAGGAGCAGGATCTGGATTAACATGAACAGGATCTGGATTATTAACAGGAGCAGGATCTGGATTAACAGGAGCAGGATCTGGATTAACAGGAGCAGTATCTGGATTATTAACAGGAACAGGATCTGGATTATTAACAGGAACAGGATCTGGATTATTAACAGGAGCAGGATCTGGATTAACAGGAGCAGGATCTGGATTATTAACAGGAACAGGATCTGGATTAACAGAAGCAGGAAATGGATTAACAGGAGCAGGATCTGGATTATTGACAGGAGCAGGATCTGGATTAATAACAGGAGCAGGATCTGGATTAACTGGAGCAGGATCTGGATAAACAGGAGCAGGATCTGGATTATTAACAGGAGCAGAATCTGGATTATTAACAGGAGCAGAATATGGATTAACAGGAGCAGGATCTGGATTAACATGAACAGGATCTGGATTAATAACAGGAGCAGGATCTGGATTAACAGGAGCAGGATCTGGATTAACAGGAGCAGGATCTGGTTTATTAACAGGAACAGGATCTGGATTATTAACAGGAACAGGATCTGGATTATTAACAGGAGCAGGATCTGGATTATTAACAGGAGCAGGATCTGGATTAACAGGAGCAGGATCTGGATTATTAACAGGAGCAGGATCTGGATTATTAACAGGAGCAGGAACTGGATTAACAGGAGCAGGATCTGGATTATTAACAGGAGCAGGATCTGGATTAACAGGAGCAGGATCTGGATTATTAACAGGAGCAGGATCTGGATTAATAACAGGTGCAGGATCTGGATTATTAACAGGAGCAGTATCTGGATTAACAGGAACAGGATCTGGATTAACAGGAGCAGGATCTGGATTATTAACAGGAGCAGGATGTGGATTAACAGGAACAGGATCTGGATTATTAACAGGAACAGGATCTGGATTAACAGAAGCAGGATCTGGATTAACAGGAGCAGGATCTGAATTATTAACAGGAGCAGGATCTGGATTAATAACAGGAGCAGGATCTGGATTAACTGGAGCAGGATCTGGATAAACAGGAGCAGGATCTGGATTATTAACAGCAATAGGATCTGGATTATTAACAGGAACAGGATCTGGATTATTAACAGGGGCAGGATATGGATTAACTGGAGCAGGATCTGGATTAACAGGAGCAGGATCTGGATTAACAGGAGCAGGATCTGGATTAACAGGAGCAGTATCTGGATTATTAACAGGAACAGGATCTGGATTATTAACAGGAACAGGATCTGGATTATTAACAGGAGCAGGATCTGGATTAACAGGAGCAGGATCTGGATTATTAACAGGAACAGGATCTGGATTAACAGAAGCAGGAAATGGATTAACAGGAGCAGGATCTGGATTATTGACAGGAGCAGGATCTGGATTAATAACAGGAGCAGGATCTGGATTAACTGGAGCAGGATCTGGATAAACAGGAGCAGGATCTGGATTATTAACAGGAGCAGAATCTGGATTATTAACAGGAGCAGGATATGGATTAACAGGAGCAGGATCTGGATTAACATGAACAGGATCTGGATTATTAACAGGAGCAGGATCTGGATTAACAGGAGCAGGATCTGGATTAACAGGAGCAGGATCTGGTTTATTAACAGGAACAGGATCTGGATTATTAACAGGAACAGGATCTGGATTATTAACAGGAGCAGGATCTGGATTATTAACAGGAGCAGGATCTGGATTAACAGGAGCAGGATCTGGATTATTAACAGGAGCAGGATCTGGATTATTAACAGGAGCAGGAACTGGATTAACAGGAGCAGGAATTGGATTATTAACAGGAGCAGGATCTGGATTAACAGGAGAAGGATCTTGATTATTAACAGGAGCAGGATCTGGATTATTAACAGGTGCAGGATCTGGATTATTAACAGGAGCAGTATCTGGATTAACAGGAACAGGATCTGGATTAACAGGAGCAGGATCTGGATTATTAACAGGAGCAGGATGTGGATTAACAGGAACAGGATCTGGATTATTAACAGGAACAGGATCTGGATTAACAGAAGCAGGATCTGGATTAACAGGAGCAGGATCTGAATTATTAACAGGAGCAGGATCTGGATTAATAACAGGAGCAGGATCTGGATTAACTGGAGCAGGATCTGGATAAACAGGAGCAGGATCTGGATTATTAACAGGAACAGGATCTGGATTATTAACAGGAACAGGATCTGGATTATTAACAGGGGCAGGATATGGATTAACTGGAGCAGGATCTGGATTAACAGGAGCAGGATCTGGATTAACAGGAGCAGGATCTGGATTAACAGGAGCAGGATCTGGATTATTAACAGGAGCAGGATCTGGGTAACAGGAACAGGATCTGGAGTATTAACTGGAGCAGGATCTGGATTAACAGGAGCAGGATCTGGATTAACAGGAGCAGTATCTGGATTATTAACAGGAGCAGGATCTGTATTATTAACAGGCGCAGGATCTGGATTAACAGGAACAGGATCTGGAGTATTAACAGGAACAGGATCTGGAGTATTAACAGGAGCAGGATCTGGATTATTAACAGCAGCAGGATCCGGATTAACAGGAACAGGATCTGGAGTATTAACAGGAGCAGGATCTGGATTAACAGGTACAGGATCTGGATTATTAACAGGTGCAGGATCTGGATTATTAACAGGAGCAGGATCTGGATTAACAGGAGCAGGATCTGGATTATTAACAGGTGCAGGATCTGGGTTATTAACAGGAACAGGATCTGGATTAACAGGGGCAGGATCTGGATTATTAACAGGTGCAGGATCTGGATTATTAACAGGAACAGGATCTGGATTAGCAGGAGCAGGATCTGGATTATTAACAGGAGCAGGATCTGGATTTTTAACAGGAGCAGGATCTGTATTAACAGGAGCAGGATCTGGATTATTAACAGGAGCAGGATCTGGATTAACAGGAGCAGGATCTGGATTATTAACAGGAGCAGGATCTGGATTATTAACAGGAGCTGGATCTGGATTAACAGGAGCAGGATCTGGATTATTAACAGGAGCAGGTTCTGGATTATTAACAGGAGCTGGACCTGGATTATTAACAGGAGCAGGATCTGGATTAACAGGAACAGGATCTGGATTAACAGGTGCAGGATTTGGATTAACAGGCGCAGGATCTGGATTATTAACAGGAGCAGGATCTGGATTAACAGGTGCAGGATCTGGATTATTAACAGTTGCAGGATCTGGATTATTAACAGGAACAGGATCTGGATTAACAGGAGCAGGATCTGGATTATTAACAGGAGCAGGGTCTGGATTAACAGGAGCAGGATCTGGAATATTAACAGGAGCAGGATCTGGATTAACAGGAGCAGGATCTGGATTATTAACAGGAGTAGGATCTGGATTATTAACAGGTGCAGGATCTGGATTATTAACAGGAGCAGGATCTGTATTATTAACAGGAGCAGGATCTGGATTAACAGGAACAGGATCTGGATTAACAGGAGGAGGATCTGGATTATTAACAGGAGCAGGATCTGGATTATTAACAGGAGCAGGATCTGGATTAAGAGGAGCAGGATCTGGATTATTAACAGGAGCAGGATCTGGATTAACAGGAACAGGATCTGGATTAACAGGAGCAGGATCTGGATTATTAATAGGAGCAGGATCTGGATTAACAGGAGCAGGATCTTGATTATTAAAAGGAGCAGCATCTGGATTAACAGGAACAGATCTGGATTAACAGGATCAGGATCTGGATTATTAACAGGAGCAGGATCTGGAGTAACAGGAACAGGATCTGGATTAACAGGAGCAGGATCTGGATTATTAACAGGAGCAGGATCTGGATTATTAACAGGAGCAGGATCTGGATTAAGAGGAGCAGGATCTGGATTAACAGGAGCAGGATCTGGATTATTAACAGGAGCAGGATCTGGATTATTAACAGGAGCAGGATCTGGATTAACAGGAGCAGGATCTGGATTATCAGGAGCAGGATCTGGATTAACAGGAACAGGATCTGGAGTATTAACAGGAGCAGGATCTGGATTATTAACAGGAGCAGGATCTGGATTAACAGGAACAGGATCTGGAGTATTAACAGGATCAGGATCTGGATTATTAACAGGAGCAGGATCTGGATTAACAGGTGCAGGATCTGGATTATTAACAGGTGCAGGATCCGGATTATTAACAGGAGCAGAATCTGGATTATTAACAGGTGCAGGATCTGGATTGTTAACAGGAACAGGATCTGGATTAACAGGGGCAGGATCTGGATTATTAACAGGTGCAGGATCTGGATTATTAACAGGAACAGGATCTGGATTAACAGGGGCAGGATCTAGATTAACAGGAATAGGATCTGGATTAACAGGAGCAGGATCTGGATTAACAGGTGCAGTCTCTGGATTATTAACAGGAGCAAGATCTGGATTATTAACAGGTGCAGGGTCTGGATTATTAACAGGAGCAGGATCTGGATTAACAGGAGCAGGATCTGGATTATTAACAGGAGCAGGATCTGGATTAACAGGAGCAGGATCTGGATTAATAACAGGAGTAGGATCTGGATTAACAGGAGCAGGATCTCGATTATTAACCGGAGCAAGATCTGGATTAACAGGAGCAGGATCTGGATTATTAACAGGAGCAGGATCTTGATTAACAGGAGCAGGATATGGATTAACAGGTGCAAGATCTGGATTAACAGTAGCAGGATCTGGATTATTAACAGGAACAGCATCTGGATTAACAGGAGCAGGATCTGGATTATTAACAGGAGCAGGGTCTGGATTAACAGGAGCAGGATCTGGAATATTAACAGGAGCAGGATCTGGATTAACAGGAGCAGGATCTGGATTATTAACAGGAGCAGGATCTGGATTATTAACAGGTGCAGGATCTGTATTATTAACAGGAGCAGGATCTGTATTATTAACAGGAGCAGGATCTGGATTAACAGGAACAGGATCTGGATTAACAGGAGGAGGATCTGGATTATTAACAGGAGCTGGATCTGGATTAAGAGGAGCAGGATCTGGATTATTAACAGGAGCAGGATCTGGATTAACAGGAACAGGATCTGGATTAACAGGAGCAGGATCTGGATTATTAATAGGAGCAGGATCTGGATTAACAGGAGCAGGATCTTGATTATTAACAGGAGCAGGATCTGGATTAACAGGAACAGGATCTGGATTAACAGGAGCAGGATCTGGATTATTAACAGGAGCAGGATCTGGATTATTAACAGGAGCAGGATCTGGATTAAGAGGAGCAGGATCTGGATTAACAGGAGCCGGATCTGGATTATTAACAGGAGCAGGATCTAGATTATTAACAGGAGCAGGATCTGGATTAACAGGAGCAGGATCTGGATTATCAGGAGCAGGATCTGGATTAACAGGAACAGGATCTGGAGTATTAACAGGAGCAGGATCTGGATTATTAACAGGAGCAGGATCTGGATTAACAGGAACAGGATCTGGAGTATTAACAGGATCAGGATCTGGATTATTAACAGGAGCAGGATCTGGATTAACAGGATCTGGAGTATTAACATGAGCAGGATCTGGATTAACAGGTGCAGGATCTGGATTATTAACAGGTGCAGGATCCGGATTATTAACAGGAGCAGAATCTGGATTATTAACAGGTGCAGGATCTGGATTCTTAACAGGAACAGGATCTGGATTAACAGGGGCAGGATCTGGATTATTAACAGGTGCAGGATCTGGATTATTAACAGGAACAGGATCTGGATTAACAGGGGCAGGATCTAGATTAACAGGAACAGGATCTGGATTAACAGGAGCAGGATCTGGATTAACAGGTGCAGTCTCTGGATTATTAACAGGAGCAGGATCTGGATTATTAACAGGAGCAGGATCTGGATTATTAACAGGAGCAGGATCTGGATTAACAGGAGCAGGATCTGTATTATTAACAGGAGCAGGATCTGGATTAACAGGAGCAGGATCTGGATTATTAACAGGAGTAGGATCTGGATTAACAGGAGCAGGATCTCGATTATTAACCGGAACAAGATCTGGATTAACAGGAGCAGGATCTGGATTATTAACAGGAGCAGGATCTTGATTAACAGGAGCAGGATATGGATTAACAGGTGCAAGATCTGGATTAACAGTAGCAGGATCTGGATTATTAACAGGAGCAGGATCTGGATTATTAACAGGAACAGGATCTGTATTAACAGGAACAGGATCTGGATTAACTGGTGCAGGATCTGGATTATTAACAGGAGCAGGATCTGGATTAACAGGTGCAGGATGTGGATTATTAACAGGAGCAGGATCTGGATTAACAGGAGCAGGATCTGGATTATTAACAGGAGCAGGGTCTGGATTATTAACAGGAGCAGGGTCTGGATTATTAACAGGAGCAGGATCTGGATTAACAGGTGCAGGATCTGGATTATTAACAGGAGCAGGATCTGGATTAACAGGTGCAGGATCTGGATTATTAACAGGAGCAGGATCTGGATTAACAGGAGCAGGATCTGGATTATTAACAGGAGCAGGATCTGGATTATTAACTGGAGCAGGATCTGGATTAACAGGTGCAGGATCTGGATTATTAACAGGAGCAGGATCTGGATTAACAGGAGCAGGATCTGGATTATTAACAGGTGCAGGATCTGGATTATTAACCGGAACAGGATCTGGATTAACAGGAGGAGGATCTGGATTATTAACATGAGCAGCATCTGGATTATTAACAGGAGCAGGATCTGGATTAACAGGAGCAGGATCTGGATTATTAACAGGAGCAGGATCTGGATTAACAGGAGCAGGATCTGGATTATTAACAGGAGCAGGATCTGGATTATTAACAGGTGCAGGATCTGGATTATTAACAGGAGCAGTATCTGGATTAACAGGAACAGGATCTGGATTAACAGGAGCAGGATGTGGATTATTAACAGGAGCAGGATGTGGATTAACAGGAACAGGATCTGGATTAACAGGAGCTGGATCTGGATTATTAACAGGAGCAGGATCTGGATTATTAACAGGAGCAGGATCTGGATTAAGAGTAGCAGGATCTGGATTAACAGGAACAGGGCCAGGATTATTAACAGGAGCAGGATCTGGATTAACAGGAACAGGATCTGGATTAATAGGAGCAGGATCTGGATTATTAACATGAGCAGGATCTGGATTAAGAGGAGCAGGATCTGCATTAACAGCAACAGGATCTGGATTATTAACAGGAGCAGGATCTGGATTATTAACAGGAGCAGGATCTGGATTAAGTGGAGCAGGATCTGGATTAACAGGAGCAGGATCTGGATTAACAGGAGCAGGATCTGGATTATTAACAGAACCAGGATCTGGATTAACAGGAGCAGGATCTGGATTATTAACAGGAGCAGGATCTGGATTAACAGGAGCAGGATATGGATTAACAGGTGCAGGATCTGGATTAACAGGAGCAGGATCTGGATTAACAGGAACAGGATCTGGATTATTAACAGGAACATGATCTGGATTAACAGGTGCAGGATCTGGATTAACAGGAGCAGGATCTTGATTATTAACAGGAGCAGTATCTGGATTCACAGGAGCAGGATCTTGATTATTAACAGGAGCAGGATCTGGATTATTAACAGGAGCAGGATCTGGATTATTAACAGGAACAGGTTCTGGATTATTAACAGGAACAGGATCTGGATTAACAGGTGCAGGATCTGGTTTAACAGGAGCAGGATCTCGATTATTAACAGGAGCAGGGTCTGGATTATTAACAGCAGCAGGTTCTGGATTAACAGGAACAGGATCTGGATTAACAGGAGCAGGATCTGGATTAACAGGAGCAGGATCTGGATTATTAACAGGAGCAGGATATGGATTAACTGGAGCAGGATCTGGATTAACAGGAGCAGGATCTGGATTATTAACAGCAGCAGGATCTAGATTAACAGGAACAGGATCTGGATTAACAGGAGCAGGATCTGGATTAACAGGAGCAGGATCTGGATTATTAACAGGATCAGGATATGGATTAACTGGAGCAGGATCTGGATTATTAACAGGTGCAGGATCTGGATTATTAACAGGAACAGGATCTGGATTAACAGGGGCAGGATCTATATTAACAGGAACAGGATCTGGATTAACAGGAGCAGGATCTGGATTAACAGGTGCAGTCTCTGGATTATTAACAGGAGCAAGATCTGGATTATTAACAGGTGCAGGGTCTGGATTATTAACAGGAGCAGGATCTGGATTAACAGGAGCAGGATCTGGATTATTAACAGGAGCAGGATCTGGATTAACAGGAGCAGGATCTGGATTAATAACAGGAGTAGGATCTGGATTAACAGGAGCAGGATCTCGATTATTAACCGGAGCAAGATCTGGATTAACAGGAGCAGGATCTGGATTATTAACAGGAGCAGGATCTTGATTAACAGGAGCAGGATATGGATTAACAGGTGCAAGATCTGGATTAACAGTAGCAGGATCTGGATTATTAACAGGAACAGCATCTGGATTAACAGGAGCAGGATCTGGATTATTAACAGGAGCAGTGTCTGGATTAACAGGAGCAGGATCTGGAATATTAACAGGAGCAGGATCTGGATTAACAGGAGCAGGATCTGGATTATTAACAGGAGCAGGATCTGGATTATTAACAGGTGCAGGATCTGTATTATTAACAGGAGCAGGATCTGTATTATTAACAGGAGCAGGATCTGGATTAACAGGAACAGGATCTGGATTAACAGGAGGAGGATCTGGATTATTAACAGGAGCTGGATCTGGATTAAGAGGAGCAGGATCTGGATTATTAACAGGAGCAGGATCTGGATTAACAGGAACAGGATCTGGATTAACAGGAGCAGGATCTGGATTATTAATAGGAGCAGGATCTGGATTAACAGGAACAGGATCTTGATTATTAACAGGAGCAGGATCTGGATTAACAGGAACAGGATCTGGATTAACAGGAGCAGGATCTGGATTATTAACAGGAGCAGGATCTGGATTATTAACAGGAGCAGGATCTGGATTAAGAGGAGCAGGATCTGGATTAACAGGAGCCGGATCTGGATTATTAACAGGAGCAGGATCTAGATTATTAACAGGAGCAGGATCTGGATTAACAGGAGCAGGATCTGGATTATCAGGAGCAGGATCTGGATTAACAGGAACAGGATCTGGAGTATTAACAGGAGCAGGATCTGGATTATTAACAGGAGCAGGATCTGGATTAACAGGAACAGGATCTGGAGTATTAACAGGATCAGGATCTGGATTATTAACAGGAGCAGGATCTGGATTAACAGGATCTGGAGTATTAACATGAGCAGGATCTGGATTAACAGGTGCAGGATCTGGATTATTAACAGGTGCAGGATCCGGATTATTAACAGGAGCAGAATCTGGATTATTAACAGGTGCAGGATCTGGATTCTTAACAGGAACAGGATCTGGATTAACAGGGGCAGGATCTGGATTATTAACAGGTGCAGGATCTGGATTATTAACAGGAACAGGATCTGGATTAACAGGGGCAGGATCTAGATTAACAGGAACAGGATCTGGATTAACAGGAGCAGGATCTGGATTAACAGGTGCAGTCTCTGGATTATTAACAGGAGCAGGATCTGGATTATTAACAGGAGCAGGATCTGGATTATTAACAGGAGCAGGATCTGGATTAACAGGAGCAGGATCTGTATTATTAACAGGAGCAGGATCTGGATTAACAGGAGCAGGATCTGGATTATTAACAGGAGTAGGATCTGGATTAACAGGAGCAGGATCTCGATTAGTAACCGGAACAAGATCTGGATTAACAGGAGCAGGATCTGGATTATTAACAGGAGCAGGATATGGATTAACAGGTGCAAGATCTGGATTAACAGTAGCAGGATCTGGATTATTAACAGGAGCAGGATCTGGATTATTAACAGGAACAGGATCTGTATTAACAGGAACAGGATCTGGATTAACTGGTGCAGGATCTGGATTATTAACAGGAGCAGGATCTGGATTAACAGGTGCAGGATGTGGATTATTAACAGGAGCAGGATCTGGATTAACAGGAGCAGGATCTGGATTATTAACAGGAGCAGGGTCTGGATTATTAACAGGAGCAGGGTCTGGATTATTAACAGGAGCAGGATCTGGATTAACAGGTGCAGGATCTGGATTATTAACAGGAGCAGGATCTGGATTAACAGGTGCAGGATCTGGATTATTAACAGGAGCAGGATCTGGATTAACAGGAGCAGGATCTGGATTATTAACAGGAGCAGGATCTGGATTATTAACTGGAGCAGGATCTGGATTAACAGGTGCAGGATCTGGATTATTAACAGGAGCAGGATCTGGATTAACAGGAGCAGGATCTGGATTATTAACAGGTGCAGGATCTGGATTATTAACCGGAACAGGATCTGGATTAACAGGAGGAGGATCTGGATTATTAACATGAGCAGCATCTGGATTATTAACAGGAGCAGGATCTGGATTAACAGGAGCAGGATCTGGATTATTAACAGGAGCAGGATCTGGATTAACAGGAGCAGGATCTGGATTATTAACAGGAGCAGGATCTGGATTATTAACAGGTGCAGGATCTGGATTATTAACAGGAGCAGTATCTGGATTAACAGGAACAGGATCTGGATTAACAGGAGCAGGATGTGGATTATTAACAGGAGCAGGATGTGGATTAACAGGAACAGGATCTGGATTAACAGGAGCTGGATCTGGATTATTAACAGGAGCAGGATCTGGATTATTAACAGTAGCAGGATCTGGATTAACAGGAACAGGGCCAGGATTATTAACAGGAGCAGGATCTGGATTAACAGGAACAGGATCTGGATTAATAGGAGCAGGATCTGGATTATTAACAGGAGCAGGATCTGGATTAAGAGGAGCAGGATCTGGATTAACAGCAACAGGATCTGGATTATTAACAGGAGCAGGATCTGGATTATTAACAGGAGCAGGATCTGGATTAAGTGGAGCAGGATCTGGATTAACAGGAGCAGGATCTGGATTATTAACAGAACCAGGATCTGGATTAACAGGAGCAGGATCTGGATTATTAACAGGAGCAGGATCTGGATTAACAGGAGCAGGATATGGATTAACAGGTGCAGGATCTGGATTAACAGGAGCAGGATCTGGATTAACAGGAACAGGATCTGGATTATTAACAGGAACATGATCTGGATTAACAGGTGCAGGATCTGGATTAACAGGAGCAGGATCTTGATTATTAACAGGAGCAGTATCTGGATTAACAGGAGCAGGATCTTGATTATTAACAGGAGCAGGATCTGGATTATTATTAACAGGAGCAGGATCTGGATTATTAACAGGAACAGGTTCTGGATTATTAACAGGAACAGGATCTGGATTAACAGGTGCAGGATCTGGTTTAACAGGAGCAGGATCTCGATTATTAACAGGAGCAGGGTCTGGATTATTAACAGCAGCAGGTTCTGGATTAACAGGAACAGGATCTGGATTAACAGGAGCAGGATCTGGATTAACAGGAGCAGGATCTGGATTATTAACAGGAGCAGGATATGGATTAACTGGAGCAGGATCTGGATTAACAGGAGCAGGATCTGGATTATTAACAGCAGCAGGATCTAGATTAACAGGAACAGGATCTGGATTAACAGGAGCAGGATCTGGATTAACAGGAGCAGGATCTGGATTATTAACAGGATCAGGATATGGATTAACTGGAGCAGGATCTGGATTAACAGGAGCAGGATCTGGATTATTAACAGGAGCAGGATATGGATTAACTGGAGCAGGATCTGGATTAACAGGAGCAGGATCTGGATTAACAGGAGCAGGATATGGATTAACTGGAGCAGGATCTGGATTAACGAGCAGGATCTAGATTAGTAACAGGAACAGGATCTGGGTTATCAACATGATAGGGTAAAAATAAGGACAGTGGGTGTGTTTGTGAAGCTTTGACCCATTCAGAGGGGTAAAATCAGGCTGACAGCCCCACTGGGAGAGGTGACTGGCGCTGAGGCAGGTGAGTGTGAGAATACCTCAACATTCAGGCTCACTGCATACAATAAGTCAATTAAAGAGGCTTGAAGCTGTAAGGAGACATGTCAGGGGACATCCTACACAGGACAGTTTCTTGAATAGAAATGATATGCAGGTGTACTTTTGCACCAAAATCCGGGAAAACCATGCTAAGGCGGGTGCGAAGTCTCCGGCCCATAGACCCGGAAGACTGCTTCTTTACATCCTGTTTGAATGTCTGCACTGCGCGCTCCGCCAACCCATTGGAAGCCGGGTGGTATGGAGCGGTGCGGATATGGCGTATGCCGTTCATCTTCATGAACCTCGCAAACTCCTCACTTGTGAACGGAGTGCCGTTGTCTGTGACCAGCACCTCGGGGAGGCCATGCGTACTGAAAGACAAACGTATCTTCTCGATTGTTGCGCAGGACATTGTGCCCACTCCCTTATCATTTAGACTGGGCATCGATTAATAGAAGGAACATGGATCCTTGAAAAGGGCCAGCGAAATCCGCATGCAAGCCCTGGCCATGTCATAATATCCACTCATGTATATAATGAGATGCAGACAGGCAGTGATTGACACGCAGGGTGACCAGTAAGCACGCAGGACAGTGCAGCCAATCACCAGACAGGACACCACCACTATAAAGCCAGAGGGCACTAGGTTTCCCGCTGTCTCGGGACCCAGCTACTGAGACAGTCAGAGTCCACGAACTAGCCAGTGCAAACACCATGCGGTAGCTAGCAAGTCTGGTCAGGCTACTACAAGGTCTCCAGTCAGTTCGGTATAGTGTTGACCCACAGCTGAATATGTATATCAGTTCTATCATTGAATAAAACAGTGTTGGATCTTCTCCAGTGTTAGACGTCTGTTTCTAGCTTCCCTGCATCGAGTGCAGTCCATATCGAACCTACCTGCCTAACACATCATGGTACCAGAGAGATACTGATCTTGACGGACCTACCTCGAGTGAATCAGCATTGACCAGCAAGCAGCCATCCGGTGACAGGGAAAACATCCAACCTCCTCCGTAGCTCCGCATCTCCGGCAACCTCGGCAACAATTGGAAAATCTTCAAGCAAAAGTTCCTCTTGTACATCGAAGCCTCCGACCTCGAAGCAGCATCGGATGCCAGGAAGATCGCGCTATTTCTCTCCACTGCGGGGGACCACGCCATCCACATCTAAAACTCCCTTACGTTCGCCGACGGCGAAGACAAAACGAAATTCAAGACAGTCCTGCTGAAGTTTGACAGCCACTGCGACATTGAGGTGAATGAGAGCTTTGAACGGTACGCAGAGGCTTCAGGGTAAGGATGAACCTTTTCAGTCCTTCGTCACCCATCTCCGCATCCTAGCGCAGTCATGTAACTATGACTCGACGGCTGATTCCATGATCCGGGATCAGATCGTTTTTGGGGTACACTCCGACTTCCTTCGGCAGCTGCTCCTGAAAGTCAAACAGTTGACCCCCTATCAAGACGTGTGTTGTCCATGAGCATGCTAACAATCATTGCTCCTACATCCACGGTAGCGTTGTGGATAGCACAATCGCTTCACAGCTCCAGGGTTCGATTCCCGGCTTGGGTCACTGTCTGTGCGGAGTCTGCACATCTTCCCCGTGTGTGCGTGGGTTTCCTCCGGGTGCTCCGGTTTCCTCCCACAGTCCAAAGATGTGCAGGTTAGGTGGATTGGCCATGATCAATTGCCCTTAGTGTCCAAAATTGCCCTTAATGTTGGGTGGGGTTACTGGGTTATGGGGATAGGGTGGAGGTGTTGACCTTGGGTAGGGTGCTCTTTCCAAGAGCCGGTGCAGACTCGATGGGCTGAATGGCCTCCTTCTGCACTGCAAATCCTATGATGATCTATGATGATCAGGGCGGCAGAAACTGCAAAACTGGCCTCCCACGAGGCAGAAAGGATGCAGGCCATTGCATAAATGCAGGGCCTGAGCATCGAGGAGAGTGGCCGTTTCACGTGATTTTCCCGGGTCCCTGCGCATGCGCGCCACGACCGAGTGGACGACGAGGCCGACAACCCGACTGCGCAGGTGCGTCCGTTGACCGACTGCACTGCGCATGCGCGATGGCGCACGGAACCCGCTGACGCTGGCGTCGTGATGTGTCCGAATTGTGGCTCCGCCCACTTAAAGTGGCAATGTCTGGCAAAAGGACGCCGGTGTCTACAGTGTGGCAAGCTTGGCCACTACGCAGCCCTTTGCAGATCTGCTCCACCGCTCAGCAGCCAGCGATCCCAGCTGCGGCGCAGAAGTATCCGCTCAATACAACAAGGCATGCCAGATTCCGATCCCGACAGCCCAACAGACCCTGATGCTGAGTGCCTCAAGTCCCCATACCGGGTGGGCATCATAGCTACACATGCGCTGCCTTCCACCACAACGGCGAAACGCCTCTCGATCCTCAGTGTGGATCCCGACGACGAGTGGTGTGCTGTCCTCACAGTTAACAAGGCCCGCATCCGATTTAAACTGGGCACCGGCGCATCAGTGAATCTCATCTCAAAATCCAGCCTCGACACCATCCGCGCCAGACCAAGCATTCTTCCACCGGCCTGCCAGCTCCTTGACTACAATGGCAATGCCATAGCTGCCAGTGGCTCCTGTCAACTAGGGGTATCCAACACGGCGATCAAGGCAACACTGCGGTTTGAAATCGTCGGGCCTGACAGAGCGTCCCTGCTCGGTGCTCGAGCCTGCAAGCTCCTGAACCTGGTTCAGCGAGTCCACACCATGTCATCATCACCGGCGACGGCCTCGCCTGATGGAAACTTGCAAGCCGACATAGATGACATTATCACGCAGTACCACAGCGTGTTCAATGGAATGGACACACTCCCATACCGATATAAAATCCTGCTCAAGGCGAACGCCACCCCTGTAATCCATGCACCATGCCGGGTGCCGGCGCCCCTCAAGGATCGTCTGAAGAAGCAATTACAGGATCTCCAAGACCAGGGCATCATATCGAAGGTCACGGAGCCAACAGACTGGGTCAGCTCCATGGTCTGCGTCAAGAAGTCTTCAGGGGAGCTTCGCATTTGCATTGACCCTAAGAATCTAAACCGAAACATCAAGCAGGAGCATTACCCGATACCAAAACGTGAAGAGTTGACCAGTGAGATGGCTCATGCCAAATTCTTCACTAAGCTGGACGCCTCCAAGGGTTTTTGGCAAATACAGCTCGACGTGTCCAGTCGCAAGTTGTGCACGTTCAACACCCCGTTCGGTCGCTACGGCTACAACCGGATGCCTTTTGGGATCATATCTACCTCCGAAGTATTTCACCGCATCATGGAGCAGATGATGGAGGGCATCGAGGGGGTGCGAGTACACGTTGGTGACGTAATTATCAGGTCCACAACGCCCCAGGAACACATCGCTTCCCTCAAGAAGGTATTCCAGAGAATTCATGAACATGGTCTCCAGCTCAACAGGGCCAAGTGCTCATTTGGTCAATCGGATATTAAGTTCCTGGGTGACCACATCTCGCAGCAGGGCGGGCGGCCAGATGCCGACAAGGTCTCGGCGATCAACGCCATGAAGACCCCGGAGGACAAGAAGGCGGTCCTCCGCTTCCTCGGGATGGTCAACTTCCTCGGGAAATTCATTCCCAATATGGCATCCCACACCACGGCCCTCCGCCATCTCGTCAAGAAGTCGATGGAATTCCAGTGGCTGCCCACGCATGAAGGGGAATGGCACGAGCTGAAAGCAAAGCTCACCACAGCCCCGGTTCTAGTGTTCTTCAACCCAACCAAGGAAACCAAGATATCGACTGATGCCAGCCAGGACGGCATTGGGGCGGTGCTCCTCCAGCGAGATGACTCCTCATCCTGGGCTCCAGTGCCGTAAGCCTCCAGGGCCATGACGCCCACTGAGCAACGGTACGCTCAGATTGAGAAGGAGTATCTGGGCCTCCGGACAGGGATAGTCGAGTTTCACGACTACGTTTACGGCCTGCCAAAATTCACGGTAAAACGGACCACAGGCCTCTAGTCCACATAATCCAGAAGGATTTAAATGACATGACACCTCGGTTACAGCGAATTCTTCTTAAACTACACCACTACGACTTCGAACTTGTCTACACGCCAGGCAAAGAGCTGATCGTTGCAGATGCCCTATCCAGGTCCATTACCACACCGTGTGAACAAAGTGGCTTCATCTGCCACATAGAAGCCCAAGTGCGGTTGTGTGCCTCGAACCTTCCGGCCTCTGACGAACGGGTGGTCCAAATTCGTGAGGAGACGGCCAAGGATCCTCTGCTGCAGCGTGTGATGCAGCACCTTACCAATGGCTGGCAGAAGGGACAATGTCCCCAGTTCTATAACGTAAAAGGCGACCTGACGGTGGTGGAGGGAATCCTTCTGAAACTTGACAGGATCGTAATTCCTCAGAGCCTGCGGGCTATGGTGCTGGGCCAACTCCATGAGCCAACTCCAATGACCTTGGGGTCGGGAAATGCCGACGCAGAGCTCGGGAGGCGGTCTATTGGCCGGGCATCAGCCAGGACATTGCCGACACAGTCCTCAACTGCCCTACCTGTCAGAAGTTTCAACCAGCTCAACCCAAGGAAACGCTGCAACAGCACGAGATCGTGACCTCTCCGTGGTCCAAAGTCGGTGTAGACCTTTTCCACGCCAAGGGGCGTGACTACGTGCTCCTGGTCGACTGCTTCTCCAGTTACCCAGAAGTGGTGAAACTGTCCGACCTCACGTCGAAGGAGGTAATCAAAGCCTGCAAAGAAACGTTCGCCAGGCATGGGATTCCGCTCACGGTAATGAGCGACAACGGTCCTTGCTTTTACAGCCAGGAATGGTCTGATTTTGCACAGTCCTACAACTTCCATCACGTAACCTCCAGTCCCCACTACCTGCAGTCAAATGGGAAGGCCGAGAAAGGGGTCCATAGTGTAAAGTGGTTGCTGTGCAAAGCTGTAGACTCAGGCTCCGACTTCAACCTGGCGATGCTGGCATACAGGGCAACCCCACTGTCCACTGGGTTGTCTCCAGTGCAGATGCTCATGAATCGCACTCTGAGGACCACAGTTCCAGCCATCCATGTTCCGGACCTTTACCACCTCACGGTCTTACAGAAAATGCAGCAGTCACGGGCCCAACAGAAGGCCACGTACGATGCTCATGCCACGGATCTACCCGAGCTGGCCCCAACTGATCATGTTCGTGTCCAGTTGCCTGAGGGCGGCTGGTCAGCCACAGCTGTTGTGATCAAACAAATGGCCCCAAGATCGTTCCTTGTCCGCATGGCTGATGGCTCCCTGCTACAGCACAACAGACGGGCACTGTGAAGAGTTCCACGCCCTCTACCTGACCGAAGTGACCCGTCGCCTACGATACTTCCTCTGGACGTACCCTGCCGCGAGGCCACCGATCTACCAGCGATCCTGCCGGCCCATACGACCACCGCGATGGCAGCGATCCCGCCTATCCACGTGCAGGCGGCTCCTGATCCACCTCTGCAGCGATCAACAAGAATTTGTCGCCCGCCACACAGACTGAATCTGTAGACTGAACTTTTGTACATTTTGTGACTTCATCGCTTTAACCTCTGTAAATATTGTTTTGTTTGCTATGTATCTGCACTATCGACACCTTCCTATGTATATACGTTCATTTAGACACCTTTTGTATATAGTCAGGCGTATATATATACGCAGGCACACCTTAGTACTTATTTATCTAAAAAAAAAGGGGGCATGTGTCATAATATCCACGCATGTATATAATGAGATGCAGACAGGCAGTGATTGACACACAGGATGACCAGTAAGCACACAGCACAGTGCAGCCAATCACCAGACAGGACACCACCACTATAAAGCCAGAGGGCACCAGGTTTACCGCTCTCTCGGGACCCAGCCACTGAGACAGTCAGAGTCCACGAGCTAGCACAGTGCAAACACTTTGCGGTAGCTAGCAAGTCTGGTCAGGCTACTACAAGGTCTCCAGTCAGTTCGGTATAGTGTTGACCCACAGCTGAATATGTATATCAGTTCTATCGTTGAATAAAACAGTGTTGGATCTTCTCCAGTGTTAGACGTCTGTTTCTAGCTTCCCTGCATCGAGTGCAGTCCACATTGAACCTACCTGCCTAACACATATGGCCATTCCCAGTGATGTAGGGGTGCGGCCAGCGGAAGCTTCTGGTGCTCCTGGCAAATGGAGCAGTTTTGGGCCACATTCTCAATGTCGGTGTCGAGGCCTGGCCACCAGACATAACTCCGGGCCAACATTTTCATCTTGGTCACGCCCGGATGCCCATTGTGCAAGTCCTTTAGTATCAGCTCCCGTCCTTTTTCCGGGACGACCACACGTGTCCCCCACAAGAGGATACTGTCTTCCACGCTAAATTCTGACAGTTTGGAGGAAAATGCCCGCAACTCGCCTGGGAGTTTTCTGCGCTGCCCACCATACAGGACTATGTGCCGAACCTTCGACAAGATAGGATCCGTCTGGGTCCACTCACAGATTTGTAATGCCGCGACAGGCAAGGAATCCTCAGTGCGTTGGCTTTCGCTATCTGGGTCCCTGGTTTATGCTCCAGAGAATACTCGTAGGCAGCGAGCAACGAAGCCCAGTCCAGTGAGGGCCACGGAGAATCCAGGACGAGTTTGCAGAATAGAAAGAAATAACTTTATGTACAATTACATATATACAACAGCAGTAGTACTCCCTTGCTGCTCACACCTCTCTAGCTGGTTCCATACTGGCCAGATCTATTTATGCAGGGTATCTGCTAATGATTTCTCCGCGCCCCCCCCCCCCCCCCCCCCCCCCTCATTGGGGAAGGTCCTACTGTGGATGTGCCATTAGTCCCCAGTCAGTGGTAAGCAGGCAGGTTATAAAAGGCACTAAGTCATGACGCTCGTTTAGAGAGTTGGTACAGACACGAAAGGCCAAATTGCCTCTTTCTGAGCCGGACGAATTCTGTGATCCTGTGACAGGTACGGATGGTACTGCCATCTTTTATCCCCACAGATCCCTTCCCTGGCCTTTGGCTCCAACGGCTGTGAAATATTGGCGACAGAAACAATTATATATTCAGCCAGGGACACAGAATTAGAATTGCTGAGCTGTTAAACACGGATCATTTATTCTCCCTTCCTACTGGACTCCCTCTGTACAGTGAAAAGTATTTTTCTGTGGCCAAGGAAACATACACAGTACGTACATAGTAGACAAAAGAATAATCGACAGAGAACATTGACAAATGCTACATTGACAAACAGTGATTGGTTACAGTGCGGAACAAGGGGCCAAACAAAGCAAATACACGAGCAAGAGCAGCATAGGGCGTCGTGAATAGTGTTCTTACAGAGAACAGATCAGTACGAGGGGGAGTCGGTGAGGAGTTTTGTAGCTGTGGGGAAGAAGCTGTTTCTATGTCTGGATGTGCGGGTTTTCAGACTTCTGTACCTTCTGCCTGATGGGAGGGTCTGGAAGAAGGCAATGCCTGGGTGGGAGGGGTCTCTGATAATGCTGTCTGCCTTCCTGAGGCAGCGGGGCTGTAGACAGAATCAATGTGGGGGTGGAAAGTTTGTGTGATGCGTTGGGCTGAGTTCACCACACTGCAGTCTCTTGCGATCTTGGGCCGAGCAGTTGCCATACCAAGCTGTGATGCAGCCGGATAGGATGATCTCTATCGCACATCTGTAGAAGTTTGTGAGAGTCGATGCAGACGTGCCAAACTTTTTTAGCTTCCGTAGGAAGTAGAGACGTTGATGGGCCAGGGTGCCAGTGTCAGGGATCGGGTCTGGAGGGCATTACACATTCGAGGGGGGTTTTCCAGGGGAGTAGAGAAGGATGAGAAGTGAAAGGGTGGGGTCCAGAAAGTGAGAGGGGGGAGGGGGGGTTGAATTGGGGGGGGGGCGTGTGGAGATCGGGGCTGCCGATCAAAATGGCGCCCCGACCTGTCAGGCGATGTTCCCGCCGGCAAGATCAGCGGAAGTGTGGCCTCGACAGGCCACGTTCGGCAGCGTGAGGGCGGAGGAACTTGCAAGGGTACAGAAAGTACTATGGAGGAGGGGGGAGCTTCCATTTGACTAAAGGTACCTAAAAGGAGAGACCCCCACCCAGACACAAAAAGGTGAGACGTGGGCCAGGATTTTATGTTGTTTGAGCGCGATTTAGATCTCACGAGAAGACACCGGGAGCGCACCCAATGATATCGTGCACTCACGCGATATTTCACTCTCCGGGAGTGGGCGGGGGGGGGGGCAATTAAGCCCATTCAGGAGTTCATTGAAAACAGTTTTATAGGGCGGCACGGTGGCGCAGTGATTAGCACACTTCTGCCTCACGCCGTCGAGGACCCGGGTTCGATCCCGGCCCCGGGTCCCTGTCAGTGTGGAGCTTCCACGTTCTCCTCGTGTCTGTGGGTCTCACCCCCACAACCCAAAAAGATGTGCAGGGTAGGTGGATTGGCCACGCTAAATTGCTCCTTAGAATCATAGAATCATAGACGTTTACAGCATGGAAACAGGCCCTTCGGCCCAACCAGTCCATGCCGCCCAGTTTTTACCATTAAGCTAGTCCCAGTTGCCCGCACTTGGCCCATAACCCTCTATACCCATCTTACCCATGTAACTATCTAAATGCTTTTTGAAAGACACAATTGTACCCGCCTCTACTACTACCTCTGGCAGCACATTCCAGACACTCACTACCCTCTGAGTGAAGAAATTGCCCCTCTGGGCCCTTCTGAATCTCTCCCCTCTCACCTTAAACCTATGCCCTCTAGTTTTAGACTCCCCTACCTTTGGGAAAAGATGTTGACTATCTACCTTATCTATGCCCCTCATTATTTTATAGACCTCGATAAGATCACCCCTAAGCCTCCTACGCTCCAGGGAAAAAAGTCCCAGTCTATCCAGCCTCTCCTTATAACTCAAACCATCAAGTCCCGGCAACATCCTAGTAAATCTTTTCTGCACTCTTTCTAGTTTAATAATATCCTTTCTATAATAGGGTGACCAGAACTGCACACAGTATTCCAAGTGTGGCCGTACCAATGTCTTGTACAACTTCAACAAGACGTCCCAACTCCTGTATTCAATGTTCTGACCAATGAAACCAAGCATGCCGAATGCCTTTTTCACCACCCTGTCCACCTGCGACTCCACCTTCAAGGAGCTATGAACCTGTACTCCTAGATCTCTTTGTTCTATAACTCTCCCCAACGCCATACCATTAACTGAGTAGGTCCTGGCCTGATTCGATCTGCCAAAATGCATCACCTCACATTTATCTAAATTAAACTCCATCTGCCATTCGTCGGCCCACTGGCCTAATTGATCAAGATCCCGTTGCAATCCTAGATAACCTTCTTCACTATCCACTGTGCCACCAATCTTGGTGTCATCTGCAAACTTACTAACCATGCCGCCTAAATTCTCATCCAAATCATTAATATAAATCACAAATAACAGTGGACCCAGCACCGATCCCTGAGGCACACCACTGGTCACAGGCCTCCAGTTTGAAAAACAACCCTCTACAACCACCCTCTGCCTTCTGTCGTCCAGCCAATTTTGAATCCAATTGGCAACCTCACCCTGGATCCCGTGAGCTTTAACCTTCTGCAACAACCTACCATGCGGTACCTTGTCAAAGGCTTTGCTAAAGTCCATGTAGACAACGTCTACTGCACTGCCCTCATCTACCTTCTTGGTCACTCCCTCAAAAAACTCAATCAAATTTGTGAGACATGATTTTCCACGCACAAAGCAATCCTTAATTGGGAAAAAAACAATTGGGTACGCTAAATGTTTTTAAAATTTGTTTTATGTGGCCCGTCCAGTTCTCGGGTTGAACAGCAAGCTAGTCGGCCAAGCAAGCCATCACATTTTCACCAAATCTTTGATCCAGGGCTGGATGGAGGGTCTGGGATAAAATGTTTTTAAATGCTGAGTGGGGACTGAGGTGTTTTCTGTTCTGCTGTCGGGTCTGGGAGTGCTCTGCATGGGCACAGCTCGCTGCCTTCAGTCATCTCATTTCATCTGTGCAACTCCACAGCGTTCCCACACCAGCCGTCCGCCTTCAAGTAGCTCATCAGAAGCGCCCGCCTGCAGCCTCCCCTTTTTTGGGCCCGCCCAATCCTGCCGATAATTAATTACCTGCAAAGACTCGCATCATTGCATCATTGACTTTGTCTGGAGGTGTGTTTGTGGAACCCACCCCTTCATTCACCTGAGGAAGGAGCGGTGCTCCGAAAGCCAGTGATTCGAAACAAACCTGTTGGACTTTAACCTGGTGTTGTAAGACTTCTTACTGTGCTCACCCCAGTCCCAACGCCGGCATCTCCACATCGTGGCAATGGCCATGGCACTGCCACCTTGGAACCCAGTCTTAGACCCCAGCCCAACCCTGCAAATGTCCGCTAGCACCTTCCTGAGGTTGGAGTGTAAAACCCCACCACATGGATCTTTGCGATTTGAGAGAATCAAGGGGCATAGCGATTGGACGGAAGGCGGAGTTGAGGCCAGGAATCAGCCATTATCTGATGGGATGACAGAGCTAAATCATGCGGCCATTTCTCTTACTCCCGATCCTATTCCTTACGGACGATGAGAGGTCAATGGCGGAGCGATGAAATTCGGGATGTGCAAGAGGCCTGAATTGGAGGAGTGGCGAGATCCTGGAGTTTGTGGGGCTGGAGGGTGTTTCAGAGATTGGGGATGGAGTGACAAGGTTCCAAGGAAGGTTTTGGATATGAGGGTGAGATTCCGAGGCCAATCAGGTTCCCAGTAAGTATCAGCCTGTGATTTTAGCACAACAGGGCCAGGGAGGGTCCAGGCTCCACCTCCGGCAGTGCTGAGGTGGCTAATTCAGCCAAGAAGGGGCCTCAATAGGGATTGGGGCCAGGCGTTCCACCATTAATCTCTATCCAGATGTGTGGGCGGTGAGTCAGCACATCAGGCTGGACTCCTCCCACCCACAGCCTGTCTAGACCCGCACATCCACAGGGAACGTCACAATGAGCTGGGAAGGCCATCATTCGCCCAGATTCCGCACTTTCTGGGTGAAGGGGGCTGGGTTGGGGAGGGGCTAGGTCCAGTGGAGGTGAGGGGGGAACCTTTGCAGGAAACGTTTTCCAGGAAATGAAGTGTAGCACCTCGGCAGAACTCGCAGTTCTCCGTCACATCATCAGTTCTGCACAAGCTCCAAAAATAACACAAGGACAATAACACAAGGGAGGTTTATGCAACCCTCTGAAAGAAATCTGTTCAACAAAAACTTTGCAAAATGTTCTATTCCACCTACCCAACCCCCCCCCCCCCCCCCCACCCCCCCCCCCCCACCCCCCCCCCCCATCTCAAGAAAAATGATTACTCTTTCAACTTTACTCACCATGAAGGAAAGAAAAAGACTCACTCCCACGACCGCCACACACCCCCCACACCAGGAAACTCAGAGATCCAACTCTAATCCAGGTTTGTGGTGATCCGTGTTCCCATGCCTCAGCTGACGGTAGCCTCACTGTCTTTGTGCTGAGCAGTTTCCAGAGATCGCCGTTTGCTCGCCCTTCAAACATTCCAAAATCACCACCTGCAGAGAACCAGGGAGTCAACCTGGTGAAGTTTAACATTGGACTGACTGCGCTTGACATCCAGCATTCGGCTGATTGGAGTCCAGGCAAGATTGGAGTTGGGCAGCACGGTAGCATTGTGGATAGCACAATTGCCTCACAGCTCCAGGGTCCCAGGTTCGATTCCGGCTTGGGTCACTGTCTGTGCGGAGTCTGCACGTTCTCCCCGTGTCTGCGTGGGTTTCCTCCGGGTGCTCCGGTTTCCTCCCACAGTCCAAAGATGTGCAGGTTAGGTGGATTGGCCGTGATAAATTGCCCTTCGTGTCCAAAATTGCCCTTAGTGTTGGGTGGGGTTACTGGGTTATGGGGATAGGGTGGCGGTGTTGACCTTGGGTAGGGTGCTCTTTCCAAGAGCCGGTGCAGACTCAATGGGCCGAATGGCCTCCTTCTGCACTGTAAATTATATGATAATCTATGATGCTGGGAGGCTGGGGGAATATTTTCCATTGGCTGAAGTCATACCAAACACAAAGGAAGATGTTGCCGGTGTCTCAGCCCCAGGACCTCGCTGCAGGATTCCTCGGGGCAATATCGTGGCCCAACCACCTTCTGATGCTTCACCAATGACCGTCTCTCAATCAGAAGGTCAGGAATGGGGAAGACTTTCCATTCGCAACTCCTCCGATGCTGAAGCAGTCCGTCCGCACGTGCAGCAGGATCCAGACAATATTCAGGCTTGGGCTGCTCTGTGGCAAGTAAGAGTTGCACTACACAAGTGTCAGGCAATGACTCCACCAAGAGAGAATCTAACCATCCCTTTGACATTCAATGGCGTCACCATCACTGAATCCCCCACCATCACTATCCAGGGGGTTGCCATGGACCAGAATCTGGGGCTACAAGAGCAGGTAGGAAGCTGGGTTCTGTGGAGAGTAGTTCACAATCTGGCCCCCCAAAGCCTGTCCGCATTGACAAGGCCCAAGCCAGGAGTGTGGTGGAATGCTCTCCACTTGCCTGGATGAGTGCAGCTCCAATAATACTCGAGACATTTTACACCATCTGGTACAAAGCTGCGGGTTTGATTGGCACCCCATTCATCACCTTCAATATTCACCCTCTCCACCCCCATCTACAAGATGCCCTGCAGCAACTCACCAAGGTTCCTTAGGCAGCACCTTCCAAACCCACGACCACTACCATCTGGAAGGACAAGAGCAGCAGATACCTGGGAACCCCACCACCTGGAGGTTCACCGCCCTTGACAAACACGGTCTGATCTTCCATGATCACTTCTGACGAGCAGCTCTCCGGGCCTCCCGCCAGAAGGTTCGCTCGGACTTTCGCGTCAGTGTTCAGGAGTGAGATGGGCCTGTATGACCCACACTCCACTGGGTCTCTGTCTTTCTCTGGGATCAGTGAGACTGAGGCCTGCGCCAGCGTGGGCAGCAGGGGCCACCTCAGCAGCGAATTGTTGGACATCTCCCACAGCTGCAGGGCGAGTGCGGCCACAAACATATTGTCGAAGTTCATCAAGAACCCATCTGGTCCCGGTGCCTTCCTGGATTGCAGGGAATTGATGCATTCCATGGCCTCCTCTCGACCCTAAGATGCTCCCCCCCCATCTCACAGCTGGGAAGACCAGCCCGTCCAGGAACTGCTTCATCTTCCAATCCCTGATCTGCGCTTTCTCTCGTGCGGTCACCTGTTGCCTCAGCTGGTGCCAGTAGGCGGTTGGCCTTGTCCCCATGTTCATTAAAGGTCCCCTGTGCCCAGCAGAGCTGCCTCACTGCCTTCCCAGTGGAGAGTAGGTCGAATTTCACTTGCAATTCGTTCCTCGCTGCTCGCAGCTCCATGGCCGGGGCTGTCGATTACTGCCGATCCACTTCCAGTATGGACTCGATCAGGAGTTGCCCAGCCGCTTCTCTGTCAGCTCTGCAGGTGATTATCTCCCCCAATCACTTCAGCGTTTCTCAGAATGTGGTGGGAAATACCTCCTCGTTCTGGTTGCAACTTAGATACCTGTCGATGGCTTGTGTCACCCTTTCCGCAAAATGCCTGTGTCCAGCCTCCATGGGGGAGGTGCTGGGCCCGGCCTGTCTGCAACCTCGCATCCAGGGAGTGTGGTGCGTGGTCTGATTACTGCTGTGGAGTATTCCGCCCCAACACCCCTGGAAGCATCGACTTTCCCACCACAAAGAAGTATTTTCGGGAATGGGCCTTGTGGACGTGTGAGAAGAAGGAGAACTCCTCGGCTGGTTGTGGGCAGTAGCATTGTGGTTAGCACAATTGCTTCACAGCTCCAGGGTCCCAGGTTCAATTCCCGGCTTGGGTCACTGTCTGTGCGGAGTCTGCACGTTCTCCCCGTGTCTGCGTGGGTTTCCTCCGGGCGCTCCGGTTTCCTCCCACAGTCCAAAGATGTGCAAGTTAGGTGGATTGGCCATGATAAATTGCCCTTAGTGTCCAAAATTGCCCTTAGTGTTGGGTGGGGTTACTGGGTTATGGGGATAGGGTGGAGGTGTTGACCTTGGGTCGGGTGCTCTTTCCAAGAGCCGGTGCAGACTTGATGGGCCGAATGGCCTCCTTCTGCACTGTAAATTCGATGAAATGGTTGAACCACCATGGGTCCAACCCACCTCCTCTCTGTTCCAGATGGACAGTTCCTTCGCCATTCCGAGTTTTTCTCCTGATTGGGGACTGGACCTAACTGCTTTTGGGTCCAGGACACAATTCCAGCCTCTCCCCCATGATCAGTTGGTGGGAGTCGATCTCGGGGAATCTGTGCCATTGTCTTTTTCATGAACTTGATGTCATCCCAGTTTGGGACGTCTACATTCACTGACACCACCGGAGCTCCGTCCAACACCCCACTTACCACGATGTCCCGTTCCCCTGGGTCAGTCACCGTGCTGGTCACTCGGAATTCCCCGCTCTGCCGGCAGCCCACCCACCCCCGCCGGTTTCCCAACGCCGTGGTGAGGCCGCAATGGGAAATTCCATTGGCCAGCTGCCGGAACGGGAGACCCCGCTGTTGGTGAGGGTGCGCCGTGCAGGAAAACATGGCTGGCATACCGGATAATCCCGCATGGGGCCCTTTCGACTGGGATGTTAAATCCCCTCACGTTCCAAGTGACTATCGTGGTGGGGGGGGGGGGGGTTTCTGCCACCCCCTCCATGGGGTCAGCCATGCTTGCCTCATGGACATGCCCCTGGGTGTCTGGGTTCAACTTTGTTTTTGGCCCGTCCAAGATGGCCGCCGCCCCTTCCTCTTTTTCCCCATCTCCTCTTGTGACCTGTGTGACCAGCATTTTACCATCCCCCTCCTCCCCTCCCCCCTACCCTCCGGCCTTAAGCTACTCAGCCCCCCTCGAACCCCTCTGCTCGTGGGATCTACCCTGTCCTCTCCCAGACCCCTCCCCCACCCTTCCCTTTCCTACCCCACCCCTTCTTGCCCTTCAAGCCCTGTCCCTCCTTCCCCCCACCATCCCTAACCTGTTGACTTACCCACTCACCCCTGCCAGTCGCTCCCTCCCTTGTAACACCCACAAGGCCCCCTCCCTTACTCCCATTCACCAGCATTTTCGCTCGTGTGGTGCCGCCCCCCTCCCCCACCGCCCGGAAAAGAAGCCCAATACCCCATCCTGTCTGACACCCACCCCATCACCCCCGACCCTGACCCTTCACCTTCCCTATTTAACGTTGCCTGTCTGGGGTTTGGGAAGGGGCAGCCTTGATGCTCAAGGTGGCGTGTCAGTCCCCTTCTCACCCCGCTGACCTGCGTGTAGGGTCCCGCCCTATGGCCCTAACCACCCGGATCCCACCATCTCTGTGCGATGGCTCGCGGGGACAATACATCAGATGCTTTCGCTCGAAACTCCCCCGAAACCCCCCTCTCCCACGATTGAATGGTGGAGTGGACTCGATGGGCCGAGTGGCCTTACTTCCGCTCCTATGTCTTATGGTCTTATGGAAACAGTTGGGAAACGAAACAGATGGGTTACCCGCCAACCGGACATATCTCAGAGTTAGAAATGAACCAAAGGAGATCGAAAAATGAGGCAGAAACGCAAATGAACAAAAAGCCAAGCAAAGTACAAAAATAACAAAGAGAAAAAAAACCACACCCGTATATAATGTATACCCCCACCCCCCCAACCCCCTTTCATCGAGGTCCAGAGTTTTGCTCCATCCCGTTCTGTTTTTTCCCAGTCTGTTCCTTTGCACAAACACATTTACCTCCTCAGGTGTGGTGACGAAATGGTCCCTGTCCTTGTACACGACCCAGAGTCTTGCCAGGTACAGCATGCCGCATCGCACCTTGTTCTTACAGAGGGCAGCTTTGGCCCCATTGATCACTGCTCAGCGCTTGGCCAGGTCAACCCCGATGTCACAGAAGGTGTGAAAAAATTTTTTTTAAATGAAGGTGTGTCTTCCCCATTGGCGCGGCTCGAGTTCCGCTCCCCACTCAGGACCGTTCTGTATTCTGGGGCGGGATTCTCCGCCCCCCCCCCCCCCCCCCCCCCCCCCCCGCCGGCCGGGGTAGGAGAATCGCTGGGGGGGCGCGGCGTAAATCCCGCCCCCGCCACCCGCCGAATTCCCCGAAGGGTGAAAAGTCGGCGGGGCGTCAATCGCGCCGCCCGCCTCGGAGAATGGCAGGGGCGGGCGCGAGACAATGGACTCCGGGGCTGCCCATGTTCTCCCGGCCGGATGGGCCGAAGTCCACGGATCACGTCGGCGTAAATCAAAACACCTTTTTAACGGCGTCAACCAGCTCACGGCCTGGGGGCTGGCCGCAGGACAGGTGATGGCGTGGCCGCAGTCTGTCTGTGTGGGGGAGAGGTGTGTGTGGGTATGTGTGCGGCGGGGGTGGGGGGGTGGGGTGGTGTGCGCTTCGAGGGAGCGCCGGTGAAGGGGGGGGTGAGTACCGGGGACGGGGGGGTGAGTGCCGGGGACGGGGGGGGGGTGAATGTCGGGCGGGGGGGGGGTGTGAACTTCGAGGGAGCGCCGGGGAAGGGGGGGGGGTGAGTGCCAGGGACGGGGGGGGTGAATGTCGGGGGGTGGGGGGGGGGGTGAGTGCCGGGGAGGGGGGGAGAGTGTCGGGGACGGGTGGGGTGATTGCTGGGGACAGGGGGGTTGAGTGCCGGGGGGGGGCGGTGAGAGTGCCGGGGACAGGGGGAGAGTGTTGGGGACGGGGGGGGGTGAGTGCCAGGGACGGGGGGAGAGTGTCGGGGACGGGGGGGGGCGGTGAGTGCCGGCAGGGGCGAGGGGGAGGGTGGGAGAGTGTCGGGGGGGAGGGGAGGGGGGTGGTGAGTGCCGGGGGGGGGGTTGAGTGCCGGGAGGGGGTGAGTGTGCAGGGGGGGGGGGGGGTGGTGATTGTCGGGGATGGGGAGGTGAGTGAGTGTCGGGGACAGGGGTTGAGCGCCGGGGGGGGGGGTGAGTTCCGGGGACGGGGGGGGGGGGGGGGGGTAAGGGGGTGAGTGTCGGGGACGGGGGGTGAGTGCCAGGGACGGGGGGGTGAGTGCCGGGGACGGGGGGGGGGTGAGTGCCGGGGCGGGGTGAGTGCCGGGGACGGGGGGGACGGGGGACGGGGACGGGGACGGGGGGGGGGGGGTGAGTGCCGGGGACGGGGGGGTGAGTGCCAGGGGGGGGGTGAGGGGTGGGGGGGGTGAGTGCCGGGGACAGGGGGGTGAGTGCCGGGGATAGGGGGTGGGGGGGGGAGGTGAGTGCCGGGGACGGGGGGGGGGTGAGTGCCGGGGACGGGGGCGCGAGGGCAAGGGAGTTTGTCCGCCTGGCCAGGTGCCATACTCCAATAGTCACGCCCATGCGGCCCATGCCACCTGGCTGGGGGGGGGGGGGGGCGGGTACGGGCAATGATGACGTGTCGTTGTTTCCCCCCCCCCCCCCACCCACCCGCAGGCCGTCATGTTTTCAGATCAGCCAGTGATGTTGGCCGCTGTGACGGAACCGCTATTCTCCATGTTGCCCTGGAGGAGGAGGAGCGTGCCAGAGAGGAGGAGCGTGCCAGAGAGGAGGAGCGTGCCACAGACTCCGGATGAGCCGGGAAACCGTGGCACGCATTTGCCACCTGCTGACACACCTGGCACCGCGTGGCACTGGGGGGGTGGGGACACCCTCTCCCCGTTTCCGTCAAGGTTACGGTGGCCCTGCACTTTTATGCCACGGGGTCATTCCAGACGCCAGGTGGGGACCTGTCCGGCATCTTGCAGACATTGGTGCACCGGTGCATCCGGGCAGTGACAGACGCCCTATATGCCATTGCGGACCACTACATCCGCTTCCCTGTGGACCGGGCCAGCCAAGATGCCCGGGCCGTGGGCTTCTCTGCCGTGGCCGGTTTCCCATGGTCCAGGGCGCGATCGATGGGATGCACGTCGCCGTGCGGCCACCTGCAGATAACAGGGCCATGTTCACCAATAGGAAGGGGACCTATTCCATGAACATCCAGGTGGTCTGCGATCACCACATGATTATCCTGCACGTCTGCGCCCGGTACCCGGGAAGTGTACATGACTCATACGTGTTGTCGCGGTCTTACATCCCCGGCATGTACGAGGGACGCCACCCCCGGCTGAGGGGCTGGTTGCTGGGCGACAGGGGTTACCCGCTGCGATCGTGGCTGATGACGCCTATACGGAGGCCACGCAATGAGGCGGAGAACCGCTACAATGATGCCCATGCAGTGACAAGGGGAGTGATAGAGAGGTGATCTGGCATGCTCAAAATGCGTTTCAGGTGCCTGGACCTCTCTGGGGGCGCCCTCCAATATCGGTCAGATAGGGTCGGCCGCATCATTGTGGTGTGCTGCGTCCTGCACAATATAGCCCAGCAGAGGGGCGATGTTCCGCAGGCAGAGGAGGGCGGAGTGGAGGAGCAGCAGGCGTAGTCCTCCCCAGATGAGGGGGATGGGGGCAATGGTCAGGGCAGACGGGCTAGACACAGGCGGGTGGCTGTCCACCATTACCGGCTGGCCCAGCGGGCACGGGACAGACTGATAGCCGCCCGCTTCACTGACTCGGGGGCGTGGGAATCGGGTAGTATGGCCACATACCGCACACCATGGCAACATCCGAACACCCTCACCCCCCCCCATCCATCCACCCACCCAGCACCCTCACCCCCCCTCCCCAACCACACCCACCCCACCCGCATGCACACCACCCTCCATTGCCGATCCACCTGCGGCACAACGGCCGGGCTCACACAGTTGCCGGTGGACGCGTGTCTATTGCAGGCCGTGGAGGATGATGACAACCCGCCCTGCGGTGAGCTCCTGGCTCCACATCGTTGGACTATGTCTGACCCATGGCCACAGTACCACCATCCACCCGGACCATCCCTGCATGCGGCTGTGACACTGCAGCACACGTCCTCTGCCCGGGGGGATGGTGAGGGCGGCCCAGGGGGAAGGGGGCAGACTCACCTGAGGTCGACGTAAGACCACCCCTCACACACACACTGGCGCTCAACGCACATGACACCCCCCGCACGCTTCGGACAGAGCACAAAGGCAGCTTCTGTAGGTGTTAAAGAGATTTTAATAACAAACAGTGCATACACGTGCCCTAGCCCCTAAAACTCGCCTGTGCCCTGCACCCGTGCCAACTTACTCAGTGTCTAATTGTTTGGCCTTACGGACCCTTTGACTACGCCTAGGTGGTTCCCCAGACGGTACAGCAGAACTGGAGGTGGACTCCTGCGATTCCTGCCCTCTGACTCGGGATCCCTTTGGCGGCCGTTTCCTGGGGCGTCCTGGCCTAGATGGGCCAGGCTGCGGCCCGGGCGACTGGGATGGCGAGCTGCCAGCCTGTCCTGCCCTTTGCCCACCCGATGCACCTGGGACGGAAGGGGGTGCTGCAGTGTTCCTGGACCTCCTCTACAGGGGGACCAGGGACGGGCGCCAGCAACTCCTCCTCCCTCGGAGTGCCCAATGGCCCCCAGGCCTCTACATGGGTCGGGGATGCGAACGGACTGGCCATCCGACGCCCCCCCGACACCTGGCGCGGCCAGTCCTGGAGGCCCGTGCTGGTATCGACAGGGGTCTGCAGGTTTGCAGCCATGGAGCTCAGGGAGTTGGCCATCCTTGTCTGTGACTGTGCGACGCCGGCTAGCACATGGGCAATGGCGCCGATGCCCTCAGCGATGGCCTGCTGAGACAGGGCCACGGCTTTGAGCGCCTCTGCCATCTGGCGCTGGCACGGGCTCATGGCCTCCTGTGAGAGGGCAGCCATGTCCTGGGCCACAGACGCCGCCTGCACGGAAAGCCCCAGGCCTCGCAAACCGTTCCCCATGTCTGACACCGTCGCACCCATTGCCTCCACCGCGGACGCCACCCGTGCGGTGTCGGCCTGGGTGGCACGCATGACCGGCACCACTCCCAGCTCCTGGACGCGGGTGGACTCCTCCACCTGCGACTGCAGCCGCCGCAAGCCGGCCGTCAGGAGGAGGATCCAGTTGTTGTGGTCCATGTCGGTACCAACAACATCGGCAAGTCTAGGAAAGAGGACCTGTTTAGAGATTATAAAGAGCTAGGATTCAAATTAAAAAACAGGTCCTCAAGGGTCATAATCTCCGGATTACTGCCCGAGCCACGTGCAAATTGGCATAGGGAGGCAAGAATCAGGGAAGTTAACACATGGCTGAAAGAGTGGTGTGGGAAAGAGGGGTTCCTTTTCATGGGACACTGGCATCAGTTTTGGGACAGGGGGGACCTATACCGTTGGGATGGTCTCCACCTGAACCGAGCTGGGACCAGTGTTCTGGCGAAAAGAGTAAATAAGGCGGTCAATAGGACTTTAAACTAAAGATTGGGGGGGAAGGGAAAGCCAGGGAACCAAGAGGTGAAGTAATCAGTGGGAAGCGTAGCTGCTTAGGAATACAAAAAAGCACGAAAAGACAGAACTCAGGAGAGGTTACAATAGTCCCCATCCCACAAAATATTACACAGTGTATGGAAAGGCTCAGTAAACCAAAGTCCACCACACTAAGAAAACAAAAAGGGACGGTCAATAGAGAATTAAAGGTGCTATATTTAAATGCGCGCAGTGTACGGAACAAGGTAGATGAGCTTGTGGCCCAGATTGTGACTGGCAGGTATGATGTGGTAGGCATCACAGAGACATGGTTGCAGGGGGTTCAGGACTGGCATTTAAACATCCAGGGATTCACAACCTATCGAAAAGACAGAGAGGTGGGCAGAGGGGGCAGGGTTGCCTTGTTAATTAGGAATAAAATTAAATCAATAGCACTAAACGACATGGGGTTGGATGATGTGGAGTCTGTGTGGGTAGAGTTGAGGAACCACAAAGGCAAAAAAACCATAATGGGAGTTATGTACAGGCCTCCTAACAGTGGTCAGGACCAGGGGCACAAGATGCACCACGAAATAGAAAGTGCATGTCAGAAAGGCAAGGTCACAGTGATCATGGGGGACTTTAATATGCAGGTGGACTGGGTAAATAATACTGCCAGTGGACCCAAGGAAAGGGAATTCATTGAGTGTTTACAGGAGGGCTTTTTGGAACAGCTTGTGATGGAGCCCACGAGGGGACAGGCCATTCTGGACTTAGTGTTATGTAATGAGCCAGACTTGATTAAAGATCTTAAAGTAAGGGAGCACTTAGGAGGCAGTGATCATAATATGGTCGAATTCAATCTCCAATTTGAAAGAAAGAAGGTAGAATCAGATGTAAAGGTGTTACAGTTAAATAAAGGTAACTACAGGGGCATGAGGGAGGAACTGACTAAAATCGACTGGGAGCAGAGCCTAGTGGGAAAGACAGTAGAACAGCAATGGCAGGAGTTTCTGGGAGTAATTGAGGACACAGTACAGAGGTTCGTCCCAAAGAAAAGAAAGGTTATCAGAGGGGGGATTAGGCAGCCATGGCTGACAAGGGAAGTTAGGGAATGCATCAAAGCAAAAGAGAAAGCCTATAATGTGGCAAAGAGTAGTGGGAAGTCAGAAGATTGGGAAGGCTACAAAAACAAACAGAGGATAACAAAGAGAGGGATAAGGAAAGAGAGGATCAAATTTGAAGGTAGGCTAGCCAGTAACATTAGGAATGATAGTAAAAGTTTCTTTAAATACATTAAAAACAAACGGGAGGCAAAAGTTGACATTGGGCCGCTCCAAAATGACGCTGGTAATCTAGTGATGGGAGACAAGGAAATAGCCGAGGAACTGAATAAGTACTTTGCGTCAGTCTTCACAGTAGAAGACATGAGTAATATCCCAACAATTCCGGAGAGTCAGGGGACAGAGTTGAATATGGTAGCCATCACAAAGGAGAAAGTGCTAGAGAAACTAAGAGGTCTAAAAATTGATAAATCTCCGGGCCCAGATGGACTACATCCTAGAGTTCTCAACAGCTTTTTGGAAGAGAGAGTGTTTGAGATTTCCATTGAGCGGCAGTGACATCATTCCTGTATGGCCTGACCCTCATTTCAAAGTTGAGTCCCTTTGTTCCGGACTCCCCCACGACACGAAATAGTTCCTCCATCTACCCTATCAACTTCTTTAATCATCTTAAACATTTCAGTCAGATCTTCTGTGGTCAAAGCAATACAGACCTCAACAATGCAACTTGTTCTCATAATTTGACCCCCTTCAGCTTCTATCATTCAGGTGAATCTGGCTGCACTTCCTCCGAGGTCAACAGAGACACATCCCTGTGACGGCCACGCTGGGAGCGGAACACCAAGCTTCTTCCCAACGAGAGCTTTACTTCCTTCCCTGCGTCCTCCAGTCACAGTGCCCCGAGAGAGAGAGAGAGAGAGAGAGACCCCCTTTCCTGCCTCAGAGCCTGCCTGATATTTCGCCCTAATTTGTTGAAGTTTCCCTACCCCGTGACTCTGCCTCTTCCATCCTCACTCACTCTCAAAGGGCCGATTCCTGCTTCTATTGCTTATGGTTTTATGGGGGCCGCTTCAGCTCACTTGGCCACACAGCTGTTGATTTTTTTTTTTTTTCGTTCATGGGACATGGACGTCGCCGGCTGTGTCAGCATTTATTGCCCATCCCTAATTGTCCTTGAGGGGGAAGTTAAGAGTCAACTACATTGCTGTGGGGCTGGAGTCACATGTCACCGGGTAAGGACGGCAGATTTCCGTCCCTAAAGGACGTTAGAGAACCAGATGTGTTTTTACAATGATCGGCAATGGTTTCATGGTCATCATTAGACTTTCTAATTCCAGATTTTTATCGAATTTAAATTTCACCACCTGCAGTGGTGGGATTCGAAGCTGGGTCCCCAGAGCATTACTCCGGGTCTCGGGTTTAGGGGCTGGTTTAGCACAGTGGGCTAAACAGCTGGCTTCTAATGCAGAACAAGGCGAGCAGCACGGTTCAATTCCCGTACCAGCCTCCCCGAACAGGCGCTGGAATGTGGCGACGAGGGGCTTTTCACAGTAACTTCATTGAAGCCGACTTGTGACAATAAGCGATTATTATTATTATTACTACTAGTCCAGTGACAATACCACTATGCCACTGCCTCTCCTTGGCGATGCACAGCAAGGCCAGCAGCGCGGGTTCAATTCCTGTACCAGCTGAGGTTCGCAGAATTTACAGTGCAGAAGGAGGCCATTCGGCCCATCGGGTCTGCACCGGCTCTTGCCAAGAGCACCCTACCCAAACCCACACATCCACCCTATCCCCATAACCCAGTAACCCCACCCAACACTAAGGGCAATTTTATCATGGCCAATCCACCTAACCTGCACGTCTTTGGACTGTGGGGGGAAACCGGAGCACCCGGAGGAAACCCACGCACACACGGGGAGGATGTGCAGACTCCGCACAGACAGTGACCCAAGCCGGGAATCGAACCTGGGACCCTGGCGCTGTGAAGCAATTGTGCTAACCACTGTGCTACCGTGCTGCCCGCTTAATTTTTCCCAATTAAGATGCAGTTTAGCGTGGCCAATCCATCTTTGGGTTGTGGGGGTGAGACCCATGCAGACACGCGGAGAATGTGCAAACTCCACACGGACAGTGACCCGGGGCCGGGGTCGAACCCGGGTCCTCGGTGCCGTGAGGCAGCAGTGCTAACCGCTGTGCTGCCGTGCTGCCTCCAATTTGTTTCTTTCAGTTCATTCATTGAATGTGGGCGTCGCTGGGCTGGGCCAGCATTTATTGCCCAGCGCTAATTGCCCTTGAACTGAGTGGCCTGCTTGGCCATTTCAGAGTCAACCACATTGCTGTGGGTTTGGAGTCACGTGTAGGCCAGACCAGGTAAGGATGGGTTTTTACGCCAATGGCTTTATTGTCATCATTCGACTTTTAATTCCAGATATTTTCATAGAGTTCAAATTTCGCCATCTGCAGCGACAGGATTCGAACTCAGGTCCCCACAGCATTGCCCTGGGTCTCTAGATTACTTGTCCAGTGACAATACTACTGTGCCACCACCTCCCCTCAATTGTATAGAAACTGAGGGCAGCACGGTGGCGCAATGGTTAGCACTGGGACTACGATGTTGATGCCCCAGGTTCGAATCCCGGCCCTGGGTCACTGTCCGTGTGGAGTTTGCACATTCTCCCCGTGTCTGCGTGGGTTTCACACCCCAAAGACGTGCAGGTTAGGTGGATTGGCCACGCTAAATTTCCCCTTAATTGGACAAAAAGATATATATAATAATTGGGTCCTCTAAATTTAAAAAAAAAATTGTATGGAAACCTGGTTAGGCCACACCAGGAGTAGTGAATGTAGATTGGTCCCCTTGCTTTAGGAAGGATATTATTGCCACAGAGGGAGTGTAACGAAGGTTGACCTTGTTCCGGGGAACTGTCTTTGGAAGAGTCTGGGGAAACTGGCCCTGTGTCCTCCAGAGGTTTGAAGAATGAGAGGTGATCTCATTGAAACCTACAAAATACTTGGCGAAACAGACAAGATAGACGCAGGTAAGATGTTTCCCCTGGCAGGGGGGGTTTAGAACTGGGGACTCAATTACAAAATAAGGGAGAAGCCACTTCGGACTGAGGTGAGGAGAATTTTCTTTACTCAGAGGTTTGTGAATGTTTAGAATTCTCCATCTCAGAGGAAGGTGGAAGCTCAGACCCTTAGGGATTGGTAGATTTCTAAATGTCCATGGCCATGGGGGTCGTGTGCAGAAAAGGCATTGAATGTCGGAGCAGGACGAGCTGATTGGCCCACTCCTGCTCCAGTGTTCCCATGATGCATCAAAAGTGCAAAGGGCTCCAGTTCCTCAATGTGCAGTTGGTGCATGACCTCATGCATCACCTGATGCTAGTGACAGTCTGATTTCCTGGCAGCATCGTCATGTGTTCAGTTTTGTGCCCGCCCATTGGGCCATCAATCTTTCAGCTGCCGGGTATGTCAACCAGAGGGAAGCTGTTGGGTGGCAAGAGCTATCCACTCCGTACCTGGCCTAACCACAACCCAGCCAAATGTGGCCAATGTTCAGCCAACGAAAGCCATGTGGCCAGGAGGAATATCATTGAGCAGACGAGCGGATTACAGAAGCAACAGTTCTATTGCCTCCATCGCTGAGGCGAGCCCCCCTGTACTCGTCAGAGTGGGTCTCCGCAACCTGGTCATCACGAGGGCACAGCTCGACCCCTCCGGGAGACCTCGGGGTGGGGGGGGGAGTGAAGAGCAGGAGGAGAAGGAGGAATGGATGAGCTGGCACACCCCTGTTCCAGACCAGCTGCCAGTTCATCTCCTCTTCCCCAGATTCTGATTGGACAACAGTTCCGCACATTCCCATTCCTCGGTTATTGACCACTGCTTCTGCCCCTTGGCCTTAATCCTGAAATTTAACAACCACAAAGCAAATATCCCTTTCCAAATGTATCCACCAAAATATCCAACCATCATTGGACTCCATCACCCTTGTGCATTCCCTTCGAGCCCTGCCGAAGTCTTGCTCTGTCCCAGTGCTCCTATGCAGTGTTAACCTGTAACTAGTGGGGTCCCTCAAGGATCAGTGTTGGGCCCGCAGTTGTTCGCAATTTACATAGACGATTTGGAGTTGGGGACCAAGGGCAATGTGTCAAAGTTTGCAGACGACACTAAGATGAGTGGTAAAGCAAAAAGGGCAGAGGATACCGGAAGTCTGCAGAAGGATTTGGATAGGTTAGGTGAATGGGCTAGGGTCTGGCAGATGGAATTCAATGTTGCCAAGTGTGAGGCTATCCATTTTGGGAGGAATAACAGCAGAATGGATTATTATTTAAACGGTAAGATTAAAACATGCTGCTGTGCAGAGGGACCTGGGTGTGCTGGTGCACGAGTCGCAAAAAGTTGGTGTGCAGGTGCAACAGGTGATTAAGAAGGCTAATCGAGTTTTGTCTTTCATTGCTAGAGGGATGGAGTTCAAGACTAGTGAGGTTATGCTGCAATTGTATAAGGTGTTGGTGAGGCCACATCTGGAGTATTGTGTTCAGTTTTGTCTCCTTACCTGAGAAAGGACATATTGGCACTGGAGGGTGTGCAGAGGAGATTCACTAGGTTGATCCCAGAGTTGAGGGGATTAGATTATGATGAGAGGTTGAGTAGGCTGGGACTGTACTCATTGGAGTTTAGAAGGATGCGGGGGGGATCTTATTGAGACATATAAAATTATGAAGGGAATAGATAGGATAGATGCGGGCAGGTTGTTTCCACTGGTCGGGGAAAGCAGAACGAGGGGGCATAGCCTCAAAATAAGGGGAGGTAGATTTAGGACGGAGTGTAGGAGGAACTTCTTCACCCAAAGGGTTGTGAATCTCTGGAATTCCTTGCCCAGTGAAGCAGTTGAGGCTCCTTCTTTAAATGTTTTTAAGAAAAAGATAGATGCCTTTCTAAAGAATAAAGGGATTCAGGGATATGGTGTACGGGCCGGAAAGTGGAGCTGAGTCCACAAAGATCAGCCATGATCTCATTAAATGGCGGGGCAGGCTTGAGGGACCAGATGGCCTACTCCTGTTCCTAGTTCTTATGTTCTTATCCCCCAGGGGCTGTTGAATGGCTGACAGAGGGCTGGTGACCTTCACTGGAGGAGTTTGCAGAGGTCCTCACAGGAATCCCCCCGAGGACTCTGAGCCGGAAAGGTGCAGCTTCAAACTGCTCAGAAATAATCCTGAAGAAGTATCATGAGGATTATTTGTGTACTCTACTAAATTTAGAGCACCCAATTCTTTTTTTTTCCAATTAAGGGGCAATTTAGCGCAACCAATCCACCTGCCCTGCGCACCTTTGAGTTATGAGACCCACACAGACAACGGGGAGAATGTGCAAACTCCACACGGACAGTGATCCGGGTCCAGGATCGAACCCGGGTCCTCAGCACCGTGAGGCAGCAGTGCTAACCACTGCGTCACCGTGCCGCCTCTGTAGAAGAATCATAATTGACTTGAAACGTTAGCTCTGTTGCTCTCGCCACAGATGCTGCCCGACCCGCTGGGTTTCCCCAACATTTCCTGTTTTTAAACAGGTTTTTGATTGTGACAGAGCGACGGGCTATGGGGGACAAACGAGAAAATGGAGCAGAGGCCACAGTCAGATCAATAATCTTATTGAATGATAGGAGTGGGGGGGAGGGAAATCAAACGACCTTTCTCACCCGTTGAATGCGGCATTGCCATGATGAGGTTTGAGTGTACGGGATGTCGAATTAGATCCATCAGGAAATAAAGGAATGTGGCTGAACCTCTCAAAGAATTCCACATCAGGACAGCATCTGGGAGTGAATTACTTTCACCCAAGGCGAGGCTCAGTCCTACCAGAGCAACACATTCTTGAGGCATAACAAACATGGAAAACATGCAGTGAATTCCATCAAAAGATTCACTGCACCACAGCCTGGTCCCTGGGTGGAGGTTGTGTGGTGCAGTGGGTGCTGTCCTTCCCTTAGAACCAGAAGTTCAAATCCCACCCAATGCCTTTCAAAAATAGATACATTTTGGGATGTTGCCATTTGTTTATTGCCCAACCCTAATTGCCTCTGAGAAGGATACTCCTGCACTGCTGTAGTTGGTGCTGTAATCCGAATACCCTTCTATCCTGCCAAGCAACCCCCCCCCACCCCCACCCCAGCTACACCAATATCCAAGCCTTCTATCCCTTCTTGTCTAAGATTATCTGCTGCTCATCCCTCCAGGGCTCTTCAGTCTTCAGCTTTAGTTCCCTGAATGTCTATTCTCTAAATTTAATCCCTCGAGTTCCTTAACTCTCTATCCTTTCCAGGGGCTGGTATAGCACAGTGGGCTAAATTGCGGGTTCAATTCCCGTGCCGGCCTCCCCGAACAGGCGCCGGAATGTGGCGACTCGGGGCTTTTCACAGTAACTTCATTGAAGCCGACTTGTGACAATAAGCGATTATTATTTCACTCATCCTTCTGTTCATGAATTCTCTAATCCTCACTATCCCATCTCCCTATTCCGTAATTTTGCCATTATCTATCCAGCGGTATTTTGAGGGTTCCGAATATTGTGCCTCACTGATACAGTATTCCAAATATTTCCCACTGAAGAATTTCTTCCTGATGTCTGCTTTCAATTTATTTGTCATTCATTTCCTGACTTTGAAGTGATGGTCCCGCTTAAATCTTATCTAACAGTTTCATGTTCTGTATCCCTCAATGAGCTTGTCCCTTATCCTGTGTTTGTAAACCCGAGCATTTGGGATCATCATATCTAACCTCCTAGCTCATAAACTTCACACCTGGGTCAGCCTTGATCTTCTTTGTCTGTTCCCCCTTCCCAAGCGAGTTTATCCTGTGTGTGTAGAACGCCACAGAGATGCTGACACTCAATCTGCCGCTTGTGCGGTGTTAACTGATCCCAGCTGGGTCGTTGATAGAGCTAAAGGGGGAACTGGCAGTCAATAAACCTCCTCCTCGTCGCCACATTGTGGATTTGTTGGTGAGAATGTGTCAGTCTGGTCATGTGCTGAGCATAGAACCAGTGTCAGCTATGATATTCCACAGAACAGAAAAAACAGGTGACACACGCTGGCAAAGTTAGCAAAACTGTCTGACTGAGCTGTTTATGTCCTAATGAGCACCATGTCTCACTCATCTACTAGCCTTTTGTTCGCCAACCAACATTGGGTCTGTCATAATATACACCAGTATATCATGGTGCAGACACACACACTGATGGACACACAGCGGGACCAATCAACACACACAACACCGCATCCAATCACCAGTTAGAGCACACACACTATAAAGAGTTCCCGTTCATTCGGGATGCAGCCTCCTACAAGGACAGAGCTTACAGCTTACAGCACAGATCTTCACCATGTGCTGAGTGCATAGACTGGTTAGGACAGGCATAGGTCTTTAGTTTAATCGAACATCGTGTTAACCCACAGTGAAAGTATGTTCAACAGTTTCTAACTTAATAAAATAGTGTTGCACTATTTTAAGTGTCGGTGGCCTGTATGTGTTCCACGGATCCAGAGCACCCAACACATCATGGTACCAGGAGTTGAGCGATGTTAGAACTTCTTAGACCTACCTGCAAGCGATCTGCCTTCCACCAGCATTCAGTCATCCTGCAAAATGGACAGCGTCCGCCCGCCGCCGCCGTTCCGCATCACCGGTAACCTTGGGGCCAACTGGAAGATATTCAAACAACGCTTCCAGCTCCACCTTGAAGGCACAGACTGGGAAGCTGCCTCAGACACCAGGAAGATTGCTCTCTTCCTATCCACGGCCGGGGAACATGCCATCCACATTTTCAATTCTCTCACCTTTGCTGATGGTGAAGATAAATCAAAATTTTCCCTACGGGTACCTTTGAATGCCATATGAGGGGGTTACTGTATATGGGGAAAACCAATGTGTAAGTTTTGTATAATTTTTGACTGTTGTGTTTGTGTTTCTTTCTTTTTGTTTTGGGGGGGGGGGTTTGTTAAACATTTTGTTGGAAAATTTGAATAAACATATTTTTAAAAAAATAAAATAAAATAAATCAAAATTCAAGATGATCCTCCTCAAGTTTGACACTCACCTCAACATAGAGGTGAATGAAAATTTCGAGCGCTATGTATTCCAACAGCGTTTGCAGGGTAAGGATGAACCTTTCCACTCCTTTCTCACCCACCTCCGCATCCTTGCGCAGTGCTGTAATTACGGGCCCATCTCCGCCTCCATGATACGCGACCAGATCGTTTTCGGTGATCAGTCGGACCCCCTACGCCAGCAGCTCCTCAAAGTAAAGCAGCTCACCCTAGCGACCGCCATCGAGACCTGCGTGCTACACGAACACGCCACTAGTCGGTATTCCCACATCCAAGCGGCTGAAACGGCGCGGCAAGGTCCCCACGAGGCAGAACGGGTCCAAGCAATCGAGCAACTCCAGGGCCTCAGCCTGGATGAGGGCGGCCATTTTGCGCGCTTTTCACGGACTCCCGCGCTTGTGCGCACCGAACGAGGCGACGTCGACGAACGTACTGCGCAGGCGCGCACCATGTACGGCCGCACCATGCATGCGCGGTGACGCAGAGAACGTACTGACACTACATCGTGCGGCAGCTGTGGCTCCGCCCACTTAAAGCGGCAATGCCCTGCTAAATCCCGACAATGCCTGGGATGTGGCAAACCTGGCCACTATGCTGCTTTGTGCAGATCAGCTCGGCCTGCCAATTCGTGTCGCTCCGGCCAGCCTCGCAGGAATGACCGGGCCATTCAACCCACGGTCACCGAGCCCGATGCGGACCTACTACCCGATATTGACACCGAGGACCCGAAGGCACCTTTTCGAGTCGGTATCGTTACAAAAAACAGAGTGTCCCCGAAGCAAAGAATCCAGCCTCTATCGGTATACAGCATCGATCCAGACGATGAGTGGTGTGCCACCCTTACGGTCAACCGGTCCCAAATACGATTCCGCCTGGACACTGGTGCCTCCGTCAATCGCATTGCGCGGTCTGACCTCCAAAGTCTTTGTGTCAAACCAGCCATCCTCCCATCAGCCTGCCAGCTATTAGATTATAATGGCAATGCCATTGCTGCCAGCGGCTCGTGAAATGAAAAAATGAAAATCGTTTATTGTCACAAGTAGGCTTCAAATGAAGATACTGTGAAAAGCCCCTAGTCGCCACATTCCGGCGCCTGTTCAGGGAGGCTGGTACGGGAATTGAACCGTGCTGCTGGCCTGCCTTGGTCTGCTTGAAAAGCCAGCGATTTAGCCCAGTGTGCTAAACCAGCCCCTGTCAGCCCCTGTCGTGTCAGCTCGAAGTGGCGCACAAGTCACGCAAAGCCATCCTTCCCTTTGAAATTTAGGGGCAGCACGGTAGCATTGTGGATAGCACAATTGCTTCACAGCTCCAGGATCCCAGGTTCGATTCTGGCTTGGGTCACTGTCTGTGCGGAGTCTGCACATCCTCCCCGTGTGTGCGTGGGTTTCCTCCGGGTGCTCCGGTTTCCTCCCACACTCCAAAGATGTGCAGGTTAGGTGGATTGGCCATGATAAATTGCCCTTAGTGTCCAAAATTGCCCTTAGTGTTGGGTGGTGTTACTGGGTTATGGGGATAGGGTGGAGGTGTTGACCTTGGGTAGGGTGCTCTTTCCAAGAGCCAGTGCAGACTCGATGGGCCGAATGGCCTCCTTCTGCACTGTAAATTCTGTGATAAATCGTGGGCTCCTCGAAAGCCTCCCTGCTTGGCGCGCAGGCATGCAAGCTGTTGAACCTAGTTCAGAGAGTTCACTCTCTCTCTCTCCTGCTGACACATCTGCCTTTCAGCTCACTGACTTCAGGGCACAGCTCGATGCCATTATCAACCAGTACCACGACGTCTTCGAGGGCATGGGCACGCTCCCGTACACCTACAAGATTTTATTAAAACTGAATGCCACGCCTGTGGTGCGTGCACCTCGCAGGGTCCCAGCATCCCTTAAGGACCGCCTCAAGCAGCAGCTGCAGGCCCTCCAGAACCAAGGAGTGATTTTCAAAGTCACAGAACCGACCGACTGGGTCAGTTCCATGGTGTGTGTAAAAAAGCCTTCCGGCGAATTGAGAATTTGCGTTGATCCGAGGATCTAAATCACAATATCATGAGGGGGCATTATCCAATTCCCAAGCGCGAAGAGATCACATGCGAGATGGCTCGCGCCAAGCTCTTCACCAAACTCGGCGCCTCAAAAGGATTCTGGCAAATCCAGCTCGATAAATCCAGCAGCAAACTTTGCAGATTTAATACCCCCTTTGGCAAATATTGTTACAACAGGATGCCGTTTGGGATCATATCGGCTTCAGAAGTGTTGCATAGGATTATGGAACAAATGATGGAAGGCATTGAAGGTGTTCGCGTCTATGTCAATGACATAATCATTTGGTCCACCACCCCGCAGGAGGATGTTAGTCACCTCTAGCGCGTATTCAGACGTATACATGAGCATGGCCTCCGCCTCAATAGGGCCAAATGCTCTTTTGGCCAGACGGAACTCAAGTTCCTCGGGGACCACATCTCCCAATTGGGTGTGCAGCCGGATGCGGACAAGGTAGCTGCCATCACAGCTATGAAAACACCAGAGGACAAGAAGGTGGTCGTCCGATTTCTGGGCATGGTCAACGTTTTCGGGAAATTTATCCCTAACCTCACCTCTCATACCACGGCTCTCAGGAACCTGGTCAGGAAGACGACAGACTTCCAATGGCTCCCTGCCCATGAGCGCGAATGGAGAGAACTCAAAACCAAACTCACCACGGCCCCGGTCTTAGCTTTCTTTGATCCAGCAAAGGAGACCAAAATTTTGACCGATGCCAGCCAATCCGGCATTGGGGCAGTGCTCCTTCAACGTGATGAGGCCTCAGCATGGGCCCCCGTTGCATATGCGTCACGTGCGATGACCCCCACAGAGCAGCGCTACGCACAGATAGAAAAGGAGTGCCTGGGCCTTCTGACCGGTGTTGTTAAGATTCACGATTATGTCGACGGACTTCCTCAATTCACCGTCGAGACCGACCATCGCCCGCTGGTCAATATAATACAGAAAGACTTGAATGAAATGACACCTCGCCTCCAGCGTATTCTTCTCAAGCTCCGGCGATACGACTTCCAGCTGGTATACACCCCAGGCAAAGACCTCATCATTGCTGATGCTCTCTCCAGGGCAGTCAACACTCCGTGTGACCCAGCGGGATTCGTCTGCCAGGTTGACGCCCATGTGGCATTCGCGGCCTCCAATCTACCTGCCACGGATGAACGCCTCGTCCAAATTCGCCGCGAGACGGCGGCTGACCCCTTGCTACAGCGTGTCATGCGCCACCTAACGGACGGGTGGCTCAAGGGCCAATGCCCTCAATTCTATAATGTCAGAGATGATCTGGCGGTAGTAGACGGGGTTCTTCTAAAACTGGACCGCATTGTCATCCCGCAAAGCATGCGCCAGCTCGTCCTGGAACAACTACACGAGGGCCACCTTGGCGTGGAAAAGTGCCGCCGACGGGCCCGAGAGGCAGTGTACTGGCCCGGCATTAATGAGGACATAGCCAACACAGTGCTCAACTGCCCCACTTGTCAGCGCTTCCAGCCGGCCCAACCACGTGAGACCCTGCAGTCCCATGAGTTGGTCACGTCACCATGGACCAAGGTGGGCATCGACTTGTTCCACGCGCTGGGCAGGGACTATGTCCTGACTGTGGACTACTTTCCAAATTACCCGGAGGTGATACGGTTGCACGACCTCACCTCATGTGCCGTCATTCGTGCATGTAAAGAAACATTTGCTCGACACGGCATCCCGCTCACGGTTATGTCGGACAATGGCCCCTGCTTCGCCAGCCAGGAATGGTCCAACTTTGCCAGGCGGTACAATTTTGTCCATGTGACATCCAGTCCCCTGTACCCCCAATCCAACGGCAAAGCGGAGAAGGGAGTACATATAGTCAAACGGCTCCTATGCAAGGCTGCTGATGCTGGGTCTGATTTCCACCTTGCCTTGCTGGCCTATCGCTCCGCCCCGCTGTCCCCTGGCCTGTCGCCAGCCCAGTTACTCATGAGTTGCACCCTGAGGACGACGGTGCCGTCCATCCATGTCCCAGACCTCGACCACGTTCCGGTCCTTCGCCGGATGCAGCTGTCTCGTGCACAGCACAAGGCGGCTCATGACTCCCGTGCAGCTGATCTCCCTGCTCTGGCTCCAGATGACAACGTCTGCGTCCATCTTCCAGATGGGGGCTGGTCTGCGACCGCTGTTGTCCTTCGGCAGGTGGCCCCCCGCTCGTTCCTGGTTCGTCTACCGGATGGCTCTATTCTGCGCCGCAATCGACGCACCCTTCGTCTCATTCCACGCTCGCCACGTGATCCTCCAGTGTCGCCTCGACCTCCTGCTGACCCTGCCACGGACTTTGCAGAGCTCCCTGTCACTCTCCTCCCCCTGACTCTGACGCAGTCCAGCCCGGTCCTGAACCAGCGGCTCTTGTCCCACCTTTGAGGGGGTCAACCAGAATTCGTCGCCCACCTCAGAGACTAAATTTATGAACTTTGCAGACTTATTGACTCTCTGAATTGTTTTGTTGCTTTGTTTGATCGTTTCCCTGGTTTGTGTATAGTGTTGATCTTGTTACTCTTGTTGCATACTGCTTCTCTGCACAGGCGCCTTCCCATGTAAATAGCTTAGTTCTCATGTACGTAGTCCTGTAAATATGTCTTCGCACCCCACACGTAGTTAGGAACATTGTCACCACACATTATTTATTGCCACACACATATATTCTTTTATAAAAGGGGACATGTCATAATATACACCAGTGTATCATGGTGCAGACACACACACTGATGGACACACAGCGGGACCAATCAACACACGCAACACCGCAGCCAATCACCAGTTAGGCACACTCACTATAAAGACAGGGGGCACCAGAGTTCCCGCTCATTCGGGATGCAGCCTCCTACAAGGACAGAGCTTACAGCTTACAGCACAGATCTTCACCATGTGCTGAGTGCATAGACTGGTTCGGACAGGCATAGGTCTTTAGTTTAATCTAACATCGTGTTAACCCACAGTGAAAGTATGTTCAACAGTTTCTAACTTAATAAAATAGTGTTGCACTATTCTAAGTGTTGGTGGCCTGTATGTGTTCCACGGATCCAGAGCACCCAACACATCAGGGTCCTTGTCTGCCAACACTTCCATTTTAAAATTCCCACCTCTTTTAACACTACAAACACCCCAAGACATCAGCGCCCTTCCAACACTGGATTCATGAGCATCTCTGTCCCTGATCACTCCAACATTGGTTGGTGTACGTATAGCTGCTTGCAACCCAAGCTCTGGAATCCTGATTATTGGATATTAATTGTGTTTTGTTCTATGCATGTGGTGGATATTAAATGGAGTTTCACAGGAATCTCTATAAAGAAACAGAGATTAAAACTGTGATTGTTGGGTTAGGAAATGTCTGCTTCTAATGTGATGCTCTGAAAATCAATGCAAAAGTGTAAAGATTGGCTCCAGTTCTATCCTTCAACAACTGGCTTTCTGAAATAGAATATTTTCTCACTGTATCTCTTCGCCTCCCTACCTTTATCCTCCTTTGAAACATTCTTTTACTAAGCACTGATCATCTATCCGAATATCACCTTCTGTAACTCAGTGTGTGTGGTATTATAGGTATTACGGTACCTGAGAGGCTAAAGCACCATTGGTAGAACCTGTATGCTTGCTACATTGCTATTGGCTAGAGTGTATAATAGCTCCGCCCTGATAGGCGGGGTATAAGAACCCGTGCCGCCCCAGCAGCCTTCATTCTGTACCTGAGCTGCGAGGGAAACATCTAGCTTATTAAAGCCTTCAGTTGGACTACAACCTCGCTTTAGTGGTAATTGATCGTGCATCAATTTAATAAGCTAGATTTTAAGAAGAAAGGATGGAGCTCCGAATCAAGCCGGAGTGTCTGCAACTCAGCCCCCAAGCGGAAACTCAGCGGCAATCTTTAAGCACTGGCTGGAATGTGCGTGGAGTTCCGGCGGGTGCCAGGTCCCATAGCGAGACCGTATCTTATCGGTCGTCGGGGTACGCCACATAGGCGTAGTGGGGGTTAGCATGGAGCACATCCCGGGAAGCTGAATGAGCCTCCTGACGCCCTGTCCCACAGCACATGTGCCACCGCACAAGTGGACCGCCTCTGAGCCCTCCACGAGGACCTCTGCCACCCGGGGGTCACTCGCTTTTTCCATTTCGTCAAGACCCGCAACCTGCCCTCCTCCATCGAGGAGGTCAGGACAGCCACCAGGGACTGCCAAATCTGCGCGGAGTGCAAACCGCACTTCTACCGGCCAGAGAGGGCGCACCTGATAAAGGCTTCCCGTCCCTTTGAATGGCTCAGCATGGACTTCAAAGGCCCCCTCCCCTCCACCGACCGCAACACGTACTTCCTGAACGTGATTGACGAGTACTCCCGGTTCCCATTCGCCATCCCCTGCCCCGACATGACCGCCTCCACCGCCATCAAGGCATCTTTACACTGTTTGGGTTCCCCGCTTACATACACAACGATAGGGGGTCCTCCTTTATGAGCAACGAACTGCGTCAATTCCTGCTCAGCAAGGGCATCGCCTCGAGCAGGACGACCAGTTACAACCCCCAGGGAAATGGACAGGTAGAGAGGGAGAACGGAACGGTGGACACATTGGCCAAGGCCAATATTTGTTGCTCCATCCCTAACTCGCCTTGAAATGAGGGGCTTTCTCAGCTATTTCAGAGGCTGTTACGATTCAACCACGTTGCTCTGGGACTGGAGTCACAGGTAGACCAGACCAGGTAAGGACGGCAGATTTACTTCTCTGAAGGACATGCGTGAAACAAATGAGATTTTATGAGCAGAGACTGTACTGGACTAGCCATATAAATACTGTGGCTACAAGAGCAGATCAGAGGCTAGGAATCCTGTAGCGAGTAACTCACCTCCTGACCCCCGCAAAGCCTGTCCACCATTTACAAGGCACAAGTCAGGAGTGTAATGGAATACTCTCCACTTGCCTGGATGAGCGCAGCTCCAACAACACTCAAGAAGCTCAACACCAGGACAAAGCAGCCCCGCTTGATTGCTCCTCCTTCCACAAACATTCACTCCCTCCACTGCAAACGCACAGTGGCAGCCGTGTGTACCATCTACAAGATGCCCTGTAGTAACTCACCAAGGTTCCTCAGGCAGCACCTTCCAAACCCGCAACCACTGCCATCTAGAAGGACAAGAGCAGCAGATAACTGGGAACCCCACCACCTGGAGGTTCCCCTCCAAGTCACTCACTGCCCCGACTGGGAAATATATCGGCCGTTCCTTCACTGTTTCTGGGTCAAAATCCTGGAAGTCCCTCCCACCATGTGGATGTATACCACATGGACTACAGTGGTACAAGATGGAAGCTCACAAGGCCAATTAGCGACGGGCAATAAATACTGGCCGATTGTGAATATGAAAATAAAACTCCACTTTCCTGCCTTATTTCCTTATCCCTTTGATTCTTCGACTGTCTAAAAATCCATCAATCTCTGTCTTGAATTTACTCACTGAGGGCGTATCCAGAATCATTTATTCTGAGACTGCGACCCCCACATCCCTCACATGAATTAGTTAAATGACTAGCTTTAGATTTCCAGATTATTGATTGAAATTAAGTTTATCGATCCCCGTACTGTACCTGACTCACAGACCAGGTAGGACAATGTAGAGGGAGCTTTACTCTGTATCTAACCCCGTGCTGTACCTGTCCTGGGAGTGTTTGATGGGGGCAGTGTAGAGGGAGCTTTACTCTGTATCTAACTCCGTGCTGTACCTGTCCTGGGAGTGTTTGATGGGGGCAGTGTAGAGGAGCTTTACTCTGTATCTAACCCCGTGCTGTACCTGTCCTGGGAGTGTTTGATGGGGACAGTGTAGAGGGAACTTTACTGTGTATCTAACTCCGTGCTGTACCTGTCCTGGGAGTGTTTGATGGGGGCAGTGTAGAGGGAGCTTTACTCTGTATCTAACTCCGTGCTGTACCTGTCCTGGGAGTGTTTGATGGGGACAGTGTAGAGGGCGCTTTACTCTGTATCTAACCCCGTGCTGTACCTGTCCTGGGAGTGTTTGATGGGGACAGTGTAGAGGGAGCTGTACTCTGTATCTAACCCCATGCTGTACCTGTCCTGGGAGTGTTTGATGGGGACAGTGTAGAGGGAACTTTACTGTGTATCTAACTCCGTGCTGTACCTGTCCTGGGAGTGTTTGATGGGGGCAGTGTAGAGGGAGATTTACTGTGTATCTAACTCCGTGCTGTACCTGTCCTGGGAGTGTTTGATGGGGACAGTGTAGAGGGCGCTTTACTCTGTATCTAACCCCGTGCTGTACCTGTCCTGGGAGTGTTTGATGGGGACAGTGTAGAGGGAGCTGTACTCTGTATCTAACCCCATGCTGTACCTGTCCTGGGAGTGTTTGATGGGGACAGTGTAGAGGGAACTTTACTGTGTATCTAACTCCGTGCTGTACCTGTCCTGGGAGTGTTTGATGGGGGCAGTGTAGAGGGAGCTTTCCTCTGTATCTAACTCCGTGCTGTACCTGTCCTGGGAGTGTTTGATGGGGACAGTGTAGAGGGCGCTTTACTCTGTATCTAACCCCGTGCTGTACCTGTCCTGGGAGTGTTTGATGGGGACAGTGTAGAGGGAGCTGTACTCTGTATCTAACCCCATGCTGTACCTGTCCTATGAGTGTTTGATGGGGACAGTGTAGAGGGCGCTTTACTCTGTATCTAACCCCGTGCTGTCCCTGTCCTGGGAGTGTTTGATGGGGACAGTGTAGAGGGCGCTTTACTCTGTATCTAACCCTGTGTTGTCCCTGACCTGGGAGTGTTTGATGGGGACAGTGTAGAGGGCGCTTTACTCTGTATCTAAGCGCGTGCTGTACCTGTCCTGGGACTGTTTGATGGGGACAGTGTAGAGGGCGCTTTACTCTGTATCTAACCCCGTGCTGTACCTGTCCTGGGAGTGTTTGATGGGGACAGTGTAGAGGGCGCTTTACTCTGTATCTAACCCCGTGCTGTACCTGTCCTGGGAGTGTTTGATGGGGACAGTGTAGAGGGCGCTTTACTCTGTATCTAACCCCGTGCTGTACCTGTCCTGGGAGTGTTTGATGGGGACAGTGTAGAGGGAGCTTTACTCTGTATCTAACTCCGTGCTGTACCCGTCCTGGGAGTGTTTGATGGGGGCAGTGTAGAGGGAGCTTTACACTGTATCTAACCCCCGTGCTGTACCTGTCCTGGGAGTGTTTGATGGGGACAGTGTAGAGGGAGCTTTACTGTGTATCTAACCCCGTGCTGTACCTGTCCTGGGCGTGTTTGATGGGGACAGTGTAGAGGGAACTTTACTCTGTGTCTAACTCCATGCTGTACCTGTCCTGGGAGTGTTTGATGGGGCAGTGTAGAGGGAGCTTTACTCTGTATCTAACCCCGTGCTGTCCCTGTCCTGGGAGTGTTTGATGGGGACAGTGTAGAGGGCGCTTTACTCTGTATCTAACCCTGTGTTGTCCCTGACCTGGGAGTGTTTGATGGGGACAGTGTAGAGGGCGCTTTACTCTGTATCTAACTCCGTACTGTACCTGTCCTGGGAGTGTTTGATGGGGGCAGTGTAGAGGGAGCTTTACTCTGTATCTAACCCCCGTGCTGTACCTGTCCTGGGAGTGTTTGATGGGGACAGTGTAGATGGAGCTTTACTGTGTATCTAACCCCGTGCTGTACCTGTCCTGGGAGTGTTTGATGGGGACAGTGTAGAGGGAACTTTACTCTGTATCTAACTCCGTGCTGTACCTGTCCTGGGAGTGTTTGATGGGGGCAGTGTAGAGGGAGCTTTACTCTGTATCTAACTCCGTGCTGTACCTGTCCTGGGACTGTTTGATGGGGGCAATGTAGAGGGAGCTTTACTCTGTATCTAACCCCGTGCTGTACCTGCCCTGGGAGTGTTTGATGGGGACAGTGTAGAGGGCGCTTTACTCTGTATCTAAGCCCGTGCTGTACCTGTCCTGGGAGTGTTTGATGTGGACAGTGTAGAGGGCGCTTTACTCTGTATCTAACCCCGTGCTGTACCTGTCCTGGGCGTGTTTGATGGGGACAGTGTAGAGGGAGCTGTACTCTGTATCTAACCCCATGCTGTACCTGTCCTATGAGTGTTTGATGGGGACAGTGTAGAGGGCGCTTTACTCTGTATCTAACCCCGTGCTGTCCCTGTCCTGGGAGTGTTTGATGGGGATAGTGTAGAGGGCGCGTTACTCTGTATCTAACCCCGTGTTGTCCCTGACCTGGGAGTGTTTGATGGGGACAGTGTAGAGGGCGCTTTACTGTGTATCTAACTCCGTGCTGTACCTGTCCTGGGAGTGTTTGATGGGGGCAGTGTAGAGGGAGCTTTCCTCTGTATCTAACTCCGTGCTGTACCTGTCCTGGGAGTGTTTGATGGGGACAGTGTAGAGGGCGCTTTACTCTGTATCTAACCCCGTGCTGTACCTGTCCTGGGAGTGTTTGATGGGGACAGTGTAGAGGGAGCTGTACTCTGTATCTAACCCCATGCTGTACCTGTCCTATGAGTGTTTGATGGGGACAGTGTAGAGGGCGCTTTACTCTGTATCTAACCCCGTGCTGTCCCTGTCCTGGGAGTGTTTGATGGGGACAGTGTAGAGGGCGCTTTACTCTGTATCTAACCCTGTGTTGTCCCTGACCTGGGAGTGTTTGATGGGGACAGTGTAGAGGGCGCTTTACTCTGTATCTAAGCGCGTGCTGTACCTGTCCTGGGACTGTTTGATGGGGACAGTGTAGAGGGCGCTTTACTCTGTATCTAACCCCGTGCTGTACCTGTCCTGGGAGTGTTTGATGGGGACAGTGTAGAGGGCGCTTTACTCTGTATCTAACCCCGTGCTGTACCTGTCCTGGGAGTGTTTGATGGGGACAGTGTAGAGGGCGCTTTACTCTGTATCTAACCCCGTGCTGTACCTGTCCTGGGAGTGTTTGATGGGGACAGTGTAGAGGGAGCTTTACTCTGTATCTAACTCCGTGCTGTACCCGTCCTGGGAGTGTTTGATGGGGGCAGTGTAGAGGGAGCTTTACTCTGTATCTAACCCCCGTGCTGTACCTGTCCTGGGAGTGTTTGATGGGGACAGTGTAGAGGGAGATTTACTGTGTATCTAACCCCGTGCTGTACCTGTCCTGGGCGTGTTTGATGGGGACAGTGTAGAGGGAACTTTACTCTGTGTCTAACTCCATGCTGTACCTGTCCTGGGAGTGTTTGATGGGGACAGTGTAGATGGAGCTTTACTGTGTATCTAACCCCGTGCTGTACCTGTCCTGGGAGTGTTTGATGGGGACAGTGTAGAGGGAACTTTACTCTGTATCTAACTCCGTGCTGTACCTGTCCTGGGAGTGTTTGATGGGGGCAGTGTAGAGGGAGCTTTACTCTGTATCTAACCCCGTGCTGTACCTGCCCTGGGAGTGTTTGATGGGGACAGTGTAGAGGGCGCTTTACTCTGTATCTAAGCCCGTGCTGTACCTGTCCTGGGAGTGTTTGATGTGGACAGTGTAGAGGGCGCTTTACTCTGTATCTAACCCCGTGCTGTACCTGTCCTGGGCGTGTTTGATGGGGACAGTGTAGAGGGAGCTGTACTCTGTATCTAACCCCATGCTGTACCTGTCCTATGAGTGTTTGATGGGGACAGTGTAGAGGGCGCTTTACTCTGTATCTAACCCCGTGCTGTCCCTGTCCTGGGAGTGTTTGATGGGGATAGTGTAGAGGGCGCGTTACTCTGTATCTAACCCCGTGTTGTCCCTGACCTGGGAGTGTTTGATGGGGACAGTGTAGAGGGCGCTTTACCCTGTATCTAAGCCCGTGCTGTACCTGTCCTGGGAGTGTTTGATGGGGACAGTGTAGAGGGAGCTTTACTCTGTATCTAACCCCATGCTGTACCTGTCCTGGGAGTGTTTGATGGGGACGGTGTAGAGGGAGCTTTACTCTGTATCTAACCCCATGCTGTACCTGTCCTGGGAGTGTTTGATGGGGACAGTGCAGAGGGAGCTTTACTCTGTATCTAACCCCATGCTGTACCTGTCCTGGGAGTGTTTGATGGGGACGGTGTAGAGGGAGCTTTACTCTGTATCTAACCTCGTGCTGCACCTGTCCTGGGAGTGTTTGATGGGGACAGTGTAGAGGGAGCTTTACTCTGTATCTAACCCTGTGCTGTACCTGTCCTGGGAGTGTTTGATGGGGACAGTGTAGAGGGAGCTTTACTCTGTATCTAACCCCGTGCTGTGCCTGTCCTGGGAGTGTTTGATGGGGACAGTGTAGAGGGAGCTTTACTCTGTAACTAACCCCATGCTGTATCTGTCCTGGGAGTGTTTGATGGGGACAGTGTAGAGGGAGCTTTACTCTGTACCCAGCCCCGTGCTGTACCTGTCTTGGGAGTGTTTGATGGGGTCAGTGTAGAGGGAGCGTTACTCTGTATCTAACCCCGTGCTGTACCTGTCCTGGGAGTGTTTGATGGGGACAGTGTCGAGGGAGCTTTACTCTGTATCTAACCCGTGCCGTATCTGTCCTGGGAGTATTTGATGGGGCCAGTGTAGAGGGAGCTTCACTCTGTATCTAACCTCGTGCTGCACCTGTCCTGGGAGTGTTTGATGGGGACGGTGTAGAGGGAGCTTTACTCTGTATCTAACCTCGTGCTGCACCTGTCCTGGGAGTGTTTGATGGGGACAGTGTAGAGGGAGCTTTACTCTGTATCTAACCCTGTGCTGTACCTGTCCTGGGAGTGTTTGATGGGGACAGTGTAGAGGGAGCTTTACTCTGTATCTAACCCCGTGCTGTGCCTGTCCTGGGAGTGTTTGATGGGGACAGTGTAGAGGGAGCTTTACTCTGTAACTAACCCCGTGCTGTATCTGTCCTGGGAGTGTTTGATGGGGACAGTGTAGAGGGAGCTTTACTCTGTACCCAGCCCCGTGCTGTACCTGTCCTGGGAGTGTTTGATGGGGTCAGTGTAGAGGGAGCGTTACTCTGTATCTAACCCCGTGCTGTACCTGTCCTGGGAGTGTTTGATGGGGACAGTGTCGAGGGAGCTTTACTCTGTATCTAACCCCGTGCCGTATCTGTCCTGGGAGTATTTGATGGGGCCAGTGTAGAGGGAGCTTCACTCTGTATCTAACCTCGTGCTGCACCTGTCCTGGGAGTGTTTGATGGGGACGGTGTAGAGGGAGCTTTACTCTGTATCTAACCTCGTGCTGCACCTGTCCTGGGAGTGTTTGATGGGGACAGTGTAGAGGGAGCTTTACTCTGTATCTAACCCTGTGCTGTACCTGTCCTGGGAGTGTTTGATGGGGACAGTGTAGAGGGAGCTTTACTCTGTATCTAACCCCGTGCTGTGCCTGTCCTGGGAGTGTTTGATGGGGACAGTGTAGAGGGAGCTTTACTCTGTAACTAACCCCGTGCTATATCTGTCCTGGGAGTGTTTGATGGGGACAGTGTAGAGGGAGCTTTACTCTGTATCTAACCCCATGCTGTACCTGTCCTGGGAGTGTTTGATGGGGACAGTGTCGAGGGAGCTTTACTCTGTATCTAACCCCGTGCCGTATCTGTCCTGGGAGTATTTGATGGAGTATTTTGGGGGGGGAGTGTACTCCTTCAGTGACTGTGAATCTTTTTAGGACCTCGCTCAGCTTGGCTTCTTCCATTCTGGGATATTTGGGATGTTTTTTATATTTGCTGCCATGCGGATTGATACAAAAGACACGTTCACACTCTGTTCCATTCCCTTCTACCTCATTATTAATTCCCTAGTTTCAACCGCTAAGTGACCAATATTTGCTTCTGCTCCTCGCTCCTTTTTATATAAATGTGGAAATCTGACCCAGTCTGTATTCAGATTTCTGGTTGTTTTTCTCTCAATCTAATTTCTTTCTCTTTATTATTTTTTAATCATCCTTTGCTGATTGCGAAAGTGTCCCCTGTCCTCCAGTTTACCATTAATCTTGGCAACATTTCCCACCTTTTATTTCAATTTTATACCATCACAAACTGTCTCAGTTAGTCACATATGCTTCATTTTTCTCAAAGAGCCTCTCTCTTCTCAGTGGAATATATCTTTACTGGGAGTGATGAATTACTGCTTCACTAGTGCGCTACCTTTTAATCTATTTTCCAAATCCATTCCAGCCAACCCTGTCTTCCAAGACCCTGACTTGGCTTTCTTTAAGTTTAAGACTCTAGTTTCAGAGTCAGTGTTCTCACCCTCAAGCTGAATGTGAAATTCTGTGATGTTCGAATCACTTTTGCCCAGGGTTCCTTCACCATGAGATCATGAATGAATTCTGTCTCATTCCACTTTGCCAGCTCTAAGACAGCCTGTTCGATAATTGGCTCTAAAACATATTGTTCTGAGAAGCAGTTCTGAGCATCTTCAATGAGCTCATCAAGAACAAAGAACAAAGAAATGTACAGCACAGGAACAGGCCCTTCGGCCCTCCAAGCCCGTGCCGACCATGCTGCCCGACTAAACTACAATCTTCTACACTTCCTGGGTCCGTATCCCTCTATTCCCATCCTATTCATGTATTTGTCAAGATGCCCCTTAAATGTCACTGTCGTCCCTGCTTCCACCACCTCCTCCGGTAGCGAGTTCCAGGCACCCACTACCCTCTGCGTAAAAAACTTGCCTCGTACATCTACTCTAAACCTTGCCCCTCTCACCTTAAACGTATGCCCCCTAGTAATTGACCCCTCTACCCTGGGGAAAAGCCTCTGACTATCCACTCTGTCTATGCCCCTCATAATTTTGTATACCTCTATCAGGTCTCCCCTCAACCTCCTTCGTTCCAGTGAGAACAAACCGAGTTTATTCAACCGCTCCTCATAGCTAATGCCCTCCATACCAGGCAACATTCTGGTAAATCTCTTCTGCACCCTCTCTAAAGCCTCCACATCCTTCTGGTAGTGTGGCGACCAGAATTGAACACTATACTCCAAGTGTGGCCTAACTAAGGTTCTATACAGCTGCAACATGACTTGCCAATTCTTAGACTCAATGCCCCGGCCAATGAAGGCAAGCATGCTGTCTGCCTTCTTGACTACCTTCTCCACCTGTGTTGCCCCTTTCAATGACCTGTGGACCTGTACTCCTAGATCTCTTTGACTTTCAATACTCTTGAGGGTTCTACCATTCACTGTATAATCCCTACCTGCATTAGACCTTCCAAAATGCATTACCTCACATTTGTCCGGATTAAACTCCATCTGCCATCTCTCTGCCCAAGTCTCCAAACAATCTAAATCCTGCTGTATCCTCCGACAGTCCTCATCGCTATCCGCAATTCCACCAACCTTTGTGTCGTCTGCAAACTTACTAATCAGACCAGTTACATTTTCCTCCAAATCATTTATATATACTCCAAAGAGCAAAGGTCCCAGCACTGATCCCTGTGGAACACCACTGGTCACAGCCCTCCAATGAGAAAAGCATCCTTCCATTGCTACTCTCTGCCTTCTGTGGCCTAGCCAGTTCTGTATCCACCTTGCCAGCTCACCCCTGATCCCGTGTGACTTCTCCTTTTGTACTAGTCTACCATGAGGGACCTTGTCAAAGGCCTTACTGAAGTCCATATAGACAACATCCACTGCCCTACCTGCGTCAATCATCTTAGTGACCTCCTCGAAAAACTCTATCAAGTTAGTGAGACACGACCTCCCCTTCACAAAACCGTGCTGCCTCTCACTAATACATCCATTTGCTTCCAAATGGGAGTAGATCCTGTCTCGAAGAATTCTCTCCAGTAATTTCCCTACCACTGAAGTAAGGCTCACCGGCCTGTAGTTCCCGGGATTATCCTTGCTACCCTTCTTAAACAGAGGAACAACATTGGCTATTCTCCAGTCCTCCGGGACATCCCCTGAAGACAGCGAGGATCCAAAGATTTTTGTCAAGGCCTCAGCAATTTCCTCTCCAGCTTCCTTCAGTATTCTGGGGTAGATTCCATCAGGCCCTGGGGACTTATCTATCTTAATATTTTTTAAGACACCCAACACCTCGTCTTTTTGGATCTCAATGTGACCCAGGCTATCTACACACCCTTCTCCAGACTCAACATCTACCAATTTCTTCTCTTTGGTGAATACTGATGCAAAGTATTCATTTAGTACCTCACCCATTTCCTCTGGCTCCACACATAGATTCCCTTGCCTATCCCTCAGTGGGCCAACCCTTTCCCTGGCTACCCTCTTGCTTTTTATGTACGTGTAAAAAGCCTTGGGATTTTCCTTAACCCTATTTGCCAATGACTTTTCGTGACCCCTTCTAGCCCTCCTGACTCCTTGCTTAAGTTCCTTCCTACTTTCCTTATATTCCACGCAGGCTTCGTCTGTTCCCAGCCTTTTAGCCCTGACAAATGCCTCCTTTTTCTTTTTGACGAGGCCTACAATATCTCTCGTCATCCATGGTTCCCGAAAATTGCCGTATTTATCCTTCTTCCTCACAGGAACATGCCGGTCCTGAATTCCTTTCAACTGCCACTTGAAAGCCTCCCACATGTCAGATGTTGATTTGCCCTCAAACATCCGCCCCCAATCTATGTTCTTCAGTTCCCGCCTAATATTGTTATAATTAGCCTTCCCCCAATTTAGCACATTCATCCTAGGACCACTCTTATCCTTGTCCACCAGTACTTTAAAACTTACTGAATTGTGGTCACTGTTACCGAAATGCTCCCCTACTGAAACATCTACCACCTGGCCGGGCTCATTCCCCAATACCAGGTCCAGTACCGCCCCTTCCCTAGTTGGACTGTCTACATATTGTTTTAAGAAGCCCTCCTGGATGCTCCTTACAAACTCCGCCCCGTCTAAGCCCCTGGCACTAAGTGAGTCCCAGTCAATATTGGGGAAGTTGAAGTGTCCCATCACCACAACCCTGTTGTTTTTGCTATTTTCCAAAATCTGTCTGCCTATCTGCTCCTCTATCTCCCGCTGGCTGTTGGGAGGCCTGTAGTAAACCCCCAACATTGTGACTGCACCCTTCTTATTCCTGATCTCTACCCATATAGCCTCACTGCCCTCTGAGGTGTCCTCTCGCAGTACAGCTGTGATATTCTCCCGAACCAGTAGCGCAACTCCGCCTCCCCTTTTACATCCCCCTCTATCCCGCCTGAAACATCTAAATCCTGGAACGTTTAGCTGCCAATCCTGCCCTTCCCTCAACCAGGTCTCTGTAATGGCAAATAGTTCCAAGTACTAATCCAAGCTCTAAGTTCATCTGCCTTACCCGTAAGACATTTGCTGATTACATTCCTCAAAGACATTTGCTGATTAGATTCATCCAATCCATTTGCAGATTAAAATTCCCCTTGATTACTACCATTCCTTTCTCACAAGCACCCCCCATTATTTCTTGCTGTGCAATCTGTCCTGCAATGTAGTACTGTTTGGGGGCCGAGAAGCTAATGACTTATTTACTTTGTTATTTATTATCGCCACACAATCTTCTGAGCCAAGATCGTTTCTCACTGTACTGATCACATTCTCGAACAACTAAGCATGGTCCTCTCAGAGGAGGTAGTTGACTCAGAGCAAGGGAGCTGGAAATCACCTTGTGGGCTGGGGGGGGGGGGGGGGGGGGGGGGGGGTGACCAAAGCCATAGTCAAAGGGAATAAGGTAATATGGCAAAGTTTTGTAGTTGGAGGCGGTGGGGGCAATGGAAATTCCTGAATATTTGAAAAGTCAACGAGCTGCGATTGGAACTGTCGATAAGGATTGAAACAACATTCCGAATGGGGGTAAGCCAGCTGAGAGATTTCAGGGATCTTTTCCACTCAAAGTGTGATTATGAATGTGGTAAATAAACAATGAGGAGCCCATTGAAGCAGTGATGATGTCATACGTGGCTTCAATGTGTCCCAGAGAGAGCAGCGATTGAGGGATCAGGTGACGACATACATAGATACATAGAAGACAGGAGCAGGAGGAGGCCTTTTGGCCCTTCGAGCCTGCTCCGCCATTCATCACCATCATGGCTGACCATCCAACTCAATAACCTAATCCTGCTTTCTCCCCATAGCCTTTGATCCCATTCTCCCCAAGTGCTATATCCAGCCGCCTCTTGACTATATTCAAAGTTTTAGCATCAACTACGCCCTGCGGTAATGAATTCCACAGGCTCACCACTCTTTGTGTGAAGAAATGTCTCCTCATCTCTGACATGCAAAGATGGTGCAGTAACCTGGCAAGGCCTAGAGCTAGGCCCGATTAAAATTGGATATTTTAAATTAAAGAATTGGCCATTTTATAATCATACTGCAGTCAAACCTCAGGCAGGCTGTTGGAATTCAGACCTGACCAAAGTCAAATACACGACCAGCACACAAACCGCCAGAACATGTCTGGACCTGTCCCATCAATCACCCAGCAAGGAGACCATCGCACTCTATTGATATGCACAGGTCTACTGTCAGTAGCCCAGACCGAGCCAGACTTTCCGTCACCCAGAGTTTCTCGTGTTACCTTACGTGAGAACACGTCATGTGCAGCCCACACCACCAGAGGTGGACACCTGGGGTGGGCTCATCAACCGGACCATTGGCTGCTGGGACCTCCCCCCTTCTGAGACGTCATTGGCAGAAAGCCAGGGAAAATAGCAAAAGGGTGAGAAGGGAAGGGGGATGAAAACAAGCACTGCGGACCCCTCGGCAGCGAAGACCCGGTGTGCGAGGTGACCTTGACCAGATCGGCGAGTTGAAGAGCAGATCAGGCCAGACCAAACCTTGACCAGACCAGAAGGAAGGAAGCAAGGAAGAGGCCACCAGCGAGAACCACCTTGGTGAAGATGGGCCAGAGGAATTCCAGCGATCGGATCCATTGCCGACCAAGCCATCTTTATGGGTAGTATACATTGATCTTGGGTGCTTCTAGTGTTTTAAGAACATAAGATCTAGTAGCAGGAGTAGGCCACCTGGCCCCTCGAGCCTGCTCCACCATTCAATGAGATCATGGCTGATCTTTTGTGGACCCAGCTCCACTTTCCGGCCCGAACACCATAACCCTTAATCCCTTTATTCTTCAAAAAACTATCTATCTTTATCTTAAAAACATTCAATGAAGGAGCCTCTACTGCTTCACTGGGCAAGGAATTCCATAGATTCACAACCCTTTGGGTGAAGAAGTTCCTCCTAAACTCAGTCCTAAATCTACTTCCCCTTATTTTGAGGCTATGCCCCCTAGTTCTGCTTTCACCCGCCAGTGGAAACAACCTGCCCGCATCTATCCTATCTATTCCCTTCATAATCTTATATGTTTCTATAAGATCCCTCCTCATCCTTCTAAATTCCCTCCTTCAATGAGTACAGTCCCAGTCTACTCAACCTCTCCTCGTAATCCAACCCCTTCAGCTCTGGGATTAACCTAGTGAATTTCCTCTGCACACCCTCCAGTGCCAGTACATCCTTTCTCAGGTAAGGAGACCAAAACTGAACACAATACTCCAGGTGTGGCCTCACTAACACCTTATACAATTGCAGCATAACCTCCCTAGTCTTAAACTCCATCCCTCTAGCAATGAAGGACAAACTCCATTTGCCTTCTTAATCACCTGTTGCACCTGAAAACCAACCTTTGGATCATGCACTAGCACACCCAGGTCCATCTGCACAGCAGCATGTTTTAATGTTTTATCCTTTAAATAATAATCCCTTTTGCTGTTATTCCTACCAAAATGGATAACCTCACATTTGTCAACATTGTATTCCATCTGCCAGACCCTAGCCCATTCACTTAGCCTATCCAAATCCCTCTGCAGACTTCCTGTATCCTCTGCACTTTTTGCTTTACCACTCATCTTAGTGTCGTCTGCAAACTTGGACACATTGCCCTTGGTCCCCAACTCCAAATCATCTATGTAAATTGTGAACAGTTGTGGGCCCAACACTGATCCCTGAGGGACACCACTAGTTACTGATTGCCAACCAGAGAAACACCCATTAATCCCCACTCTTTGCTTTCTATTAATTAACCAATCCTCTATCCATGCTACTACTTTACCCTTAATGCCATGCATCTTTATCTTATGCAGCAACCTTTTGTGTGGCACCTTGTCAAAGACTTTCTGGAAATCCAGATATACCACATCCATTGGCTCCCCGTTATCTACCGCACTGGTAATGTCCTCAAAAAATTCCACTAAATTAGTTCGGCACGACCTGCCCTTTATGAACCCATGTTGCGTCTGCCCAATTTCCATCCAGATGCCTCGCTATTTCTTCCTTGATGATAGATTCCAGCATCTTCCCTACTACCGAAGGTAAGCTCACTGGCCTATAATTACCCGCTTTCTGCCTACCTCCTTTTTTAAACAGTGGTGTCACGTTTGCTAATTTCCAATCCGCCGGGACCGCCCCAGAGTCTAGTGAATTTTGGTAAATTATCACTAGTGCGTTTGCAATTTCCCTAGCCATCTCTTTTAGCACTCTGGGATGCATTCCATCAGGGCCAGGTGACTTGTCTACCTTTAGCCCCATTAGCTTGCCCATCACTACCTCCTTAGTGATAACAATCATCTCAAGGTTTTGTGGGTAATTTAAGGGTTAATTGTGTGAATAAATATTGTTGAATTTTGATCTTGTGTTTATAGTTTGTCACTATTATAAATAAAGGCCCCCTCAGGTCAAACCTTTGAATAAGTAAATTGCTCAAAAGAACCTGAGGCTTTCCAGGCACAATGCTGGGCTTGATGGTTCCGGGGAGAAGGGGTAGTGAAGGGTTTGTGGGATATTGAAAATATATGGGTAGCGGGGGTTGAGCAATTTGGCACGTGGAATGTGGATGGGATATGGGAGGAAGTGGGAGGTGGGTTTGAGGTATATAGGGGGGGTGTATGAGTAGATTTAGGTATATAAGGAGAGGGTTGCTGGGTGAGATTGAGAGAGATGAGGAGATGGTTGGTAGATGCAAATGAGGGATAGGGGAAGAAGGTGTGTGGGTGGGGAGGGGGTGTGGATGGATAGACAATAGACAGTGTGTGGTTGGGGAGACAGTGTATGGGTGGGGAGGGGGTGTGTGGGTGGGGAGGGGGTGTGGATGGAGAGGGTGTGTGTGGGTGGGGAGGGTGTGTGTGGGTGAGAAGGATGTGTGTGTGGGGAGGGTGTGTGTTTGGTGACAAGAGGGTGTGTGGGTGACGAGGGTGTGTGTGGCCGGGGAGGGTGTGTGTGGCTGGGGAGGGGATGTGGGTGGGGAGGGGGTGTGTGGGTGGGGAGGGGGAGGTGGGCGGGGAGGGTGTGTATGGGTGAGGAGGGGTTGTGTGGGTGGGGAGAGCATGTGTAGGTGGGGAGGGTGTGTGTGGGTGGCGAGGGGGGGTGTGGGTGGGGAGGGGATGTGGGTGGGGAGGCGGTGTGTGGGTGGGGAGGGGGGTGTGGCTGGGGAGGGGATGTGGGTGGGGAGGGTGTGTGTGGGTGGGGAGGGGGAGGTGGGCGGGGAGGGTGTGTCTGGGTGAGGAAGGGTTGTGTGGGTGGGGAGGGCGTGTGTAGGTGGTGAGGGGGTGTGTGGGTGGGGAGGGTGTGTGTGGGTGGGGAGGGGGTGTGAGGGTGGGGAGGGGGTGTTTGGGTGGGGAGGGGGTGTGTGGGTGGGGAGAGGGGTGTGGGTGGGGAGGGTGTGTGTGGGTGGGGAGGGTGTGTGTGGGTGAGGAGGGGGGGTGTGGGTGGGGAGGGGGCGTATGGGTAGGGAGGGGTTGTGAAGGTGGGGAGGGGGTGTGTGGGTGGGGAGGGTGTGTGTGGGTGGGGAGGGGGAGGTGGGCGGGGAGGGTGTGTCTGGGTGAGGAAGGGTTGTGTGGGTGGGGAGGGCGTGTGTAGGTGGTGAGGGGGTGTGTGGGTGGGGAGGGTGTGTGTGGGTGGGGAGGGGGTGTGAGGGTGGGGAGGGGGTGTTTGGGTGGGGAGGGGGTGTGTGGGTGGGGAGAGGGGTGTGGGTGGGGAGGGTGTGTGTGGGTGGGGAGGGTGTGTGTGGGTGAGGAGGGGGGGTGTGGGTGGGGAGGGGGCGTATGGGTAGGGAGGGGTTGTGAAGGTGGGGAGGGGGTGTGTGGGTGGGGAGGGGGTGTGTGGGTGGGGAGGGGTTGTGGAGGTGGGGAGGGGGGTGGTAGGGGAGTGTGGGTGGGGAGGGGGTGTGTGGGTGGGGAGAGGTTGTGAAGTTGGGGAGGGGGGTGGGTGGGGAAGGGGTGTGTGGGTGGGGAGGGTGTGTGTGGGTGGGGAGGGGGTGTGTGGATGGGGAAGGGTGTGTGGGTGGGGAGGGGGTGTGTGGGTGGGGAGGGGTTGTGAAGGTGGGGAGCGGGGTGGGTGGTGTGGTGTTGGGTTCTCTGGTGTACAGATGAGCCAACACAGTTGTATGTGGTACAACTCTATTTTATTTTAACTCTTATCTACAGTTCGTTCTGGATACTCTGCACGTGCTGTCTCCCTGAGTGTGTCGTGTAGCAGGTCTGTCCTGGTCCTCCTCTCCAGCTAATACTGACCACCAGGTGTCGTGTTTATGCTTTTATATCTTTCTGTGATTGGTTGTGGTGTTGTGTGTTCTGATTTGTCTGTTGGTGTGTCTATCATGATGTGTGTGTTTGAATATCATGGCATCCCCCCTTTTTACAAAGATATGTGCCTACGTGGTTATAAATATAATCGTGTCGTGAGTGCATCTAAGAGTGTGTGTGTGTGTTGTGTACAGCGTGTGTATATGACGTAACTATTTACATGGGGCGATGTCGGGTGCGTCACAATAGCTAGGTTGTACCACAACAAAACATGAATGCGAGAAAAAAAACAACTTGAACATTGGTCCGGTCAGACGATATCTGGAACGATAAACAACAACAGGTTATAATACAGAAGTGTTTGACTTTTTGAACGTATGAACAGCGTTATAAGTCCAGTCTAATGGGTGACCGCCTCAAGAATGGGCTGGTCCTCAAGCCGGTTCAGCTGTGGAGATTTGGGGTCACACTGGTTCACCTTGGACTGTTGGAGGTGATGCTGTTGCCGAAGTCTCTACTTTTCCATTTGTTGTACTTCGTGCAGTGCTTGGTTTTTCATTCGTGCAAATATAACATTCAACATCTTTGTTAGTGTTGCCTTGGCTGTGGTTTGGTTCTGGTGGCGATGGAAGGGGCATGATCCGTGGCATCTCCACGAAGTCATCCTTGGGAACCAGTGGAGGATCCGGCGTGTGCGTACGGTTCAGTTGCGAGCGTGGAAGGCGGCGCAAAGCTCACTGAGTGCGCCTACGCACCAATCCATCCGCCCTGCATGCCAGGAACAAGGTGGAGTCTTTTTTCTTTTTATGTTTGTGGTGGACGGCATCTTGTAGCTGATGGGTCGTTGCCATCGAAGAAGCACCATCACTAATATCATGCAAGGCGATGACTGTGCCAGATGTGGAAGTTGGCCGAGACCGTGCACGCTGGTTCCGGCCACCTGCTGTGCCGGAAGGGCGACTCCGCAGAGAAACGTCGAAGCATGTCGCCTTGGAGAGAGAATTGTTGCTCGCATCAACGTCTGGCGATGGCGCGAATTGGTGTGTCCGTCTTGGACCGCCGGTGCTGGTCGCCACTGCTGACCCAGTGGGACTGCCACGCGATCCATTCCCTGTTGCCGTGGCATCCGCCGTCACCCTGAGCGTGCCATCACCGAGGCCGCGACACCGCCCGTCCGGAGCAAGGTCTGGCGTGCGCGAATCAGAGTCGGCGCTTGGCTGCTCCCCATCTGGAGTCCGGTCTGCCTTCCGTCGATGCTCCCCGTCCGGAGTCCCAACAGGTTCACTGGAGGCAGCCGAGATTCCCTGAAGCTGCACTTCTGGAGTCGGAACATGCAGGAATGCACCGACCAGTGGAGAGGCTCGAGCCATCGAGGGTGGAAGCGGTGCGCCGCCACCGCAGTCGTCAGTGGTCCCACCGTGATCGTCGAGTGCCTCGGTACGCACTAGGCGAGGTCTGTCACCTTGCACCTTTTGCATGGGAAGTGGGATGCTGTCGTCACTCGTCTCACATCCCGTGGATAGATCCTCATTAGCAGCTTGCTGTTCACTAGGGTTGGGTAAATTGTCAGAGTTTTCATCTGGTGGTGCACACCATGTCGGTGGACTGTCATTGTCTTGCCGTTGTCCTTCATTTGGGCTTTTCTTCTTTGGAATTTTAAATCTTCCCCCAGACATTGCAGAACCTTGTTTATTAACCCCAAATTCTCCCATATGTATGGTCTCGAATATAGGATCCAATGTTTCTATCGACATTGTACTATTTTCCAAAGAACATTCCGTTTCACTTTTCTTCTCAGGTACCTCATATGTATCTTTGTCTAATGTACATGCCTTCATGGTCTCTGGGTCTGATTTTGCTGGGACTGGCATGGTCACAGTCTCTCTTTTACTGTTCTCAATTGCCCACATTATACTCCCCATACATAACTGCTTAATCACTGGGGTTAGTGTGGTACAATGGATAATCAAGTCGACCTTATCTGCATCTTCACCATTAGTGGAAAGCACACTTGGTTCACTTGAAACTGCTGCGGGTTTTAAATTCGTTATCTGGCTACTCGATGTCGGTTTCCTCAGGATTCTTGCTCCAATGTTCTGCTCATTTATCAGTGGAGTGTGTATAGGTTCAATGCAATTAATGTTCCCCTCAAGGTTTGAAGAGTCATTACTGACTAACTGCTGGTCTCCGAAGTTGGGACTTTGCGGCGTTGTGGTGAAGGTAGACATTTGTCCCTGCTGTAGATATGATTCAGGTTGTGTTATTTCCATTACCTGAGGATCAATGTCTTGTCCATTTTTTCGATCCGTACTAAAACACTGGCAATTCTCAGTCTGCTCCTTGCAAGTTAAACATTCAATTAATTTCTTTAGCAAATCCTCAGCATCCTTCTGTGACCGTGCAGCATTATTAATCTCTGTTCGGCTATAATGATCCTGAAGGTCAGCGCATAAACCTTTTTTCTTCGGGCTTGGAAGAGGCGATTCCTTTGGCTTGTCTTCAGTTGGGCTGGAACAGTCTTCAGCGCTGTGCCCTTCATTGTAGCATGAGAGACCGTCATGGTCATGCTGCTGTGTAGTGGAGCATGGTAGGCTGTTATAGCCTTCTTGCTGTTCACGTGAGCATGGCAGACTTGCATTGTCTGCCGCTGGTTGGTCAGGAGAGGTTGCTAGACCCTCATGGTCTTGTTCCTGCAAGGACCGCACATTGGAGTCTTGCGTTTCTGCAATTGTGGAGTCTGTCCACGAGCTTGCTGTGGAGGCTTGTGACTCTGGAGTCACGTCTGGTTCATGCGAGGACTGCGCTCTGGAGTCTTGCATGTCTTCTTTCATAGAGTCGGGAACGTTGAGCGGGACGTTGACCACACTCTGTGTGGCAGCAGGGCGCTCTCCGTGTGCTTGCAGCGCTCCCTGTCTGTTAATGTCAGGCTGCAGCATCATCCGGTACTGATAAGTTGGGACGTCATATCTGCTGGTTTGAAGATCCTCAAATCCGAAAAATGGATCCGCATCTGCGTCGGATTCAATGTGGGGGCCGCCAATGTGCAACACGAAAGGTTCGTCCAAGTCATAGTCGTATAGGACCACGGAGCTATCATTGGGCTCGCGAGGTCCGGAAACACTGTAAAGATCATCATCGAAGTATTCGAGGTCGGAATCATCGGCTTGTGCGTAGGTAACTGCTTGTCGGAGGGTTCTTCGGAGGTCAAATTCATCTCCTGGGTCAATTTGCGGCACTGTGCTGTCATTCCAGGTGAGGGAAGGTTGTTTTACAGCTTTAACAGATTTTTGTTTTTTTGATTTGGGACGTTTCCCCTTTAAATTGGTGCGGTCTGGGGCCTCTGACATCCTGACGCTCGGTATGTAGCACGTAGGAAGCGACTGCGCATGCTCAGATCGCTGTTCCTTTACCGATGGCCGTTTTCTTGACTGCGCATGCGCAGCATCTCGCGCATGCGCAAACAAAACTTCCGGTTCTGCGCACTGCTCGCGCAACTGTGCTAGTGTGATACCTTTAGCAAGATGGCCACCGACCTCAACCCAGCCCTCTCTCAGGCCCGGGATTTTGGACTCTGGGAATTCGGGCTCCGGGATCCCGGCCACGAGGTGAGCACTGCAGCTTTTCTTACCTTTACTTGCCGATTGGATTGCGTTTTCTTCACAGTACTTGGAGAATTTGTCCAGGACTGCCTGGTAATCGTACCTTTGCTGCCTCCTGAAGAACCTGAACCTTGTGAATATTTCTCTTGCCCTTGCACCGGCGATGGTGAGGAGAAATTCAATTTTTTCGCTATCATCCAGGTCTTGGAGTTCAGCTGCCACCAGGAACAATTCGAACACTTGCCGGAATCGCCACCAGTTTTCGCGGAGATCGCCGTGGCACTGGAGCGGCTGCGGAACCGGGAGCTCTATCATTTTGCCAGGGCACTGCTGGTTGTCTCTGTACACTGAGGTATGCCAGCAGGTATCGATCCACTCCTGTACCATGTGGTGTTGGGTGCTCTGGTGCACAGATGAGCCAACACAGTTGTATGTGGTACAACTCTATTTTATTTTAACTCTTATCTACAGTTCGTTCTGGATACTCTGCACGTGCTGTCTCCCTGAGTGTGTCGTGTAGCAGGTCTGTCCTGGTCCTCCTCTCCAGCTAATACTGACCACCAGGTGTCGTGTTTATGCTTTTATATCTTTCTGTGATTGGTTGTGGTGTTGTGTGTTCTGATTTGTCTGTTGGTGTGTCTATCATGATGTGTGTGTTTGAATATCATGACAGGTGGGGAAGGGGTGTGTGGGTGGGGAGGGGGGGTGTGGGGGGGGAGGGGGGTGTGGGGGGGGAAGGGGTGTGTGGGTGGGGAGGGGGTGCGTGTGTGGGAGGTCGGGGTGGGGTCGCCTTCATCCAGCAAAAAATGTTGCATGGTTTTTTCTTCTCCCCAAAAATTCTTGATTCTGAATTAAATTCCCAAATTCTAACACTTGATCCCTCTGAAATATTTGCCTTTTACCAGCCAGCGTAGCTTCTGTTTAATCCATTTAAATTCTTAGTTAAATCCTCTTATCTTAATTACTTCTGGAAATCTTTAAGAGACCCTTTCGCAGACAGATCCCCGGGAACCCGCCGATCCTAATGCAGAAGTTGCTGTCTCTCTGTTCCTTGCTGCTCCACCACTATCGTGCTCAGTTCGGGTCTGTCAGACATAAAACAACAATATCTTGGATTTATAGATAATACAATATCCCAAGGTGCTTCACAAGACTGCAAAGGTAGACAGAGGCACGTGAGGCGGTGTTGGAATCGAGGGCTACATTTTGGTGAGCGGTAGGTTTTGAGGAGGAGAGACAGCGAGCTGGGGAGGTTCAGGGAGAGAATTTAAGAGTGCACAGTCTGGATCGTGAAAGGTGGAGCGACTAAAATAGGGGAGGATTAAAGGGCCAGAATTGAAAGGGTGCAGAGATCTCAGAGCGCTGTCAGTTTAGAAGAGGTTGCAGAGATAAGGAGGGGGAAAGGCCACGTTGGGATTTGATAACAGGGCTGAGAATTTTAATATCAAGAACCAGTGTAACTCAGTGAACACAGGTATGTAACTCAGTGAACACAGGTATGTAGCTCAGTGAACACAGGTACATAACTCAGTGAACACAGGTATGTAGCTCAGCGAACACAGGTACGTAACTCAGTGAACACAGGTATGTAGCTCAGTGAACACAGGTATGTAACTCAGTGAACACAGGTATGTAGCTCTGTGAACACAGGTATGTAGCTCAGTGAACACAGGTATGTAGCTCAGTGAATACAGGTATGTAATTCAGTGAGCACAGGTATGTAACTCAGTGAACACAGGTATGTAGCTCAGTGAACACAGGTACGTAACTCAGTGAACACAGGTATGTAGCTCAGCGAACACAGGTACGTAACTCAGTGAACACAGGTATGTAACTCAGTGAACACAGGTAGGTAGCTCAGCGAACACAGGTACGTAACTCAGTGGACACAGGTATGTAACTCAGTGAACACAGGTATGTAGCTCAGTGAACACAGGTATGTAGCTCAGTGAACACAGGTATGTAGCTCAGTGAACACAGGTATGTAGCTCAGTGAACACTGGTATGTAGCTCAGTGAATACAGGTATGTAATTCAGTGAGCACAGGTATGTAACTCAGTGAACACAGGTATGTAGCTCAGTGAACACAGGTATGTAGCTCAGTGAACACAGGTATGTAGCTCAGTGAATACAGGTATGTAATTCAGTGAGCACAGGTATGTAACTCAGTGAACACAGGTATGTAGCTCAGTGAACACAGGTACGTAACTCAGTCAACACAGGTATGTAGCTCAGCGAACACAGGTACGTAACTCAGTGAACACAGGTATGTAGCTCAGTGAACACAGGTATGTAACTCAGTGAACACAGGTATGTAGCTCTGTGAACACAGGTATGCAGCTCAGTGAACACAGGTATGTAGCTCAGTGAATACAGGTATGTAATTCAGTGAGCACAGGTATGTAACTCAGTGAACACAGGTATGTAGCTCAGTGAACACAGGTACGTAACTCAGTGAACACAGATATGTAGCTCAGCGAACACAGGTACGTAACTCATTGAACACAGGTATGTAACTCAGTGAACACAGGTAGGTAGCTCAGCGAACACAGGTACGTAACTCAGTGGACACAGGTATGTAACTCTGTGAACACAGGTATGTAACTCAGTGAACACAGGTATGTAGCTCAGTGAACACAGGTACGTAACTCAGTGAACACAGGTATGTAACTCTGTGAACACAGGTATGTAACTCAGTGAACACAGGTATGTAGCTCAGTGAACACAGATATGTAGCTCAGTGAATACAGGTATGTAATTCAGTGAGCACAGGTATGTAACTCAGTGAACACAGGTATGTAGCTCAGTGAACACAGGTATGTAGCTCAGTGAATACAGGTATGTAATTCAGTGAGCACAGGTATGTAACTCAGTGAACACAGGTATGTAGCTCAGCGAACACAGGTACGTAACTCAGTGAATACAGGTATGTAACTCAGTGAACACAGGTATGTAGCTCAGCGAACACAGGTACGTAACTCAGTGAACACAGGTATGTAGCTCAGCGAACACAGGTATGTAACTCAGTGAACACAGGTATGTAGCTCAGCGAACACAGGTACGTAACTCAGTGAACACAGGTATGTAGCTCAGCGAACACAGGTATGTAACTCAGTGAACACAGGTATGTAACTCAGTGAACACAGGTACGTAACTCAGTGAACACAGGTATGTAGCTCAGTGACCACAGGTATGTAACTCAGTGAGCACAGGTATGTAGCTCAGTGAACACAGGTATGTAACACAGTGAACACAGGTATGTAACTCAGTGAACACAGGTATGTAGCTCAGCGAACACAGGTATATAGCTCAGCGAACAGAGGTATGTAGCTCAGCGAACACAGGTATGTAACTCAGTGAACACAGGTATGTAGCTCAGTGAATATAGGTCTGTAACTCAGTGAACACAGGTATGTAACTCAGTGAACACAGGTATGTAGCTCAGCGAACACAGGTATGTAACTCAGTGAACACAGGTATGTAACTCAGTGAACACAGGTATGTAGCTCAGCGAACACAGGTACGTAACTCAGTGAACACAGGTATGTAGCTCAGCGAACACAGGTATGTAACTCAGTGAACACAGGTATGAAGTTCAGCGAACACAGGTACGTAACTCAGTGAGCACAGGTATATAGCTCAGTGAACACAGTAATGTAACTCAGTGAACACAGGTATGTAGCTCAGCGAACACAGGTATGTAACTCAGTGAACACAGGTATGTAGCTCAGCGAACACAGGTATGTAACTCAGTGAACACAGGTATGTAGCTGAGTGAACACAGGTATGTAACACAGTGAACACAGGTATGGAATTCAGTGAAAACAGGTATAAAGCTCAGCGAACACAGGTACGTAACTCAGTGAATACAGGTAGGTAGCTAGGCGAACACAGGTATGTAACTGAGTGAACACAGGTATGTAACTCAGTGAACACATGTATGAAACTCAGTGAAAACAGGTATGTATGTCAGTGAACACAGGTATGTAGCTCAGTGAACACAGGTATGTATCTCAACGAACACAGGTATGTAACTCAGTGAACACAGGTATGTAGCTCAGTGAATACAGGTATGTAATTCAGTGAGCACAGGTATGTAACTCAGTGAACACAGGTATGTAGCTCAGTGAACACAGGTATATAGCTCAGTGAATACAGGTATGTAATTCAGTGAGCACAGGTATGTAACTCAGTGAACACAGGTATGTAGCTCTGTGAACACAGGTATGTAGCTCAGTGAACACAGGTATGTAGCTCAGTGAATACAGGTATGTAATTCAGTGAGCACAGGTATGTAACTCAGTGAACAGAGGTATGTAGCTCAGTGAACACAGGTACGTAACTCAGTGAACACAGGTTTGTAGCTCAGCGAACACAGGTACGTAACTCAGTGAACACAGGTATGTAACTCAGTGAACACAGGTAGGTAGCTCAGCGAACACAGGTACGTAACTCAGTGGACACAGGTATGTAGCTCAGTGAACAGAGGTATGTAGCTCAGTGAACACAGGTATGTATCTCAGTGAACACAGGTATGTAGCTCAGTGAATACAGGTATGTAATTCAGTGAGCACAGGTATGTAACTCAGTGAACACAGGTATGTAGCTCAGTGAACACAGGTATGTAGCTCAGTGAACACAGGTATGTAGCTCAGTGAATACAGGTATGTAATTCAGTGAGCACAGGTATGTAACTCAGTGAACACAGGTATGTAGCTCAGTGAACACGGGTACGTAACTCAGTGAACACAGGTATGTAGCTCAGCGAACACAGGTACGTAACTCAGTGAACACAGGTATGTAGCTCAGTGAACACAGGTATGTAACTCAGTGAACACAGGTATGCAGCTCTGTGAACACAGGTATGTAGCTCAGTGAAAACAGGTATGTAGCTCAGTGAATACAGGTATGTAATTCAGTGAGCACAGGTATGTAACTCAGTGAACACAGGTATGTAGCTCAGTGAACACAGGTACGTAACTCAGTGAACACAGGTATGTAGCTCAGCGAACACAGGTACGTAACTCAGTGAACACAGGTATGTAACTCAGTGAACACAGGTAGGTAGCTCAGCGAACACAGGTACGTAACTCAGTGGACACAGGTATGTAACTCTGTGAACACAGGTATGTAACTCAGTGAACACAGGTATGTAGCTCAGTGAACACAGGTACGTAACTCAGTGAACACAGGTATGTAACTCTGTGAACACAGGTATGTAACTCAGTGAACACAGGTATGTAGCTCAGTGAACACAGGTATGTAGCTCAGTGAATACAGGTATGTAATTCAGTGAGCACAGGTATGTAACTCAGTGAACACAGGTATGTAGCTCAGTGAACACAGGTATGTAGCTCAGTGAATACAGGTATGTAATTCAGTGAGCACAGGTATGTAACTCAGTGAACACAGGTATGTAGCTCAGTGAACACAGGTATGTAGCTCAGTGAACACAGGTATGTAGCTCAGTGAATACAGGTATGTAATTCAGTGAGCACAGGTATGTAACTCAGTGAACACAGGTATGTAGCTCAGTGAACACAGGTATGTAGCTCAGCGAACACAGGTATGTAGCTCAGCGAACACAGGTATGTAGCTCAGTGAACACAGGTATGTAACTCAGTGAACACAGGTATGTAGCTCAGTGAACACAGGTATGTAACTCAGTGAACACAGGTATGTAGCTCAGCGAACACAGGTATGTAACTCAGTGAACACAGGTATGTAGCTCAGTGAACGCAGGTATGTAACTCAGTGAACACAGGTATGTAGCTCAGTGAACACAGGTATGTATCTCAGTGAACACAGGTATGTAATTCAGTGAGCACAGGTATGTAACTCAGTGAACACAGGTATGTAGCTCAGTGAACACAGGTATGTGACTCAGTGAACACTGGTATGTAGCTCAGTGAACACAGGTACGTAACTCAGTGAACACAGGTATGTAACTCAGTGAACACAGGTACGTAGCTCAGCGAACACAGGTACGTAACTCAGTGAACACAGGTATGTAGCTCAGCGAACACAGGTACGTAACTCAGTGAACACAGGTATGTAGCTCAGTGAACACAGGTACGTAACTCAGTGAACACAGGTATGTAACTCAGTGAACACAGGTACGTAGCTCAGCGAACACAGGTACGTAACTCAGTGAACACAGGTATGTAGCTCAGCGAACACAGGTATGTAACTCAGTGAACACAGGTATGTAGCTCAGCGAACACAGGTATGTGACTCAGTGAACACAGGTATGTAGCTCAGTGAACACAGGTATGTAACTCAGTGAACACAGGTATGTAGCTCAGTGAACACAGGTATGTAGCTCAGCGAACACAGGTATGTAACTCAGTGAACACAGGTATGTAACTCAGTGAACACAGGTATGTAGCTCAGCAAACACAGGTATGTAACTCATTGAACATAGGTATGTAACTCGGTGAACACAGGTATGTAGCTCAGCAAACACAGGTACATAACTCAGTGAACACAGGTATGTAGCTCAGTGAACACAGGTACATAACTCAGTGAACACAGGTATGTAGCTCAGTGAACACAGGTATGTAACTCAGTGAGCACCGGTATGTAACTCAGTGAACACAGGTATGTAGCTCAGTGAACACAGGTACGTAACTCAGTGAACACAGGTATGAAGCTCAGTGAACACAGGTATGTAGCTCAGTGAACACAGGTATGTAACTCAGTGAACACAGGTATGTAGCTCAGCGAACACAGGTACGTAACTCAGTGAATACAGGTATGTAACTCAGTGAACACAGGTATGTAGCTCAGCGAACACAGGTACGTAACTCAGTGAACACAGGTATGTAGCTCAGCGAACACAGGTATGTAACTCAGTGAACACAGGTATGTAGCTCAGCGAACACAGGTACGTAACTCAGTGAACACAGGTCTGTAGCTCAGCGAACACAGGTATGTAACTCAGTGAACACAGGTATGTAACTCAGTGAACACAGGTACGTAACTCAGTGAACACAGGTATGTAGCTCAGTGACCACAGGTGTGTAACTCAGTGAGCACAGGTATGTAGCTCAGTGAACACAGGTATGTAACTCAGTGAACACAGGTATGTAATTCAGTGAACACAGGTATGTAGCTCAGCGAACACAGGTATGTAGCTCAGCGAATAGAGGTATGTAGCTCAGCGAACACAGGTATGTAACTCAGTGAACTCAGGTATGTAGCTCAGTGAATATAGGTATGTAACTCAGTGAACACAGGTATGTAACTCAGTGAACACAGGTATGTAGCTCAGCGAACACAGGTATGTAACTCAGTGAACACAGGTATGTAACTCAGTGAACACAGGTATGTAGCTCAGCGAACACAGGTACGTAACTCAGTGAACACAGGTATGTAGCTCAGCGAACACAGGTATGTAACTCAGTGAACACAGGTATGAAGCTCAGCGAACACAGGTACGTAACTCAGTGAGCACAGGTATGTAGCTCAGTGAACACAGTAATGTAACTCAGTGAACACAGGTATGTAGCTCAGCGAACACAGGTATGTAACTCAGTGAACACAGATATGTAACTCAGTGAACACATGTATGTAACTCAGTGAAAACAGGTATGTATCTCCGTGAACACAGGTATGTAGCTCAGTGAACACAGGTATGTATCTCAACGAACACAGGTATGTAACTCAGTGAACACAGGTATGTAACTCAGTGAGCACAGGTATGTAACTCAGTGAACACAGGTATATAACTCAGTGAACACAGGTATGTAACTCAGTGAACACAGGTATGTAGCTCAGTGAACACAGGAATGTAGCTCAGTGAACACATGTATGTAACTCAGTGAGCACCGGCATGTAACTCAGTGAACACAGGTATGTAACTGAGTGAACACAGGTATGTAACTCAGTGAACACATGTATGTAAATCAGTGAACACAGGTATGTAGCTCAGTGAACACAGGTATGTATCTCAACGAACACAGGTATGTAACTCAGTGAACACAGGTATGTAACTCAGTGAACACAGGTATGTATCTCAGTGAACACAGGTATGCAGCTCAGTGAACACAGGTATGTATCTCAACGAACACAGGTATGTAACTCAGTGAGCACCGGCATGTAACTCAGTGAACACAGGTATGTAGCTCAGTGAACACAGGAATGTAGCTCAGCGACCACAGGTACGTAACTCAGTGAACACAGGTATGTAGCTCAGCGAACACAGGTATGTAACTCAGTGAACACAGGTATGTAACTCAGTGAACACAGGTATGTAGCTCAGCGAACACAGGTATGTATCTCATTGAACACAGGTATGTAGCTCAGTGAACACAGGTATGTAACTCAGTGAGCACAGGTATGTAGCTCAATGAACACATGTATGTAACTCAGTGAACACAGGTATGTAGCTCAGTGAACACAGGTATGTAGCTCAGTGAACACAGATATGTAGCTCAGTGAATACAGGTATGTAATTCAGTGAGCACAGGTATGTAACTCAGTGAACACAGGTATGTAGCTCAGTGAACACAGGTATGTAGCTCAGTGAACACAGGTATGTAGCTCAGTGAATACAGGTATGTAATTCAGTGAGCACAGGTATGTAACTCAGTGAACACAGGTATGTAGCTCAGTGAACACAGGTACGTAACTCAGTGAACACAGGTATGTAGCTCAGCGAACACAGGTACGTAACTCAGTGAACACAGGTATGTAGCTCAGTGAACACAGGTATGTAACTCAGTGAACACAGGTATGTAGCTCTGTGAACATAGGTATGTAGCTCAGTGAACACAGGTATGTAGCTCAGTGAATACAGGTATGTAATTCAGTGAGCACAGGTATGTAAATCAGTGAACATAGGTATGTAGCTCAGTGAACACAGGTACGTAACTCAGTGAACACAGGTATGTAGCTCAGCGAACACAGGTACGTAACTCAGTGAACACAGGTATGTAACTCAGTGAACACAGGTATGTAGCTCAGCGAACACAGGTACGTAACTCAGTGGACACAGGTATGTAACTCAGTGAACACAGGTATGTAACTCAGTGAACACAGGTATGTAGCTCAGCGAACACAGGTATGTATCTCAGTGAACACAGGTATGTAGCTCAGTGAACACAGGTATGTAACTCAGTGAGCACAGGTATGTAGCTCAATGAACACAGGTATGTAACTCAGTGAACACAGGTATGTAGCTCAGTGAACACAGGTATGTAGCTCAGTGAACACAGGTATGTAGCTCAGTGAATACAGGTATGTAATTCAGTGAGCACAGGTATGTAACTCAGTGAACACAGGTATGTAGCTCAGTGAACACAGGTATGTAGCTCAGTGAACACAGGTATGTAGCTCAGTGAATACAGGTATGTAATTCAGTGAGCACAGGTATGTAACTCAGTGAACACAGGTATGTAGCTCAGTGAACAAAGGTACGTAACTCAGTGAACACAGGTATGTAGCTCAGCGAACACAGGTACGTAACTCAGTGAACACAGGTATGTAGCTCAGTGAACACAGGTATGTAACTCAGTGAACACAGGTATGTAGCTCAGTGAACACAGGTATGTAGCTCAGTGAACACAGGTATGTAGCTCAGTGAACACAGGTACGTAACTCAGTGAACACAGGTATGTAACTCAGTGAACACAGGTACGTAGCTCAGTGAACACAGGCACCCAACTCAGTGAACACAGGTATGTAGCTCAGCGAACACAGGTATGTAACTCAGTGAACACAGGTATGTAGCTCAGTGAACACAGGTACGTAACTCAGTGAACACAGGTATGTAACTCAGTGAACACAGGTACGTAGCTCAGCGAACACAGGTACGTAACTCAGTGAACACAGGTATGTAGCTCAGCGAACACAGGCATGTGACTCAGTGAACACAGGTATGTAGCTCAGTGAACACAGGTATGTAACTCAGTGAACCCAGGTATGTAGCTCAGCGAACACAGGTATGTAACTCAGTGAACACAGGTATGTAGCTCAGCGAACACAGGTATGTAGCTCAGTGAACACAGGTATGTAACTCAGTGAACACAGGTATGTAGCTCAGTGAACACAGGTATGTAACTCAGTGAACACAGGTATGTAGCTCAGCGAAAACATGTATGTAACTCAGTGAACACAGGTATGTAGCTCAGTGAACACAGGTATGTAACTCAGTGAACACAGGTATGTAGCTCAGTGAACACAGGTATGTAACTCAGTGAACACAGGTATGAAGCTCAGTGAACACAGGTATGTAACTCAGTGAACACAGGTATGGAACTCAGTGAACACAGGCATGAAGCTCAGCGAACACAGGTACGTAACTCAGTGAACACAGGTATGTAGCTCAGCGAACACAGGTATGTAACTCAGTGAACACAGGTATGTAACTCAGTGAACAAAGGTATGTAACTCAGTGAACACAGGTATGTAGCTCAGTGAACACAGGTATGTAGCTCAGCGAACACAGGTATGTAACTCAGTGAACACAGGTATGTAACTCAGTGAACACAGGGATGTAGCTCAGCGAACACAGGTATGTAACTCAGTGAACACAGTTATGTAAATCAGTGAACACAGGTATGTAGCTCAGCAAACACAGGTACATAACTCAGTGAACACAGGTATGTAGCTCAGTGAACACAGGTACATAACTCAGTGAACACAGGTATGTAGCTCAGTGAACACAGGTATGTAACTCAGTGAGCACCGGTATGTAACTCAGTGAACACAGGTATGTAGCTCAGTGAACACAGGTACGTAACTCAGTGAACACAGGTATGAAGCTCAGTGAACACAGGTATGTAGCTCAGGGAACACAGGTATGTAGCTCAGCGAACACAGGTACGTAACTCAGTGAACACAGGTATGTAGCTCAGCGAACACAGGTATGTAACTCAGTGAACACAGGTATGTAGCTCGGCGAACACAGGTACGTAACTCAGTGAACACAGGTATGTAGGTCAGCGAACCCAGGTATGTAACTCAGTGAACACAGGTATGTAACTCAGTGAACACAGGTACGTAACTCAGTGAACACAGGTATGTAGCTCAGTGACCACAGGTATGTAACTCAGTGAGCACAGGTATGTAGCTCAGTGAACACAGGTATGTAACTCAGTGAACACAGGTATGTAGCTCAGCGAACACAGGTATGTAGCTCAGCGAACAGAGGTATGTAGCTCAGCGAACACAGGTATGTAACTCAGTGAACACAGGTATGTAGCTCAGTGAATATAGGTATGCAACTCAGTGAACACAGGTATGTAACTCAGTGAACACAGGTATGTAGCTCAGCGAACACAGGTATGTAACTCAGTGAACACAGGTATGTAACTCAGTGAACACAGGTATGTAGCTCAGCGAACACAGGTACGTAACTCAGTGAACACAGGTATGTAGCTCAGCGAACACAGGTATGTAACTCAGTGAACACAGGTATGAAGCTCAGCAAACACAGGTACGTACCTCAGTGAGCACAGGTATGTAGCTCAGTGAACACAGTAATGTAACTCAGTGAACACAGGTATGTAGCTCAGCGAACACAGGTATGTAACTCAGTGAACACAGGTATGTAGCTCAGCGAACACAGGTATGCAACTCAGTGAACACAGGTATGTAGCTCAGTGAACACAGGTATGTAACACAGTGAACACAGGTATGGAATTCAGTGAAAACAGGTATAAAGCTCAGCGAACACAGGTACGTAACTCAGTGAATACAGGTATGTAGCTAGGCGAACACAGGTATGTAACTGAGTGAACACAGGTACGTAACTCAGTGAACACATGTATGTAACTCAGGGAAAACAGGTATGTATCTCAGTGAACACAGGTATGTAGCTCAGTGAACACAGGTATGTATCGCAACGAACACAGGTATGGAACTCAGTGAACACAGGTATGTAACTCAGTGAGCACAGGTATGTAACTCAGTGAACACAGGTATATAACTCAGTGAACACAGGTATGTAACTCAGTGAACACAGGTATGTAGCTCAATGAACACAGGAATGTAGCTCAGTGAACACATGTATGTAACTCAGTGAGCACCGGCATGTAACTGAGTGAACACAGGTATGTAACTGAGTGAACACAGGTAAGTAACTCAGTGAACACATGTATGTAACTCAGTGAACACAGGTATGTAGGTCAGCGAACACAGGTATGTAACTCAGTGAACACAGGTATGTAACTCAGTGAACACAGGTACGTAACTCAGTGAACACAGGTATGTAGCTCAGTGACCACAGGTATGTAACTCAGTGAGCACAGGTATGTAGCTCAGTGAACACAGGTATGTAACTCAGTGAACACAGGTATGTAGCTCAGCGAACACAGGTATGTAGCTCAGCGAACAGAGGTATGTAGCTCAGCGAACACAGGTATGTAACTCAGTGAACACAGGTATGTAGCTCAGTGAATATAGGTATGCAACTCAGTGAACACAGGTATGTAACTCAGTGAACACAGGTATGTAGCTCAGCGAACACAGGTATGTAACTCAGTGAACACAGGTATGTAACTCAGTGAACACAGGTATGTAGCTCAGCGAACACAGGTACGTAACTCAGTGAACACAGGTATGTAGCTCAGCGAACACAGGTATGTAACTCAGTGAACACAGGTATGAAGCTCAGCAAACACAGGTACGTAACTCAGTGAGCACAGGTATGTAGCTCAGTGAACACAGTAATGTAACTCAGTGAACACAGGTATGTAGCTCAGCGAACACAGGTATGTAACTCAGTGAACACAGGTATGTAGCTCAGCGAACACAGGTATGCAACTCAGTGAACACAGGTATGTAGCTCAGTGAACACAGGTATGTAACACAGTGAACACAGGTATGGAATTCAGTGAAAACAGGTATAAAGCTCAGCGAACACAGGTACGTAACTCAGTGAATACAGGTATGTAGCTAGGCGAACACAGGTATGTAACTGAGTGAACACAGGTACGTAACTCAGTGAACACATGTATGTAACTCAGTGAAAACAGGTATGTATCTCAGTGAACACAGGTATGTAGCTCAGTGAACACAGGTATGTATCTCAACGAACACAGGTATGGAACTCAGTGAACACAGGTATGTAACTCAGTGAGCACAGGTATGTAACTCAGTGAACACAGGTATATAACTCAGTGAACACAGGTATGTAACTCAGTGAACACAGGTATGTAGCTCAATGAACACAGGAATGTAGCTCAGTGAACACATGTATGTAACTCAGTGAGCACCGGCATGTAACTGAGTGAACACAGGTATGTAACTGAGTGAACACAGGTATGTAACTCAGTGAACACATGTATGTAACTCAGTGAACACAGGTATGTATCTCAGTGAACACAGGTATGTAGCTCAGTGAACACAGGTATGTATCTCAACGAACACAGGTATGTAACTCAGTGAACACAGGTATGTAACTCAGTGAACACAGGTATGTATCTCAGTGAACACAGGTATGTAGCTCAGTGAACACAGGTATGTATCTCAACGAACACAGGTATGTAACTCAGTGAACACAGGTATGTAGCTCAGTGAACACAGGAATGAAGCTCAGCGAACACAGGTACGTAACTCAGTGAACACAGGTATGTAGCTCAGCGAACACAGGTATGTAACTCAGTGAACACAGGGATGTAACTCAGTGAACACAGGTATCTAGCTCAGCGAACACAGGTATGTATCTCAGTGAACACAGGTATGTAGCTCAGTGAACACAGGTATGTAACTTAGTGAGCACAGGTATGTAGCTCAATGAACACAGGCATGTAACTCAGTGAACACAGGTATGTAACTCAGTGAACATTGCCATGTAACTCAGTGAACACAGGTATGTAACTCAGTGAACACAGGTATGTAACTCAGTGAACACAGGTATGTAACTCAGTGAGCACAGGTATGTAGCTCAGCGAACACAGGTATGTAGCTCAGTGAACACAGGCATGTATCTCAGCGAACACAGGTATGTAACTCAGTGAACACAGGTATGTAACTCAGTGAGCACCGGCATGTAACTCAGTGAACACAGGTATGTAACTCAGTGAACACAGGTATGTAGCTCAGCTAACACAGGTATGTAGCTCAGTGAACAGAGGGATGTAGCTCAGTGAACATAGGTATGTAACTCAGTGAACACATGTATGTAACTCAGTGAACACAGGTATGTAGCTCAGTGGACAAAGGAATGTAGCTCAGCGAACACAGGTACGTAACTCAGTGAACACAGGTATGTAGCTCAGCGAACACAGGTATGTAACTCAGTGAACACAGGTATGTAGCTCAGCGAACACAGGTATGTATCTCAGTGAACACAGGTATGTAGCTCAGTGAACACAGGTATGTAACTCAGTGAGCACAGGTATGTAGCTCAATGAACACAGGTATGTAACTCAGTGAACACAGGTATGTAACTCAGTGTACACAGGTATGTAGCTCAGCAAACACAGGTATGTAAATCAGTGAACACAGGTATGTAGCTCAGCAAACACAGGTATGTAACTCAGTGAACACAGGTATGTAGCTCAGCGAACACAGGTTTGTAACTCAGTGAACACAGGTATGTAGCTCAGTGAACACAGGTATGTAACTCAGTGAACACAGGTTATGTAGCTCAGTGAACACAGGTATGTAACTCAGTGAACACAGGTATGGAACTCAGTGAACACAGGTATGAAGCTCAGCAAACACAGGTACGTAACTCAGTGAACACAGGTATGTAGCTAGGCGAACACAGGTATGTAACTCAGTGAACACAGGTATGTAGCTCAGTGAACACAGGTATGTATCTCAGTGAATACAGGTATGCAGCTCAGTGAACACAGGTATGTATCTCAGCGAACACAGGTATGTAACTCAGTGAACACAGGTATGTAACTCAGTGAACACAGGTATGTAACTCAGTGAACACAGGTATGTAGCTCAGCAAACACAGATACATAACTCAGTGAACACAGGTATGTAGCTCAGCGAACACAGGTACATAACTCAGTGAACACAGGTATGTAGCTCTGTGAACACAGGTATTTAGATCAGTGAACACAGGTATGTAGCTCAGCGAACACAGGTATATAACTCAGTGAGCACAGGTATGTAACTCAGTGAACACAGGTATGTAGCTCAGTGAACACAGGTACGTAACTCAGTGAACACAGGTATGTAGCTCAGCGAACACAGGTATGTAACTCAGTGAACACAGGTATGTAACTCAGTGAGCACAGGTATGTAGCTCAGCGAACACAGGTATGTAACTCAGTGAGCACAGGTATGTAACTCAGTGAACACAGGTATGTAACTCAGTGAACACAGGTATGTAGCTCAGCGAACACAGGTACGTAACTCAGTGAACACAGGGATGTAGCTCAGTGAACACAGGTATGTAACTCAGTGAACACAGGTATGTAGCTCAGTGAACACAGGTATGTAACTCAGTGAACACAGGTATGGAACTCAGTGAACACAGGCATGAAGCTCAGCGAACACAGGTACGTAACTCAGTGAACACAGGTATGTAGCTCAGCGAACACAGGTATGTAACTCAGTGAACACAGGTATGTTGCTCAGTGAACACAGGCATGTAACTCAGTGAACACAGGTATGTAACTCAGTGAACACAGGTATGTAGCTCAGTGAACACAGGTATGTATCTCAGTGAACACAGGGATGTAGCTCAGCGAACACAGGAATGTAGCTCAGTGAACACAGGTATGTAACTCAGTGAACACAGGTATGCAGCTCAGTGAACACAGGTATGTAGCTCAGTGAACACAGGTACGTAACTCAGTGAACACAGGTATGTAGCTCAGCAAACACAGGTATGTAACTCAGTGAACACAGGTATGCAGCTCAGTGAACACAGGTATGTAGCTCAGTGAACACAGCTTTGTAACTCAGTAAACACAGGTATGTATCTCAGTGAACACAGGGATGTAGCTCAGCGAACACAGGAATGTAACTCAGTGAACACAGGTATGCAACTCAGTGAACACAGGTATGTAACTCAGTGAACAGGTATGTAACTCAGTGAACACAGGGATGCAGCTCAGTGAACACAGGTATGTATCTCAGCGAACACAGGTACGTAACTCAGTGAACACAGGTATGTAGCTCAGCGAACACAGGTACGTAACTCAGTGAACACAGGTATGGAACTCAGTGAACACAGGTATGATGCTCAGCAAACACAGGTACGTAACTCAGTGAACACAGGTATGTAGCTAGGCGAACACAGGTATGTAACTCAGTGAACACAGGTATGTAGCTCAGTGAACACAGGTATGTAACTCAGTGAGCACATGTATGTAACTCAGTGAACACAGGTATGCAGCTCAGTGAACACAGGTATGTGACTCAGTGAACACAGGTATGCAGCTCAGTGAACACAGGTATGCAGCTCAGCGAACACAGGTATGTCGCTCAGTGAACACAGGTATGTAGCTCAGCGAACACAGGTATATAACTCAGTGAGCACAGGTATGTAACTCAGTGAACACAGGTATGTAGCTCAGCGAACACAGGTATATAACTCAGTGAGCACAGGTATGTAACTCAGTGAACACAGGTATGTAGCTCAGTGAACACAGGTACGTAACTCAGTGAACACAGGTATGTAGCTCAGCGAACACAGGTATGTAACTCAGTCAACACAGGTATGTAACTCAGTGAACACAGGTATGTAGCTCAGCGAACACAGGTACGTAACTCAGTGAACACAGGTATGTAGCTCAGCGAACACAGGTCTGTAACTCAGTGAACACAGGTATGTACCTCAGTGAACACAGGTATGTAACTCAGTGAACACAGGTATGTAGCTCAGTGAACAAAGGTATGTATCTCAGTGAACACAGGGATGTAGCTCAGCGAACACAGGAATGTAACTCAGTGAACACAGGTATGTAACTCAGTGAACACAGGTATGTAGCTCAGTGAACACAGGTATGTAACTCAGTGAACACAGGTATGTAACTCAGTGAACACAGGTATGCAGCTCAGTGAACACAGGTATGTATCTCAGCGAACACAGGTACGTAACTCAGTGAACACAGGTATGTAGCTCAGCGAACACAGGTACGTAACTCAGTGAACACAGGTATGTAGATCAGTGAACACAGGTATGTAGCTCAGCGAACACAGGTATATAACTCAGTGAGCACAGGTATGTAACTCAGTGAACACAGGTATGTAGCTCAGTGAACACAGGTACGTAACTCAGTGAACACAGGTATGTAGCTGAGCGAACACAGGTATGTAACTCAGTGAACACAGGTATGTAACTCAGTGAACACAGGTATGTAGCTCAGCGAACACAGGTACGTAACTCAGTGAACACAGGGATGTAGCTCAGTGAACACAGGTATGTAACTGAGTGAACACAGGTATGTAGCTCAGCGAACACAGGTATGTAACTCAGTGAACACAGGTATGTAGCTCAGTGACACAGGTATGTAGCTCAGTGAACACAGGTATGAAGCTCAGTGAACACAGGTATGTAACTCAGTGAACACAGGTATGGAACTCAGTGAACACAGGCATGAAGCTCAGCGAACACAGGTACGTAACTCAGTGAACACAGGTATGTAGCTCAGCGAACACAGGTATGTAACTCAGTGAACACAGGTATGTAACTCAGTGAACACAGGTATGTAGCTCAGTGAACACAGGTATGTAGCTCAGCGAACACAGGTATGTAACTCAGTGAACACAGGTATGTAACTCAGTGAACACAGGTATGTAGCTCAGCGAACACAGGTATGTAACTCAGTGAACACAGGTATGTAACTCAGTGAACACAGGTATGTAGCTCAGCAAACACAGGTACATAACTCAGTGAACACAGGTATGTAGCTCAGTGAACACAGGTACATAACTCAGTGAACACAGGTATGTAGCTCAGTGAACACAGGTATGTAACTCAGCGAACACAGGTATGTAGCTCAGTGTACACAGGTATGTAACTCAGTGAACACATGTATGTAACTCAGTGATCACAGGTATGTAGCTCAGCGAACACAGGTATGTAACTCAGTGAACACAGGTATGTAACTCAGTGAACACAGGTATGTAGCTCAGCGAACACAGGTACGTAACTCAGTGAACACAGGTATGTAGCTCAGCGAACACAGGTATGTAACTCAGTGAACACAGGTATGTAGCTCAGTGAACACAGGTATGTAACTCAGTGAGCACAGCTATGTAGCTCAGTGAACACAGGTATGTAACTCAATTAACACAGGTATGTAACTCAGTGAACACAGGTATGTAGCTCAGCAAACACAGCTACGTAACTCAGTGAACACAGGTATGCAGCTCAGCGAACACAGGTATGTAACTCAGTGAACACAGGTATGTAGCTCAGTGAACACAGGTATGTAACTCAGTGAACACAGGTATGGAACTCAGTGAACACAGGCATGAAGCTCAGCGAACACAGGTACGTAACTCAGTGAACACAGGTATGTAGCTCAGCGAACACAGGTATGTAACTCAGTGAACACAGGTATGTAGCTCAGTGAACACAGGTACATAACTCAGTGAACACAGGGATGTAGCTCAGTGAACACAGGTATGTAACTGAGTGAATCCAGGTATGTAGCTCAGTGAAAACAGATATGTAGCCCAGTGAACACAGGTATGTAGCTCAGTGAACACAGGTATGTAACTCAGTGAACACAGGTATGTAGCTCAGTGAACACAGGTATGTAGCTCAGTGAACACAGGTACGTAACTCAGTGAACACAGGTATGAAGCTCAGCGAACACAGGTACGTAACTCAGTGAACACAGGTATGAAGCTCAGCGAACACAGGTATGTAACTCAGTGAACACAGGTATATAGCTCAGTGAACACAGGTATGTAACTCAGTGAACACAGGTATGTAACTCAGTGAACACAGGTATGAAGCTCAGCTAACACAGGTACGTAACTCAGTGAACACAGGTATGTAGCTCAGTGAACACAGGTATGTAACTCAGTGAGCACAGGTATGTAGTTCAGTGAACACAGGTATGTAACTCAGTGAACACAGGTATGTAGCTCAGTGAACACAGATATGTAACTCAGTGAACACAGGTATGTAGCTCAGTGAACACAGGTATGTAACTCAGTGAACACAGGTATGTAGCTCAGTGAACACAGATATGTAGCTCAGTGAACACAGGTATGTAGCTCAGTGAACACAGGCATGTAACTCAGTGAACACAGGTATGTAGCTCAGTGAACACAGGTATGTAACTCAGTGAGCACAGGTATTTACGTTCCTGTGTTCCCGTACCAGTCTCCCCAAACAGGCGCCGGAATGTGGCAACTATGGGCTTTTCACAGTAACTTAATTTGATGTCTACTTGTGACAATAAGCGATTCTCATGTTCATGTATCTCAGTGAGCAGGGCAACGGTGGGTGGATGGCTGGGTGTAAGCCAAGGCGCAGTCTGCAGAGTTTTTGATGAGCAGGGTAGAATGTTGGAGGCCTCCCTGGAGTGCTATGGAATAGTCAAGTCTAGAGGTCAGTGACCTTGCATCAAAACCCCTATTCTGAGTACTGCTGATGAGTTGCTGACCTGATTCTATGGTCCAGATCTTCAGATCGGCAGAGAGTGAGTGCCTGACATGCATTGTGATTTTATCAACCCAGTTAGCATTCTACGTGGAGCCTTTACACCTTCCAGTCTTGGACCCAGCAGCGATCCAATGACGAGCGAATGTAAGAGGCCAGATGGCAGGCATAATTCCAACAAGCCACGGTCTCTTTTATCACCATAGACTGAAGACATTCCCCTGAACGTTTGTCTTCATTTCATCGAATGTAACTGTTTTAAAATGGAACTGTCACCCCATCATTTCCCCCTGAAAATATTCACCCCCCTTCCTACTACAAATATTCAAATCCTTCCCTCATCCTCCATGCACGCTTGGCCGATCCTTCTTTCCCCTTCCATTCACTCTCAAATACAGACAAATACACAGAAGAGATCAATTCTGAAGACAAAGTATGCACAGTAGCACAGTGGTTAGCACAGTTGCTTCACAGCTCCAGGGTCCCAGGTTCGATTCCCTGCTTGGGTCACTGTCTGTGCGGAGTCTGCACATCCTCCCCGTGTCTGCGTGGGTTTCCTCCGGGTGCTCCGGTTTCCTCCCACAGTCCAAAGATGTGCAGGTTAGGTGAATTGGCCACGCTAAATTGTCCCTTAGTGTCCAAAAAGGATAGATGGGGTTACTGGGGTACGGGAATGGGATTAGGTAGGGTGCCCTTTCCAAGGGCCGGTGCAGACTCGATGGGCCGAATGGCCTCCCTCTGCTCTGTAAGTTCTATGATTTAGGTTATTGAACAAATAACAATCATCCAACCATGTGTTTAAATAATCCTGTCAGATTCAAACATTGCAGCTTAATGGGTTCTTTGAACATAAATGGTGGCTGAAACACTCTGGATTTTCCTGTGAAGATGTGGTCGAGCTCCTGCAGAGACAGGTCTGCAGGTGAAGACAAATTAGCTGTTTTTTCACTGCTTGGGACAGCTGTTTTGTATTCGACATGGTTCCTTTCTTGAGTCTATTTGGTCTCTAGACTTTCTCTAACCTGGCCCTGGCAGAGGTTACAAGCCATTGCTATGCAATGGGGGCTGAATGGTGACTGTTCACACTTGCTTGTGATAAATTGGTTTCTCCCCACCTCTCTTTGTTAAGCTTCGAGCTCACAGACATGGAGTCGGCGGCAAGGGAGACATCGAATTTTAATTTCACTAAACTTCAGTAAAGCCTTTGACAAGGTGCCTCATGGCAGACTGATACAAAAGGTGAAGTCACACGGGATCAGAGATGAGGTGGGAAGGTGGATACAGGACTGGCTCGGTCGCAGAAGGCAGAGGGTAGCAGTGGAAGGGTGTTTTTCTGAATGGAAGGTTGTGACTAGCGGTGTTCCACAGGGATCTGTGCTGGGACCTCTGTTGTTTGTCATGTACATAAACCATTTGGAGGAACATGTAGCCGGGCTGTTTAGTAAGTTCGGGGATGACACTAAGGTCGGTGGAGGGACAGATAGTGTTGAGAATTGTCAGAGGACACAGCAGGACATGGATAGGTTGGCGACTTGGGCAGAGAAATGGCAGATGGAGTTTAATCCGGACAAATGAAGCAGTAGAGGCTCCTTCATTAAATGTTTTTAAGATAAAGATAGGTAGTTTTTTGAAGAATAAAGGGATTAAGGGTTATGGTGTTCGGGCCGGAAAGTGGAGCTGAGTCCACAAAAGATCAGCCATGATCTCATTGAATGGTGGAGCAGGCTCGAGGGGCCAGATGGCCGACTCCTGCTCCTAGTTCTTATGTTCTTATTAAATGTGAGGTAATGCATTTTGGTAGGTCTAACACACCGTAAATGCCAAAACTCTTAGGAATATAGAAAGTCAGAAAGATCTGGGTGTGCAGGTCCACAGATCTTTGAAGGTGGCAACACAAGTGGTCAAGGCAGTCACAAAAACACATGGAATGCTTGCCTTCATTGGACAGGGCATCGAGTATAAAAACTGGCAAGCCATGCTGCAGTTGTATAGAACCTTGGTCAGGCCGCACTTGGAGTGTTGCGCACAATGCTGATGGCCACACTGCCAGAGGGATGTGGAGGCTTTGGAGAGCATGCACTCACCCGGTGGTGATTTGGTGAAGTGCAGGAGAAGGACCCAGTTCTTTTGAGGGGTTGACAGCAAAGAAACATCTTCAGCGGGTGAGCGGGCGGGACAAGGAATGGGATTTGTGGAAAACATTGCCTTGCTCTTATTATTGGATCGGAGGCTCCTGGAGGCCGATACCCAGCAACAGGGATCCCGCTCCCGGGATGTGTGTGCGGGGTGGGAGGATGTGGTGTGCAGGGTGGGGGATGTGTTGTGGGGGATGTGTTGTGGGGGTGGGGGATGTGTTGTGGGGGGGGGGGGATGTGTTGTGGGGGTGGGGTATGTGTTGTGGGGGTGGGGGATGTGTTGAGGGGGATGTGTTGTGGGGGTGGGGGGGGATGTGTTGTGGGGGATGTGTTGTGGGGGTGGGGTATGTGTTGTGGGGGTGGGGGATGTGTTGAGGGGGATGTGTTGTGGGGGTGGGGGATGTGTTGTGGGGGTGGGGGATGTGTTGAGGGGGATGTGTTGTGGGGGTGGGGGGGATGTGTTGTGGGGGATGTGTTGTGGGGGTGGGGGGGTGTGTTGTGGGGGTGGGGGGGATGTGTTGTGGGGGATGTGTTGTGGGGGTGGGGTATGTGTTGTGGGGGTGGGGGATGTGTTGAGGGGGATGTGTTGTGGGGGTGGGGGATGTGTTGTGGGGGTGGGGGATGTGTTGTTGGGGTTGGGGGGATGTGTTGTGGGGGTGGGGGATGTGTTGTTGGGGTTGGGGGGATGTGTTGTGGGTGTGGGGTGTGTGTTGTGGGGGTGTGTGTTGTGGGGGTATGTGTTGTGGGGGATGTGTTGTGGGGGTGGGGGGATGTGTTGTGGGGGATGTGTTGTGGGGGTGGGGGATGTGTTGTGGGGGGAAGTGTTGTGGGGGATGTGTTGTGGGGGATGTGTTATGGGGTGGAGGGGTGTTGTGGGGGTGGGGTGTGTATTGTGGGGGTGGGGGGGTTGTGGGGAATGGGGGATGTGTTGTGGGGATGGGGATATGTTGTGGGGGTGGGGGATGTGTTGTGGGGGTGGGGTGTGTGTTGTGGGTGTGGGGGATGTGTTGTGGGGGTGGGGTATGTGTTGTGGGGGTGGGGGGGTGTTGTGGGGGATGTGTTGTGGGGGATGTGTTGTGGGGGTGGGGGTTGTGTTGTGGGGGTGGGGGATGTGTTGTGGGGGATGGGGGATGTGCTGTGGGGGGAAATGTTGTGGGGGGTGGGGGATGTGTTGTGGGGGATGTGTTGTGAGGGTGGGGATGTTGGGGTGGGGTGTGTGTTGTGGGGGCGGGGGATGTGTTGTGGGGGTGGGGGGGTTGTGGGGGATGGGGGGTGTGTTGTGGGGGTGGGGGATGTGTTGTGGGGGTGGGGGATTTGTTGTGGGGGTGGGGGATGTGTTGTGGGAGATATGTTGTAGGGGTGGGGGATGTGTTGTGGGGGATGTGTTGTGAGGGATGTGTTGTGGGGGTGGGAGATGTGTTGTGGGGGTGGGGGATGTGTTGTGGGGGATGGGGATGTGTTGTGGGGGTGGGGGAGGGTGTTGTGGGGGTGGGGTATGTGTTGTGGGGTTGGGGGGTGTTGTGGGGGATGTGTTGTGGGGGGATGTGTTGTGGGGGTGGGGGAAGTGTTGTGGGGGTGGGGGATGTGTTGTGGGGGGTGGAGGATGTGTTGTGGGAGTGGAGGATGTGTTGTGGGGGATGGGGGATGTGCTGTGGGGGGAAGTGTTGTGGGGGGTGGGGGATGTGTTGTGGGGGATGTGTTGTGAGGGTGGGGGGGTGTTGTGGGGGTGGGGTGTGTGTTGTGGGGGTGGGGGATGTGTTGTGGGGGGTGGGGGATGTGTTGTGGGGGTGGGAGATGTGTTGTGGGGGTGGGGGATGTGTTGTGGGGGATGGGGGATGTGTTGTGGGGGGTGGGAGATGTGTTGTGGGTGGATGAGTTGTGGGCGGTGGGAGGGAGGATGTGGTGTGGGGGATGTGTTGTGAGGGTGGGGGGGTGTTGTGGGGGTGGGGGGTGTGTTGTGGGGGGTGGGGATGTGTTGTGGGGGTGGGGTATATGTTGTGGGGGTGGGAGATGTGTTGTGGGGGATGGGGATGTGTTGTGGGGGTGGGGGATGTGTTGTGGGGGGTGGGGGATGTGTTGTGGGAGATATGTTGTTGGGGTGGGTGATTTGTTGTGGGGGATGGGGGATGTGTTGTGGGGGGTGGGAGATGTGTTGTGGGGGGTGGGAGATGTGTTGTGGGTGGATGTGTTGTGGGCGGTGGGAGGGAGGACGTGGTGTGGGGGATGGGAAATGTTGTGGGGGGATGTGTTGTGGGGGGTGGGGGCATGTGCTGGTGGGTGAGGATAACAGTGGGAATGTCAGTCTCGGGGGGCTATGTGTTGGGGGGGTAATGTGTTGTGGGGGTATGTGTTGTGGGGGGGTATGTGCTGTGGGGGTATGTGTTGTGGGAGGGTATGTGTTGTGGGGGGTACACGTTGTGGGGTGTACATGTTGTGGGGTGTATGGTCTATGTGTGTGAGGGGTATGTGTTGTTGGGGGTATGTGTTGTGGGGGTATGTGTTGTGGCGCGGTATGTGTAGTGTGGGGTGTATGTGGTGTGGGGGGTATGTGTTGTGTGGGGTGGGGGGGGTATATGTTGTGGGGGGGTATGTGCTGTGGGGAGTGGGGGTATGTGCTGTGGGGGGTGGGGGTATGTGATGTGCTGTGGGGGGTATATGCTGTGGGGGGGGTGTGCTGTGGGGGGGGATGTGCTGTGGGGGAGGGTATGTGTTGTGGGGGTGTGTTGTGGGGTGGTATGTGTTGTGGGGGTGAATGTGTTGTGGAGGGGTATGTGTTGTGTGGGGTGGGGGGGGGTATATGTTGTGGGGGGTGTATGTGCTGTGGGGAGTGGGGGTATGTGCTGTGGGAGGTGTATGTGCTGTGGGGGTTGGGGCTATGTGATGTGCTGTGGGGGTGTATGTGCTGGGGGGGTGGGGGTTATGTGCTGTGGGGCGGGTAAGTGCTGTGGGGGGCTGGGGGTATGTGTTGTGGGCGGTATGTGCTGTGGGGAGTGGGGGTATGTGCTGTGGGGGGTGGGGGTATGTGATGTGCTGTGGGGGGGGATGTGCTGTGGGGGAGGGTATGTGTTGTGGGGGGGTGCTGTGGGGTGGTATGTTTTGTGGGGGTGTATGTGTTGTCGAGGGGTATGTGTTGTGGGGGGGTGTTGTGGGGGGGTTGTGTGTTGTGGAGGTGTATGTGTTGTGGAGGGGTATGTTTTGTGGGGGGGTGTTGTGGGGGGTATGTGTTGTGGGGGGGTGTTGTGGGGTATGTGTTGTCGGGTGGGGGGGTATGTGCTGTGGGGGTATGTGTTGTGGGGGGTGTGTGTTGTGGGGGAGGGGTATGTGTTGTGGGGGGCATTTGCTGTGGGGGGTTGGGGGGGGTATATGCTGTGGGGGGTATGTGTTGTGGGGGAGGGGTATGTGTTGTGGGGGTGGTATATGTTGTGGGGGGGTATGTGTTGTTGGGGTGGTGGGTTATATGTTGTAGGGGGTATGTGCTGTGGGGGGTATGTGTTGTGGGGGGGTGTATGTGTTGTGGGGGTATGTGTTGTGGGGGGTATGCGTTGTGGGGGGGTATGTGTTATTGGGGTGTGGGGGTATGTGTTGTGGGGGTATGTGTTGTGGGGGAATGTGCTGTGGGGGGTATGTGTTGTGGGGGTATGTGTTGTGGGGGGGTATGTGTTATTGGGGTGTGGGGGTATGTGTTGTGGGGGGTATGTGTTGTTGCGGTGGGGGGGTATGTGTTGTGGGGGGTATGTGTTGTGGGGGTGGGGGTATGTGTTGTGGGGGGTATGTGTTGTGGGGGGTATGTGTTGTTGCGGTGGGGGGGGTATTTGTTGTGGGGGGGTATGTGTTGTGGGGGTGGGGGTATATGTTGTTGGGGTGAGGGGGTATGTGTTTTGGGGGTATGTGTTGTGGGGGGTATGTGTTGTGGGGGTATGTGTTGTTGGGGGGGGATATGTGTTGTGGGGGTATGTGTTGTGGGGGTATGTGTTGTGGGGGTGGGGGTATGTGCTGGTGGGTGAGGATAACAGTGGGAATGTCAGTCTCGGGGGGCTATGTGTTGGGGGGGTAATGTGTTGTGGGGGTATGTGTTGTGGGGGGGTATGTGCTGTGGGGGTATGTGTTGTGGGAGGGTATGTGTTGTGGGGGGTACACGTTGTGGGGTGTACATGTTGTGGGGTGTAAGGTCTATGTGTGTGAGGGGTATGTGTTGTTGGGGGTATGTGTTGTGGGGGTATGTGTTGTGGCGTGGTATGTGTAGTGTGGGGTGTATGTGGTGTGGGGGGTATGTGTTGTGTGGGGTGGGGGGGGTATATGTTGTGGGGGGGTATGTGCTGTGGGGAGTGGGGGTATGTGCTGTGGGGGGTGGGGGTATGTGATGTGCTGTGGGGGGGTATATGCTGTGGGGGGGGTGTGCTGTGGGGGGGGATGTGCTGTGGGGGAGGGTATGTGTTGTGGGGGTGTGTTGTGGGGTGGTATGTGTTGTGGGGGTGAATGTGTTGTGGAGGGGTATGTGTTGTGTGGGGTGGGGGGGGTATATGTTGTGGGGGGTGTATGTGCTGTGGGGAGTGGGGGTATGTGCTGTGGGAGGTGTATGTGCTGTGGGGGTTGGGGCTATGTGATGTGCTGTGGGGGTGTATGTGCTGGGGGGGTGGGGGTTATGTGCTGTGGGGCGGGTAAGTGCTGTGGGGGGCTGGGGGTATGTGTTGTGGGCGGTATGTGCTGTGGGGAGTGGGGGTATGTGCTGTGGGGGGTGGGGGTATGTGATGTGCTGTGGGGGGGGATGTGCTGTGGGGGAGGGTATGTGTTGTGGGGGGGTGCTGTGGGGTGGTATGTTTTGTGGGGGTGTATGTGTTGTCGAGGGGTATGTGTTGTGGGGGGGTGTTGTGGGGGGGTTGTGTGTTGTGGAGGTGTATGTGTTGTGGAGGGGTATGTTTTGTGGGGGGGTGTTGTGGGGGGTATGTGTTGTGGGGGGGTGTTGTGGGGTATGTGTTGTCGGGTGGGGGGGTATGTGCTGTGGGGGTATGTGTTGTGGGGGGTGTGTGTTGTGGGGGAGGGGTATGTGTTGTGGGGGGCATTTGCTGTGGGGGGTTGGGGGGGGGGTATATGCTGTGGGGGGTATGTGTTGTGGGGGAGGGGTATGTGTTGTGGGGGTGGTATATGTTGTGGGGGGGTATGTGTTGTTGGGGTGGTGGGTAATATGTTGTAGGGGGTATGTGCTGTGGGGGGTATGTGTTGTGGGGGGGTGTATGTGTTGTGGGGGTATGTGTTGTGGGGGGTATGCGTTGTGGGGGGGTATGTGTTATTGGGGTGTGGGGGTATGTGTTGTGGGGGTATGTGTTGTGGGGGAATGTGCTGTGGGGGGTATGTGTTGTGGGGGTATGTGTTGTGGGGGGGTATGTGTTATTGGGGTGTGGGGGTATGTGTTGTGGGGGGTATGTGTTGTTGCGGTGGGGGGGTATGTGTTGTGGGGGGTATGTGTTGTGGGGGTGGGGGTATGTGTTGTGGGGGGTATGTGTTGTGGGGGGTATGTGTTGTTGCGGTGGGGGGGGTATTTGTTGTGGGGGGGTATGTGTTGTGGGGGTGGGGGTATATGTTGTTGGGGTGAGGGGGTATGTGTTTTGGGGGTATGTGTTGTGGGGGGTATGTGTTGTGGGGGTATGTGTTGTTGGGGGGGGATATGTGTTGTGGGGGTATGTGTTGTGGGGGTATGTGTTGTGGGGGTGGGGGTATGGGTTGTGGGGGTATGTGTTGTGGGGGGGATATGTGTTGTGGGGGTGGGGGTATGTGTTGTGGGGGATGGGGTATGTGTTGTGGGGGGTATGTGTTGTTGGGGGTTGGGGTATGTGTTGTGGGGGTTATGTGTTGGGGGGTATGTGTTGTTGGGGTAGGGTGGTATGTGTTGTGGTGGTGGGGGTATGTGTTGTGGGTGTATGTGTTGTGGGGGTATGTGTTGTGGGGGGGTATGTGTTGGGGGGGTATGTGTTGTGGAGGGGGTATGTGTTGGGGGGTATGTGTTGTGGGGGATGTGTTGTTGGGGGTATGTGTTGTGGGGGTATGTGTTGTGGGGGGGTATGTATTGTGGGGGGTATGTGTTGTGGGGGTGTTATGTGTTGTGGGGGGTATGTGTTGTTGGGGTATGTGTTGTTGGGGTGGGGGTATGTGTTGTGGGGGGGATATGTGTTGTGGGGGTATGTGTTGTTGGGGTGGGGGGTATGTGTTGGGGGGTGTATGTGTTGTTGGGGTATGTGTTGTTGGGGTGGGGGGTGTGTGTTGTGGGGGCATGTGTTGTGGGGGATGGGGTATGTGTTGTGGGGTGGGGTATGTGTTGTGGGGGCATGTGTTGTGGGGGATGGGGTATGTGTTGTGGGGCGGGGGTATGTGTTGTGGGGGATGGGGGTTTGTGTTGGGGTGGTATGTGTTGTGGGGGATGGGGAATGTGTTGTGGGGTGGGGGTATGTGTTGTGGGTGTATGTGTTGGAGGGGGTATATGTTGTGGGGGTATGTGTTGGGGGGGTATGTGTTGTGGGGGTGGGGGTATGTGTTGTGGGGCGTGGGTATGTGTTGTGGGGGATGTGGTATGTGTTGTGGGGCGGGGGTATGTGTTGTGGGGGATGGGGGTTTGTGTTGGGGTGGTATGTGTTGTGGGGGATGGGGAATGTGTTGTGGGGTGGGGGTATGTGTTGTGGGTGTATGTGTTGGAGGGGGTATATGTTGTGGGGGTATGTGTTGGGGGGGTATGTGTTGTGGGGGTGGGGGTATGTGTTGGGGGGGTATGTGTTGGGGGCGTATGTGTTGTGGGGGTGGGGGTGTGTGTTGGGGTGGTATGTGTTGTGGGGTTGGGGGTATGTGTTGTGGGGGGTATGTGTTGTGGGGGTGGGGTATATGTTGTGGGGGTGGGAGATGTGTTGTGGGGGATGGGGATGTGTTGTGGGGGTGGGGGATGTGTTGTGGGGGGTGGGGGATGTGTTGTGGGAGATGTGTTGTTGGGGTGGGTGATTTGTTGTGGGGGATGGGGGATGTGTTGTGGGGGGTGGGAGATGTGTTGTGGGGGGTGGGAGATGTGTTGTGGGTGGATGTGTTGTGGGCGGTGGGAGGGAGGACGTGGTGTGGGGGATGGGAAATGTTGTGGGGGGATGTGTTGTGGGGGGTGGGGGCATGTGCTGGTGGGTGAGGATAACAGTGGGAATGTCAGTCTCGGGGGGCTATGTGTTGGGGGGGTAATGTGTTGTGGGGGTATGTGTTGTGGGGGGGTATGTGCTGTGGGGGTATGTGTTGTGGGAGGGTATGTGTTGTGGGGGGTACACGTTGTGCGGTGTACATGTTGTGGGGTGTATGGTCTATGTGTGTGAGGGGTATGTGTTGTTGGGGGTATGTGTTGTGGGGGTATGTGTTGTGGCGCGGTATGTGTAGTGTGGGGTGTATGTGGTGTGGAGGGTATGTGTTGTGTGGGGTGGGGGGGGTATATGTTGTGCGGGGGGTATGTGCTGTGGGGAGTGGGGGTATGTGCTGTGGGGGGTGGGGGTATGTGATGTGCTGTGGGGGGGTATATGCTGTGGGGGGGTGTGCTGTGGGGGGGGATGTGCTGTGGGGGAGGGTATGTGTTGTGGGGGGGTGTTGTGGGGTGGTATGTGTTGTGGGGGTGAATGTGTTGTGGAGGGGTATGTGTTGTGTGGGGTGGGGGGGTATATGTTGTGGGGGGTGTATGTGCTGTGGGGAGTGGGGGTATGTGCTGTGGGAGGTGTATGTGCTGTGGGGGGTGGGGCTATGTGATGTGCTGTGGGGGTGTATGTGCTGGGGGGGTGGGGGTTATGTGCTGTGGGGCGGGTAAGTGCTGTGGGGGGCTGGGGGTATGTGTTGTGGGCGGTGTGTGCTGTGGGGAGTGGGGGTATGTGCTGTGGGGGTATGTGATGTGCTGTGGGGGGGGATGTGCTGTGGGGGAGGGTATGTGTTGTGGGGGGGGTGCTGTGGGGTGGTATGTTTTGTGGGGGTGTATGTGTTGTGGAGGGGTATGTGTTGTGGGGGGGGTGTTGTGGGGGGGGTTGTGTGTTGTGGAGGTGTATGTGTTGTGGAAGGGTATGTTTTGTGGGGGGGTGTTGTGGGGGGTATGTGTTGTGGGGGGGTGTTGTGGGGTATGTGTTGTCGGGTGGGGGGGTATGTGCTGTGGGGGTATGTGTTGTGGGGGGTATGTGTTGTGGGGGAGGGGTATGTGTTGTGGGGGGCATTTGCTGTGGGGGGTTGGGGGGGTATATGCTGTGGGGGGTATGTGTTGTGGGGGAGGGGTATGTGTTGTGGGGGTGGTATATGTTGTGGGGGGGTATGTGTTGTTGGGGTGGTGGGTTATATGCTGTAGGGGGTATGTGCTGTGGGGGGTATGTGTTGTGGGGGGGTGTATGTGTTGTGGGGGTATGTGTTGTGGGGGGTATGCGTTGTGGGGGGGGTATGTGTTATTGGGGTGTGGGGGTATGTGTTGTGGGGGTATGTGTTGTGGGGGGGTGCTGTGGGGTGGTATGTTTTGTGGGGGTGTATGTGTTGTGGAGGGGTATGTGTTGTGGGGGGGTGTTGGGGGGGGGGGTTGTGTGTTGTGGAGGTGTATGTGTTGTGGAGGGGTATGTTTTGTGGGGGGGTGTTGTGGGGGTATGTGTTGTGGGGGGGTGTTGTGGGGTATGTGTTGTCGGGTGGGGGGGTATGTGCTGTGGGGGTATGTGTTGTGGGGGGTATGTGTTGTGGGGGAGGGGTATGTGTTGTGGGGGGCATTTGCTGTGGGGGGTTGGGGGGGTATATGCTGTGGGGGATATGTGTTGTGGGGGAGGGGTATGTGTTGTGGGGGTGGTATATGTTGTGGGGGGGTATGTGTTGTTGGGGTGGTGGGTTATATGTTGTAGGGGGTATGTGCTGTGGGGGGTATGTGTTGTGGGGGGGTGTATGTGTTGTGGGGGTATGTGTTGTGGGGGGTATGCGTTGTGGGGGGGTATGTGTTATTGGGGTGTGGGGGTATGTGTTGTGGGGGTATGTGCTGTGGAGGGTATGTGTTGTGGGGGTATGTGTTGTGGGGGGGGTTATGTGTTGTGGGGGGTATGTGTTGTTGCGGTGGGGGGGTATGTGTTGTGGGGGGTATGTGTTGTGGGGGGTATGTGTTGTGGGGGTGGGGGTATGTGTTGTGGGGGGTATGTGTTGTGGGGGATATGTGTTGTTGCGGTGGGGGGGGTATTTGTTGTGGGGGGGTATGTGTTGTGGGGGTGGGGGTATATGTTGTTGGGGTGAGGGGGTATGTGTTTTGGGGGTATGTGTTGTGGGGGGTATGTGTTGTGGGGGTATGTGTTGTTGGGGGGGATATGTGTTGTGGGGGTATGTGTTGTGGGGGTATGTGTTGTGGGGGTATGTGTTGTGGGGGGGTTATGTGTTGTGGGGGGTATGTGTTGTTGCGGTGGGGGGGTATGTGTTGTGGGGGGTATGTGTTGTGGGGGGTATGTGTTGTGGGGGTGGGGGTATGTGTTGTGGGGGGTATGTGTTGTTGCGGTGGGGGGGTATTTGTTGTGGGGGGGTATGTGTTGTGGGGGTGGGGGTATATGTTGTTGGGGTGAGGGGGTATGTGTTTTGGGGGTATGTGTTGTGGGGGGTATGTGTTGTGGGGGTATGTGTTGTTGGGGGGGATATGTGTTGTGGGGGTATGTGTTGTGGGGGTATGTGTTGTGGGGGTGGGGGTATGTGTTGTGGGGGTATGTGTTGTGGGGGGGATATGTGTTGTGGGGGTGGGGGTATGTGTTGTGGGGGTATGTGTTGTGGGGGATGGGGTATGTGTTGTGGGGGGTATGTGTTGTTGGGGGTTGGGGTATGTGTTGTGGGGGTTATGTGTTGGGGGGTATGTGTTGTTGGGGTAGGGTGGTATGTGTTGTGGTGGTGGGGGTATGTGTTGTGGGTGTATGTGTTGTGGGGGTATGTGTTGTGGGGGGTATGTGTTGGGGGGGTATGTGTTGTGGAGGGGGTATGTGTTGGGGGGTATGTGTTGTGGGGGATGTGTTGTTGGGGGTATGTGTTGTGGGGGTATGTGTTGTGGGGGGGTATGTATTGTGGGGGGTATGTGTTGTGGGGGGGATATGTGTTGTGGGGGTATGTGTTGTTGGGGTGGGGGGTATGTGTTGGGGGGTGTATGTGTTGTTGGGGTATGTGTTGTTGGGGTGGGGGGGGGTGTTGTGGGGGCATGTGTTGTGGGGGATGGGGTATTTGTTGTGGGGTGGGGTATGTGTTGTGGGGGCATGTGTTGTGGGGGATGGGGTATGTGTTGTGGGGCGGGGGTATGTGTTGTGGGGGATGGGGGTTTGTGTTGGGGTGGTATGTGTTGTGGGGGATGGGGAATGTGTTGTGGGGTGGGGGTATGTGTTGTGGGTGTATGTGTTGGAGGGGGTATATGTTGTGGGGGTATGTGTTGGGGGGGTATGTGTTGTGGGGGTGGGGGTATGTGTTGTGGGGGATGGGGGTTTGTGTTGGGGTGGTATGTGTTGTGGGGGATGGGGAATGTGTTGTGGGGTGGGGGTATGTGTTGTGGGTGTATGTGTTGGAGGGGGTATATGTTGTGGGGGTATGTGTTGGGGGGGTATGTGTTGTGGGGGTGGGGGTATGTGTTGGGGGGGTATGTGTTGGGGGCGTATGTGTTGTGGGGGTGGGGGTATGTGTTGGGGGGGTATGTGTTGTGGGGTTGGGGGTATGTGTTGTGGGGGGTATGTGTTGGGGGGTATGTGTTGTGGGGGGGGTATGTATTGTGGGGGGGTATGTGTTGTGGGGGGTATGTGTTGGGGTGGGGGGTATGTGTTGTGGGGGTTGGGGTATGTGTTGTGGGGAGGGGTATGTCTTGTGGGGGGGTATGTGTTGTCGGGAGGGGTATGCGTTGCGGGGGGGGTATGTGTTGGGGGGGGTATGTGTTGTCGGGAGGGGTATGCGTTGCGGGGGGGAGGTATGTGTTGGGGGGGTATGTGTTGTGGGGGATGGGGTATGTGTTGTGGGGGGGTATGTGTTGTTGGGGGTTGGGGTATGTGTTGTGGGGGGTGGGCAGAGCAGTGTTAATGCCACACTCCAGGGTGAAGCTGTATTAGCCTCAATACGGTAAGTATGGGCAGTGTCTGCAGCAGCTGAATGTGGATCCAGAGCAGGCGGCACTAACATGGCGAGAGCTCTGCTCGGCTGCACCCGCCTCCCCGCTCTCAGCAAAGGGATTTCTAACTGAGGGCATTTAATGAAGATTCCGGGAGTACAGGGCACCGCGAGCGAGGGACAAACACACACCGCACATCACACCACCCACAGGAACAGAGCCGAAGGTAAGAACTAACCCAGCAAACCCCAATCGGGAAACGTAACTGTGGCAGAGGAAGAGGAATTGCAACTCACATCCTTTTCCCAATTATTCTTTGCAGTAAATTGAGTTTGGATTGTCGTCGTCCCCCCCTGTTGAGACTGGGGGGGGGGGGTCAGACCCCCGGGTAGATCTGTGTCGGCCCCGCGGTGGCTCAAAAAGATAAAGTTGGGAAAGTTTTAGCACGACTTTTTTCTAAAATAAAGAAAAACTTGTGTTTGCTCCAAATGCTCCCGCTGCCCCTGGGCGGGTAGTGGGATTGGGGGGGGGGGGGGGGGGAGTTAGTTCCATCCTGTGTAATTTCGGGGGGGGGGTGAGTTTTAAGAATGTTTAAGTTTAATTTCTTTGCATCCTATTTGGAGGGGAGGGAGGGGGGAATGTGGGCAGCAGCTCACAGCTTTGCAGATTCCAGTGTGCTACCCCACTGCAGAGGGCTGCTGACTGGCAGTGGGGACAGTTTGAGAAGAGTTTGCTTGGGGGGCGGGGGGGACTTTTGCATAATTTCACCCCCCCTCCCCTCCTTTCCTGTTCAAAATTGGAAATCGACTGGGCAACAATTAAAACTTGGGAGGGAACAATAAAAAAGTTTGTGTGTGCGTGTGGGGGTGGAATTCTGATCATAAACGTCGAAGTTTTTACTTTTCGCATTGTAAGATTTTTCAGTCCTTTGATGATCGGTGCTGTTTGCTAACTTTTTATTTGTTTTGTGTGTGGGGAGGGGGGGCTGGAAATTGAAGACATATTTTGCAAAGCTGTGAGTGTGTGTGTTCCACAGTGGCTGCATTCCCAGCATACCCTCACATTCCAGCCAGACTCTCTCCTCTCGATTCGTCTGGAGGGGAGGGGGGGGGGGGGGGGGGGGGGTGAAGAAGAATAAAATGGGAACTGTTTAAAGTTCGCCCCCGACCAGCGGACGTGAGTCACTGGGTCGAGCAGGTCAATGTCCAGACGTTTGTGTTGCCTTTTTTAAAAACAAAAATCACCCTCTCTGTTCATTCCTCAGGAGTACCTCATTCAATCTGAAGTTGGGGGGGGGGGGGAAGGAGAAATAAATGGGAAGTTTGCATTACAGTTCTGTCCCCCCTCTCACCCCAAAAGAACCCCCACCCCAGTGGGTCACTTGAGAGAGGAATGATTGCCCTGGGGTGGGGGGGGTGGGGACAGCTTGCCTTAAGGTGTTGGAAGGTCAGACTGCAATGGCAGACAGGAGGGTGCTGGGCAGGCCAAGCGATCCACAGACCATCAGGTGTCGCCCGCAGTCCCAGACATTGAACCAAAAGTTGCAGCCCTGAGCATAAAGAAAACCTGGATCCATGGGGCATCTTGGAGGAGGAGAGAGAGAGGCGAGCAGAGGTTTCTGATATTTGCATTCCCCGCGTCCTTTTAGATAGCAAAATCTCTGATTCTTCCAAAAGAAAAAAAATCTAAATCCAGATAGGACCTGTCCTCCCCCCCCCCCCCCCCCCCCCCCCGCCAATCCCAGAGGTTTCAGCTCCTTCTTTTGTGTCTGGCTTTTCAAATTCCGTTTTCTGACCACGCAGTTGGAATAAAAACCTACCGTTTTTCGAGAAAAGTGTGTCTGAATGGTGAATTCTGAGGATCTCTCCGAGAGAGGGAGGGATTCGTCTGTCAGTTTCCCCACTCAGTTTCAGACACACACCGTTCACTGGGATCAGTTTCAGCCTCCCCACGTTCCCCCTCGCTCCCCCCTCACCTGGCAGAGCTGGGGGAAAGTCTCTGACAAAACAAACCAGCAAATGGATTAAAATGTGACCCCCCCCCCCGCCTTTCTTCCCGGGTTGTGAGTGGGAGGGGGGGGGGGTTGCTGGGTACCCCGAGAGACGCATTTCCTTTTTAAACTATAAGAAGTACTTTGCTAAATATTTGTGTCTTGAGCCAGTGCCAGGGTTGAAGTCAGTCAGAATGGAATGTCAGTGTTTGAGGTTCTGAGGGTCGGCATTAATGTGAGAAGGCAGCCCTGCTTCCCAAACCATCTGAGCTGGTTAACTCTCAGGGAGCAGACAGAGGGCTGGGGTTCTCCGGGAGGGGGAGGGAAACTCTGAGGACAGTCCCACCAAGACGTACTTTCCCACCCTCCCATTCTGGTGTCACCCCTCCCACCCCCATCTCCTGTCCTGGAAGATTATCACAGAATTTACAGTGCAGAAGGAGGCCATTCGGCCCATCGAGTCTGCACCGGCTCTTGGAAAGAGCACCCTACCCAAGGTCAACACCTTCCCCATAACCCAGTAACCCCACCCAACACGAAGGGAAATTTTGGACACTAAGGGCAATTTATCATGGCCAATCCACCTAATCTGCACATCTTTGGACTGTGGGAGGAAACCGGAGCACCCGGAGGAAACCCACGCAGACACGGGGAGAACGTGCAGACTCCGCACAGGCAGTGACCCAAGCCGGGAATCGAACCTGGGACCCTGGAGCTGTGAAGCAATTGTGCTATCCACAATGCTACCGTGCTGCCCGAAGATGTTGACCTCTTGCTGGGGGTGTGGGGTTGGGAGATTTAACCACCTTTGCCGAGGGCAGCACAGTAGCGCAGTTGCTTCACAGAGCCAGGGTCCCAGGTTCGATTCCCCGCTGGGTCACTGTCTGTACGGAGTCTGCACATTCTCCCCGTGTCTGTGTGGATTTCCTCCGGGTGCTCCGGTTTCCTCCCACAGTCGAAAGATGTGCAGGTTAGGTGGATTGGCCATGCTAAATTGCCCTTAGTGTCCAAAAAGGATTGGGGGGGGGGGGTTACGGGGATAGGGTGGAGGTCTGGGCTTGGGTGGGGTGCTCTTTCCTAGGGCAGGTGCAGACTTGATGGTCCGAATGGCCTCCTTTTGCACTGTAAATTCTATATGACTGACTGACTGCAAGTTGCTGCCCAGTCCCCCACACCCCCGCCTTCATTGAACTGGGCCACACACCTCTCTCTCAGCAGGAGGCACTGGACCCTAGAGGGGCGAATGAAGGCTTGCATTTCTATAGCGCCTTCCATGCCATCAAAGCGAGGTGCAGCCAGTGACGCATTGCTGAAGCGTGAACTCGGTTGAAATGCAGGGAACCCGTAAGCTATTTATGCGTACAGCAAGATCCCATAGACAGCAATGCCATAGTGGGCTGGTTGATAAATACTGGGACTCTGGGGAGCCAGGAACAATTCCACACTGTTCAGAATAGTGTTCAGGGATCATTCTGTCCATCTGCGAACGCGGATCAGGCCAAAGCTTAACATCTCATCAGAAAGGCGGCACCTCTGAAAGTGCAGCATTCCCTTGTATTGAACTGGGAATGCCAGCACAAATTCCGTGATCCAGGAGTGGAAATTCAGCCACACTGTCCCGATTAAACACTCCCAGGACAGGTACAGCATGGGATTAGACATAGGTTAAAGCTCCCTCTACACTGACCCCATCAAACACTCCCAGGACAGATACAGCACGGGGTGAGATACAGAGTAAAGCTCCCTCGACACTCTCCCCATCAAACACTCCCAGGACAGGTACAGCAAGGGGTGAGATACAGAGTAAAGCTCCCTCTACACTGTCCCCATCAAACACTCCCAGGACGGGTCAGCACGGGGTTAGATACAGAGTAAAGCTCCCTCTACACTGTCCCCATCAAACACTCCCAGGACAGGCACAGCACGGGGTTAGATACAGAGTAAAGCTCCCTCTACACTGTCCCCATCAAACACTCCCAGGACAGATACAGCACGGGGTTAGATACAGAGTAAAGCTCCCTCTACACTGTCCCCATCAAACACTCCCAGGACAGGTACAGCACGGGGTTAGATACAGAGTAAAGCTCCCTCTACACTGTCCCCATCAAACACTCCCAGGACAGGTCCTGCACGGGGTTAGATACAGAGTAAAGCTCCCTCTTATCTGTCCCCATCAAACACTCCCAGGGCAGGAACAGCACGGGGTTAGATACAGAGTAAAGCTTCCTCTACACTGCCCCGATCAAACTTTCCCAGGACAGGTACAGCACGGGGTTAGATACAGAGTAAAGCTCCCTCTACACTGTCCCCATCAAACACTCCCAGGACAGGTCCAGCACGGGGTTAGATACAGAGTAAAGAAAGCTCTCTCTACACTGTCCCCGTCAAACACTCCCAGGACAGGTACAGCACGGGGTTAGTTACAGAGTAAAGCTCCCTCTACACTGTCCCCATCAAACACTCCCAGGACAAGTACAGCACGGGGTTAGATACAGAGTAAAGCTCTCTCTACACTGTCCCCGTCAAACACTCCCAGGACAGGAACAGCACGGGGTTAGATACAAAGTAAAGCTCCCTCTACACTGCCCCGATCAAACTTTCCGTGCGCAGATCCAAATTGATTCTACTTACTTTCCAAAAGTGAGATCCTATCAATTGAGTATATTTATATCCTGGCTCCCAGTAGCAATGCTTAACACACTGTGACATTGCAGACTCAGTGTTAGACAGTGTTTAGCTCTTGGTCAGGTCAAGGTGATCTGTCACAATCTAACAGAATCTTTGCTTAGCTTTGTAAATACAGGAGATGATTTTGCACCTTCTCTGTCTGAGTGGTGACTTGGCAGGGGCAGAATCCACCATTTTAGATCCTGTCGGATTTTTTTACCCTCTTGAAAAAAGTAACGGTGGAATCTACAAAAGCCGGGAGATTGTTTTCTTTTTGCCAGCTCCTCGCTGACGACATGCTGAGAGTTCTCTGAGTGTGTCAGAGGATACCGTCCTGCGAGAGGCGGGTGTACAACTTAATGAATCTCAGACTGTGGCAGATCTGGACAGCTTCACTGCATGAAGAATATATTCTGATTTGCTCTGGAGAAAATCTATAAATTGTGCTTTTCTTACTCTTTTTTTAAATTTAGAGTAGCCAATTCATTTTTTCCAATTAAGGGGCAATTTAGCCTGGCCAATAAACCTAGCCTGCACATCTTTGGGTTGTGGGGGCGAAACCCACGCAAACACGGGGAGAATGTGCAAACTCCACACGGACAGTGACCCGGGGCCGGGATCGACCCTGGGACCTCGGCGCCGTGAGACAGCAGGGCTAACCCACCGCCCCACCTTGCTGACCCTGTGCTTTTCTTACTCAAACAGCAGTTGTTCGTGTCAAATGGACGCAATGAAGCAGTTATTTTTACACTCACGAGATTTAAATTTTTCAACAAAATGCAAATCACTGATATACACTCATAACCAAATTGGCGGCCGTGAGTGAGGGTCGCACATTTGGTGGCTCCCGCTCGAGGTGGAAGTTTCGGGTCCTGCCCCACCCGATTTGAGGGGTGTTTTGCTGGCGAATGGTGTATAAATAAGCTCTGAAGGATTGCAATACTCCTCTGGTGGGACCAGTGTATAGTTCACAGGACGGGGAGTGTCATACGCAGCAGCTTGAACCTGAGAACAGTCGCGGCCCGCCCAGCGGTCTACAGAGCAGCTCCTGAACGTTCTCAACAAGGGCGGCATGGTGGCGCAGTGGTTAGCACTGCTGCATCACGGTGCTGAGGACCCGGGTTCGATCCTGGACCCGGGTCACTGTCCATGCGGAGTTTGCACATTCTCCCCGTGTTTGTGTGGGTCTCACCCCCACAGCACAAAAGATGTGCAGGGTGGGTGGATTGGCCGCGCTAAATTGTCCCTTCATTGGAAAAATATAATTGGGTACTCTAAATTTATTTTTAAAAATGAATGTTTTTCCAGCAGCAACGAAGAAAGAAATGTACACCACAGGAACAGGCCCTTCGGTCCTCCAAGCCCGTGCTGTAAACTACAATCTTCTACACTTCCTGGGTCCGTATCCCTCTATTCCCACCCTATTCATGTATTTGTCAAGATGCCCCTTAAATGTCACTATCGTCCCTGCTTCCACCACCTCCTCCGGCAGCGAGTTCCAGGCACCCACTCCCCTCTGTGTAAAAAACCTGCCTCGTACATCTACTCTAAACCTTGCCCCTCGCACCTTAAACCTTTGCCCTCTAGTAATTGACCCCTCTACCCCGGGGGAAAAGCCTCTGACTATCCACTCTGTCTCTGCCCCTCATAATTTTGTAGACCTCTATCGGGTCGCCCCTCAACCTCCGTCGTTCCAGTGAGAACAAACCGAGTTTATTCAACCGCTTCTCATAGCTAATGCCCTCCATACCAGGCAACATCCTGGTAAATCTCTTCTGCACCCTCTCTAAAGCCTCCACATCCTTCTGGTAGTGTGGCGACCAGAATTGAACAGAGGAAGGAGGCCTCTCAGGACCTGGCCAATGTGGTAGAGCCCTTAGAGCGGCTCGTGACAGCGTGGAGCAGAGGCTGGAGTCCCGGGGCCTGCACTCCAGAGGGTGGAAGAGTCAACAGGGGAGCACGAGGACCAGCTGGCCTCGCTGGAGACGGAGATGGTGCTGGTGGGGGACAGCCAGAAGAGGTTGAGGGCGAAGATGGAGGACCACCAGGAGGCAGAATCCCTGGATTGTGGGGATTCTTGAGGTGATTGAAGGAGAGCAGGCGGCCAAATATGCTGGGGAAGCAGATGGGGGAGGGGGTATTTGACCGCCCCCCTCGAGGCGGATCACAGTGTGCTGAGGAGGAGGCCGAAAGCGGGGGAGCCGCCGAGGGTGACGGTGGTCAGGCTGCATTGCTTCCCCGATAAGGAGATAAGGGAGGAGAGGAAGCTGAGAATATACCAGGACCTGGCTGTGGAGCTGACCAAGCAGTGGGGGGCTACAACCAGATCATCATAGCAATCTTTATTAGTAATCATCTTTATTACTAGTTTCACAGGTAGGTTTACATTAACACTGCAATGAAGTTACTGTGAAAAGCCCCTAGTGACCACATTCCGGCGCCTGTTCGGGTACACCGCGGGAAAATTCAGAATGTCCAATTCACCTAACAAACACGTCTTTCGGGACTTGTGGGAGGAAACCGGAGCGCCCGGAAGAAACCCACGCAGACACGGGGAGAACCTGCAGACTCCGCACAGTGACCCAGCCGGGAATTGAACCTGGGACGATAGCGCTGTGAAGCAACAGTGCTAACCACTCTTAGATCAAGGCTGCCCTCACCAAGGAGGGGGTGAAGTTTGGCATGCTGTATGCTCCTCGCCTGTAGGTCACCCATAAGAAGCGAGAGTTTTATCTTGATACACCGGAGGAGGCGAGTGAGTTCATGAGAGACCGTGGACTGGGAGGGGTGTGAGGATGCTGAACTGTGGGGGTGATAAACGAGGGGAATGTGGGTTCACAGGATGGGTGGATTGGTGAATTGAATGAGAATGGGAGAGGAGAGGGTGACTGTGATTTCTTTTATGTTTGGGTTTCGGTGTGCGGTGGGGGGGTGGTGAAGGGCAGATTTGGCGAAGGGGGGTAGATGAAGGTCCTGGGCGGGTGGCACCCTGCTCGCTGGTTGACTAGTTAACGGGAGTGAAGTGGGGGGTCGATAGGAGGAGGAAGGGGGGTGGGGTTGTTTATTTTTTTGTTTGGCTATGGGGGGGGAGGGAGGGAAGGGCAAAGGGTGGGGGGAATGCTGATGTGGGAAATGTTGGTGACGCAGTTGGTTAAGGAGGGATGGCCGCCGGGCATTGTGGGGTGGACCCGGAGGAGTGCGGGGCAAGAATCGAGGGGGTTGGGTAAAGAAGGGATATGGCTGACTGGCAAGGAAGGGGGGGAGGCAGGGAGCCCCCTGAACCGGTTGAATCCGCGGAATGTGGGGGAATGTGACATGGAATCATTGCTCCTGGAAAAAGTTACGTTGGCCATTCGTGGAGTGGAAGAGGTGCTCACCCGGAGGCTGGAAGCAATTTATAAACTTCTTCAAAGTGAATTGAGGTGTCAGTGGGTCGGGGGCGGGGGTAGTTATGGGTGTTTTGTTTTGTTTGGGGGGGTTATAAGGGGAAGGGAGAATAGAAGGAGGCGGGCTTAGGGTGACAGGGGGGTGGAGGGTTGGAAGGGGGGGAGACGGGGAGCGTGTGGTGTTAGTTTTGTTACCTGTTGCCGAGGTTTGGCTTTTGTATTTTTGTATCTATGAAAAATACCTTCAATAAAAATATTTCTGAAAAAATACAAATTTGCATCTTTCTTTCAATCTTTGCAACGGCTCGTCTTCTGCTCATAATGTTTATGAACAAACAAACAATATGTCATTCAGAGCCTCGAGCCGACTTTAATCGTTTAAATGGCTGACATTTTCTTTTTTTAAAAATCATTTTCGAGTTTCATAGAAATTCATAGAATCTGTACAGCACAGAAGGAGGCCATTTGGCCCATCGAGTCTGCACCAACCCTTTGAATGAGCAGTCTGCCCATTTATTTGTGTCCACCTCGCCCTATCCCAGTAATCCCATCACCTAACCTACACATCCCTGGACACTAAGGGGCAATTTAGCACGGCCAATCCACCCAACCAATGCACCATCTTTGGACTGTGGGAGGAAACCGGAGCACCCGGAGGAAACCCACACAGACACGGGGAGAACGTGCAAACTCCACGCTGTCAGTCACCCGAGGCCAGAATCAAACCGGGGTCCCTGGCGGCGCTGCGAGACAGCAGTGCTAACCACTGTGAAACCGTGCCGCCCAATGGTCTTGCAACTCTTTGGTTGTCTGATGGTCTTCGGTGTATCAAAAATGTTCAATTTAAACATGGGCAATAAATCTGTCCTTTTCCTCGGAATCTGCAGGCATATCTGCAAAGTGGTGCAACTTGCTTATTTTTAATGAATAATAGTTTTTGAGTTCTGTGCACAAACCCAACAAATGATTATCAGTTTCTGTAACCATTTAGAATCCATTATAAAGTATATCCTTGTTTCTGCCAAAGTCATTTTGGAGTTTTAGCTTCCATCAGCTGTTGTTTTGCTTGGTTTCCTTCTGTGTGCATTTCAGGGGGGGATCAGTCGGCTATATTACGAGATTGACCGTTTCTTGCCTTCAGTCTCGGAGAAAGCTGGAATGGGAATGCCTCACCTTCCTCTTGGTTTGATCTTTTATGCACACAAATCAAATTTAATTTAGCAGATTCTAATAATAGTTTCTCTGATGCTATCTTTCCCACTTTTCTTTGATGCACTGGGTTGGAATTTTACCAACAGCAAGTCCTGGCATGCTCTGCGAACGGCTCGTTCTATGGTCACTTTTAATAACTTGCGCACAAGCAGACAGTCATGTGCTGTTTGGTTGGGTCTCTTTGGTTAAGGTGGCCTTGCAGAGGTTCGAGTCTTGGTGCAGGCGATGCGATCTAACCTCTGTAGGAGACATTCCAAACCCAGAAACTGGAATAGGATGGATGTTTATAATAAATGTTGCAACCTTTTACATGTTTAGTTGTAAATGATGTTACAAAACTCATTTCCTTTTAAAAAAAAAATACATTTAGAATACCCAATTATTTTTTCCCCCCAATTAAGGGGCAATTTAGCGTGGCCAATCCACCTACCCTGCACATCTTTTTGGGTTGTGGGGGTGAGACCCACACAGACACGGGGAGAATGTGCAAACTCCACACGGACAGTGACCCGGGAACGGGATCGAATCCTGGTGCCCTGCGCCGTGACAAAGTCCAGTCGTAATTCCTGATATTGGTTGCAAACCTAAGGTGTTAGTTTGAAAAATATTTCTTGTTTGTTGGCCACATGGATTTCTTACCCATGTGTTGATTTGTTGCGTTTTAAATTTCATTTGTCCCAAGTTTCCAGCATACTGGAGACCATTCAGCCACTGTATCGGTGCTGGCCCTTTGTTATAGGAATCCAAACACTTCCCATTGCCCCATCGCCCTGTATCACCCACCAAACTCATCCCACTATCCCACTCTCTCCCCATATCCCTGTATCAATCCCAAACTAATCCCACTATCCCACTCTCTCCCCATACCCCTGTATAAACCTCCAAACTCATCCCACTGCCTCACTCTCTCCCCATACCCCTGTATCAATCCCAAACTAATCCCACTATCCCACTCTCTCCCCATACCCCTGTATCAATCCCAAACTAATCCCACAATCCCACTCTCTCCCCATACCCCTGTATAAGCCTCCAAACTAATCCCACTGCTGCACTCTCTCCCCATACCCCTGTATCAATCCCAAACTATATAGTATCAATCCCAAACTAATCCCAGTACCTCACTCTCTTCCAATACCCCTGTATCAATCCCAAACTAATCCCTCTGTCCTCTCTCTCTACATAGCCCTGTAATAATCCCACTGCCCCACTCTCCCTCGAGAGCCCCTATCACCTGTACCAAACATTTATCTAAATTTCCCTGAGGCGGTGCAATGATCGCTGCCTCAGCCACTCTCAATTCTGTGCTCCAGCAACTCTCTGTACAGAGACTTCCCAAATCTCTCCTTATCAGCTTACAAACAGTTTCAAGTTGAAGGTATTTTTTCACTGACTCCCAACCAGGCAAACCCGTCTTAATCAACTCCCTCTTATCAAACTCCAATAACCCTCCGCCTGTCCCTCTTTGCTGCAGTGTCAATTGGCCCAGGGTTTCAAGTCGCTCTTCATAACCAACAATTCCTATCCTTGGTATCCTTTTACTGAATCCTGTGGTTTTAATGTCCATCTATAATTGGGACTCAAATTAACTGCGGTCTCGCCGTGATCATTACTTCATTCATTTTCTGTGTCTTCCTTTTGACAAAACACAAAACTCTATTTGTCTTTTTAAATGACTTGTATCCACCCGTATCTGTGCCCTCAGGGAATTAACAAGAACCTCCTGGGTTGCTGTTAATTCATTATCTGCCCGTCGTGTGTCTGCTCCCAATCCCTGTTAAATTCCAATTCCACTCATTTGTGTTTTTCACCATCTTTTGTGTCATCAGCTAATTTTGAAATTGGAGTTCTTTTGACGGAGACCCAATAATCTGCGCATTTAATAATAATCTTCATTGGTGTCACAAGTAGGCTTACATTAACACTGCAATGAAATTGCTGTGAAAATCCACTAGTCGCCACATTCTGGCGCCTGTTCGGGTACACAGAGGGAGAATTCAGAATGTCCAATTCACCTAACAACACGTCTTTCGGGACTTGTGGGAGGAAACCGGAGCACCCGGAGGAAACCCACGCAGACACAGGGAGAACGTGCAGACTCCGCACAGACAGTGACCTCCTCCTGCCCCTAGTTTCTATGTTAAACAGTTACACCCTGCAACAGTAATGCACAGTGGCAGCAGTACGTACCATCTACAAGAACTCACCAAGGCTCCTGAGGCAGCACCTTCAAAACTCATGGGACTGGCTTCTCCGATTCTGGGGCTACGTTGTGGGAACCAGAAAAAATGGCGTAAAACAGTCACTGATTCCCCGTTTCGCTGGGGGCTAGCATCAGGGCAGCGGAGAGCCGCTGGCTCTAGCTGCCGATAGCCCTAGAGAATTGCCGGGTCTGTGGCCGCACGTGCGCACGGCGGCCTCCAGCGTTCGCGCCGTGCTACATGGCAGAGGCCACCCGGCGGGCCCGCCTGCAAAATAGTGCACCCCTCTTTAGCTGGTTTGTGCGCCCCAGACCACCCCGCACAGTGCCCCCAGCCACGAATAATGTCCCCTCAGCCCGCGGATCAGCCCTCCCCCGACTGTGGCGGAGCTGGACTGGGTCCGTAGTCACCACGCCGAGCGCCCGACGGATGAGACCACACGCGACCGACGCCATTGGTGACTCGGCCAATCGGGGGGCGGATCATCGGGGGGGCGGGCCTCAGGCGATGTACTGAGGCCCTCGATACGGCCTGCTGCATACCCCGAGAGGACACCGCTTATCGCAAAAGCACCGAATTGGGCGGAAACCTGAATTCTCCAGCCGATCGCTGCGACTTTGGTGTCAGCGGCCGGAGAATCCAGCCGTGGCCTCTTCCATCGAGAAGGACAAGGGCCGTAGATACTTGGGAACACCACCCCTGGAGGTTCCCCTCCAAACACACCTCCTGACTTGGAAATATATCACCGTCCTTTCACTGTGGCTGGGTCAAAATCCTGGAACTCCCTCCCTAACAGTACTGTGGGTGGACCTACACCTCGGGGACTGCAGCGGTTCAAGAAAGCAGCTCACCACCACCTTCCCAAGGGCAATTAGGGATGGAAAGTAAATGTTGGGCTTGCCAGGGAAGCCCACATCCCTGTGAAAGAAGTAAAAATAAGATTCGATAGAGGTGTTCAAAATCACAAAGGATCTGACCCGAGACAAGAGGGAGAAGCTTCCATCAGCAGAAGGAGGGCAAAAGAAATTATGTCGACAGACAGAAAAGGTTTTTTTACCCAGCGAGAGGTTAGAAATGTGGAACGCACGGGCGGCCTGGCAGTGTGGTGGAGGTGGTTTCAATCCTGGCTTTCGAAAGGGAACTGGATAAGCAACAACAGTGGGTGTAGCTACACCTCCGGGACTGCAGCGGTTCAAGAAGGCAGCTCACCCCCACCTTCCCAAGGGCAACTAGGGATGGGCAATGAATGCTGGCCGAACCAGAGTGAGCTACATCCCGTAAATGAATAGCTGAAGAAAGTTTTCAGGACGACAGGGGGGAACTAGGACAGAGAGCCATGCAGAAACCAACATAGACCCAACGGCCTCTTGCGCTGTAACCAATCTGTAACTCTGGGGGTAAGGATAACTCACTGAAACTACAGGACTGCTGCTTACTCCCTGGATTCAGGATTACTCACTGTGTAACTGCCTGAAGTTGAAGTTTGTTCAGCAGGGTACGAGCTAATTGGTGTTCTTGGATGGGGGGGGGAAGTAAAATTAGCAAGGTTAGGATACAGACTCCTTCAGTTTATTCAGCAACGTAAGGACTATGTCCCGTTAACTGTATGAGGCTGGTGTTTATTCAGCAGAGTAAGGACTGCTCGCTGTGCAACTAAACAGAGTTAATGTGTAATATTCAACAGAGTAAGGGCTACATCGGATAATTATAAGCTGCTCATCATCGCAATGACAGTTTGAGGAAAGCCCTGCTCAGATCATTGATTGGAGCGTTTTTCCCAACCATATGCTGCAGCTGGAATTTCACTGCCCCGTCCTGTAAGATCCCAAGATGCTCGGCAACACCCACTTGATTGAGATCCTACCCACCATCTTCCACACCAATCGCTCCACCGCTGACGCACAGTGGCAGCCGTGTGTGCCATCTGCAAATTAAAGTGGACTCTGCTTTTATCCTGAGGATTAGTGCGGAACACCCCACGAGGCCCACGGAGATTTATTTTTAAAAATACATTTCATGTACCCACTTCTTTTTTTTCTAATTGAGGGGCAATTCGGTGTATTCAATCCACCTACGAAACCCCACGCAGACACGGGGGGAATGTGCAAAGTCCCCACGGACAGTGACTGACTGTGAGGCAGCAGCGCATAACCACTGCACCACCGGGCTGCCCATAATTACGTTCATTTTTAAATGGCGCCCCGAACTCTGAATCCCCGACTGCGGCCTCTGAACCAAAATAATGCCCAAACTTACCACCCCATACCCCACCTCATATGGGCAGGACACCCGCAGGCCCGATCTCCAACACTAACACAATGCCACCGGGGCACCTTGGCACAGCAGGGCACCATGGTGGCAGTGCCACGTGCCAGGGTGGCATTGGAGCGTCAGGGTATCACCTTTCCCAGAGCCCTGCCGCCCAGGGGCCCTGGACCAAGCCTGGTCCCAGGCAAGGTCGTTAGATCCCGCACCTCGGGTAACTCTGGCGCAGACATATTCAAGTGAGCCTAACTGGGGTACAGTACTGGTGGGGATGGGTCTGTCACTGTATAACACTGGGGTACAGTACTGGTGGGGATGGGTCTGTCACTGTATAACACTGGGGTACAGTACTGGTGGGGACGGGTCTGTCACTGTATAACACTGGGTTACAGTACTGGTGGGGACGGGTCTGTCACTGTATGACACTGGGGTACAGTACTGGTGGGGACGGGTCTGTCACTGTATAACACTGGGGTACAGTACTGGTGGGGACGAGTCTGTCACTGTATGACACTGGGGTACAGAACTGGTGGGGACGGGTCTGTCACTGTATAACACTGGGGTACAGTACTGATGGGGACGGGTCTGTCACTGTATAACACTGGGGTACAGTACTGGTGGGGACGGGTCTGCCACTGTATGACACTGGGGTACAGTACTGGTGGGGATGGGTCTGTCACTGTATGACACTGGGGTACAGTACTGGTGGGGACGGGTCTGTCACTGTATAACACTGGGTTACAGTACTGGTGGGGACGAGTCTGTCACTGTATGACACTGGGGTACAGTACTGGTGGGGACGGGTCTGTCACTGTATAACACTGGGGTACAGTACTGGTGGGGACGGGTCTGTCGCTGTATAACACTGGGGTACAGTACTGGTGGGGACGGGTCTGCCACTGTATGACACTGGGGTACAGTACTGGTGGGGATGGGTCTGTCACTGTATAACACTGGGGTACAGTACTGGTGCGGACGGGTCTGTCACTGTATAACACTGGGGTACAGTACTGGTGCGGACGGGTCTGTCATTGTATAACACTGGGGTACAGTACTGGTGGGGACAGGTCAGTCACTGTATAACACTGGGGTACAGTACTGGTGGGAACGGGTCTGTCGCTGTATAACACTGGGGTACAGTACTGGTGGGGACGGGTCTGTCACTGTGTAATACTGGGGTACAGTACTGGTGGGGACGGGTCTGTCGCTGTATAACACTGGGGTACAGTACTGGTGGGGACGGGTCTGTCACTGTGTAATACTGGGGTACAGTACTGGTGGGGACGGGTCTGTCACTGTATAACACTGGGGTACAGTACTGGTGGGGAGGGCCTGTCACTGTATAAAACTGGGGTACAGTACTGGTGGGGACGGGTCTGTCGCTGTATAACACTGGGGTACAGTACTGGTGGGGACGGGTCTGTCACTGTATAACACTGGGGTACAATACTGGTGGGGACGGGTCTGTCACTGTATAACACTGGGGTACAGTACTGGTGTGGACGGGTCTGTCACTGTATAACACTGGGGAACAGTACTGGTGGGGACGGGTCTGTCACTGTATAACACTGGGGTACAGTACTGGTGCGGACGGGTCTGTCACTGTATAACACTGGGGGGCAGTACTGGTGGGGACGGGTCTGTCACTGTATAACACTGGGGTACAGTACTGGTGGGGATGGGTCAGTCACTGTATAACACTGGGGTACAGTACTGGTGGGGACGGGTCTGTCACTGTATAACACTGGGGTATAGTACTGGTGGGGACGGGTCTGTCACTGTATAACACTGGGATACAGTACTGGTGGGGACGGGTCTGTCACTGTATAACACTGGGGAACAGTACTGGTGGGGACGGGTCTGTCACTGTATAACACTGGGGTACAGTACTGGTGCGGACGGGTCTGTCACTGTATAACACTGGGGGGCAGTACTGGTGGGGACGGGTCTGTCACTGTATAACACTGGGGTACAGTACTGGTGGGGACGGGTCAGTCACTGTATAACACTGGGGTACAGTACTGGTGGGGACGGGTCTGTCACTGTATAACACTGGGGTACAGTACTGGTGGGGACGGGTCAGTCACTGTATAACACTGGGGTACAGTACTGGTGGGGACGGGTCTGTCACTGTATAACACTGGGGTTCAGTACTGGTGGGGATGGGTCTGTCACTGTATAACACTGGGGTACAGTACTGGTGGGGATGGGTCTGTCACCGTATAACACTGGGGTATAGTACTGGTGGGGATGGGTCTGTCACTGTATAACACTGGGGTACAGTACTGGTGGGGATGGGTCTGTCACCGTATAACACTGGGGTACAGTACTGGTGAGGACGGGTCTGTCACTGTATAACACTGGGGTACAGTACTGGTGGGGACGGGTCTGTCATTGTATAACACTGGGGTACAGTACTGGTGGGGATGGGTCTGTCACCGTATAACACTGGGGTACAGTACTGGTGGGGACGGGTCTGTCATTGTATAACACTGGGGTACAGTACTGGTGGGGATGGGTCTGTCACCGTATAACACTGGGGTATAGTACTGGTGGGGATGGGTCTGTCACTGTATAACACTGGGGTACAGTACTGGTGGGGATGGGTCTGTCACCGTATAACACTGGGGTACAGTACTGGTGGGGACGGGTCTGTCATTGTATAACACTGGGGTACAGTACTGGTGGGGACGGGTCTGTCACTGTATAACACTGGGGTACAGTACTGGTGGGGATGGGTCTGTCACTGTATAACACTGGGGTACAGTACTGGTGGGGACGGGTCTGTCACTGTATAACACTGGGGTACAGTACTGGTGGGGACGGGTCTGTCACTGTATGACACTGGGGTACAGTACTGGTGGGGACAGGTCTGTCACTGTATAACACTGGGGTACAGTACTGGTGGGGACGGGTCAGTCACTGTATAACACTGGGGTACAGTACTGGTGGGGACGGGTCTGTCACTGTATAACACTGGGGTACAGTACTGGTGGGGATGGGTCTGTCACTGTATAACACTGGGGTACAGTACTGGTGGGGACGGGTCTGTCACTGTATAACACTGGGGTACAGTACTGGTGGGGATGGGTCTGTCACTGTATAACACTGGGGTTCAGTACTGGTGGGGATGGGTCTGTCACTGTATAACACGGGTACAGTACTGGTGGGGACGGGCCTGTCACTGTATAACACTGGGGTACAGTACTGGTGGGGACGGGTCTGTCACTGTATAACACTGGGGTACAGTACTGGTGGGGATGGGTCTGTCACTGTATAACACTGGGGTTCAGTACTGGTGGGGATGGGTCTGTCACTGTATAACACGGGTACAGTACTGGTGGGGACGGGCCTGTCACTGTATAACACTGGGGTACAGCATTGGTGGGGACAGGTCAGTCACTGTATAACACTGGGCTACCAGTACAGCAATGTGACTCTGACTTTTAGTGGTGTTGGACTGAGCGATAAATATTGCCCCGGGACAGTGAGGAGATTTCCACTGACTACTGGAAGGATTGGAAGCGTGGGCTGTTTATGTCTATTGGAGAAGGCAGACACGGGGTCGGTTTTCATGTCTCATCCAGAAAGATAGCACCTCCAAAGGTGCAGCACTCCCAGGGGGCTCAGCTTCAGCCTGGGCCTTTGTTGTGGGATTCCAACCCACGAGCTTTGGGGGATGGCTGCCCCACTCAACCGAGCGCAGTTTGACACTCGGAGCCCCTCCTCCGCCTTCAGCCGAGAGCAGCGAGGATTAAACTCGAGGCTTGTCTGTGATGTACCTGTTGGCTTTTCAGTGTTCCCATGCAGGAGACCCCGGACTGAATCCTGGGGCCAAGCACGACAAAACAAAATCCCTTGAAGGTGGCAAAGTCTGGAGACTGCTCCTTTTCTATTACCCCAAACCTCTGAGTTTGCGATAGATGGAGACCTCAATTCAGTGGCTCTGAGGACTGATTGTAAGCAGCAGACAGGTAGGCCCACATGACCCAAAATGCTGCGTGACGGGTGGCACGGTGGCACAGTGGTTAGCACTGCTGCCTCACGGGGCCGAGGTCCCAGGTTCGATCCCGGCCCCGGGTCACTGTCCGTGTGGAGTTTGCACATTCTCCCCGTGTCTGCGTAGGTTTCACCCCCACAACCCAAAGCTGTGCAGGTGGATTGGCCGCGCTAAATTGTCCCTCAATTGGAAAAAATGAATTGGGTACTCTAAATTTATTAATAAATAATTCTGAGTGAGGTCAGAGAGTAGTTACCCCTGGCATCTTGGACTGTGATTGGCTGCAGAATGTTGGTGATGAATGCCCAGAGACACATTTTGGAGTTTGAGAGAGATCTCGTTGGAATGCCAAGGCCGGGTGGGTTTGCACTATGCTCATTTTGTTTGGAATTTTAAAAAACCTTCAATATTCTTCTCTATCTCTCACTCTATATCTCTCTCTCTCTATTCCTCTCTCTCTCTCTCTCTCCTCTCCCTCTCTCTTTATTTCTTTCCCTCTCTCCCTCTCTATCTCTCTCCCTCTCTATCTCTCTATCTCCCTCCCCCCTCTCTCTCTCCCCCTCTCTCTATCTCTCCCCCTCTCTATCTCTCTCTCTCTCCTCTCTCTCCTCTCTCTCCTCATCTCTCCCTCTCTCCCTCTCCCTCTCTCCCTCTCTCCCTCTCTCTCTCCCCCTCTCTCCTCCTCTCTCCCTCTCTCTCTCTCCTCTCTCCCTCTCTCTCTCTCCCCCTCTCTCACTCTCTATCTCTCTCCCTCTTTCTCCCTCTTTCTCCCTCTCTCTCTCTCCTCTCTCCCTCTCTCTATCCCCCTCTCTCCCTCTCTATCTCTCTCTATCTCTCTCCCGCTCTATCTCCTCTCTCTCTCTCTCTCTCTCTCTCCCCCTCTCTATCTCTCTCCCTCTCTCTCTCTCCTCCTCCTCTCTCCCTCTCTCTCCCCCTCCCTCTCTCTCCCTCTCTATCTCTCTCCCTCTCTCTCTCCTCCTTTAGAACATAGAACATAGAAAATACAGCACAGAACAGGCCCTTCGGCCCACGATGTTGTGCCGAACCTTTGTCCTAGATTAATCATAGATTATCATTGAATTTACAGTGCAGAAGGAGGCCATTCGGCCCTTTGAGTCTGGACCGGCTCTTGGAAAGAGCACCCTACCCAAACTCAACACCTCCACCCAACACCAAGGGCAATTTGGACATTAAGGGCAATTTATCATTGGCCAATTCACCTAACCCGCACATCTTTGGACTGTGGGAGGAAACCGGAGCACCCGGAGGAAACCCACGCAGACAAGGGGAGGACGTGCAGACTCTGCACAGACAGTGACCCAAGCCGGAATCGAACCTGGGACCCTGGAGCTGTGAAGCAATTGTGCTATCCACAATGCTACCGTGCTGCCCTTGAGAAAAAATAAATCTACACTATATCATTTTACCGTAATCCATGTACCTATCCAATAGCTGCTTGAAGGTCCCTAATGTTTCCGACGAAACATTTCTCCCTCTCTCTCTCCTCTCTCCCTCTCTCTCTCTCTCTCCCCCTCTCTATCTCTCTATCTCTCTCCCTCTCTCTCCCTCTCCTCCTCTCTCCCTCTCTCTCTCCCCCTCTCTCCCTCTCTCTCTCCCCCTCTCTCCCTCTCTATCTCTCTCCACAGTTAGATGAATTTTCCAGCTCCCCGTTTCACATGAGCCATTATTTTCTGGTACTTAGCAGCCTTCTATCATCCTGCCAGCTGTGATCCAGTGAGTTACACTCGCTCCCCAAGTCGCACTCCAGCGGCCTGAGGATGTAACCCAGGCTGACCCTGGGGAGTGTCGCACTGTCGCAGAAGGGAGCATGTCCTTTTGATGACCTCTCTACCTGTCAACCTCCCAGGTTGATGTCAAAGAGCCCCCGAGAACTATATTATTAAAGAGGCTGAAGGGAGTTCTCCTCCGTGTCCTGGGACAATAGTTATCCCTCAATCAACATGACTAAAAACTCATGATCACATTGCTGTTCATGGGAGCTTGCTGTGCGCAAACAGGCTACCATGATTGTTCCGTTACAGCAGGGACTACGCTTGTAAAAGTGCTTCCTTTGTCTCCAAGCTGGAAGAGTATAATCTCCAATGGCTTTAGCTTTCTACATTTAATATGAACTAATTAAATAAATAAAGTTTGAGGCAGGGCAGAGCTGGAGGTGCATTAAAGCTGCTGCATCTCAGATCACCATGTCTGCAGTAACCACATACAAACATATGGATTCGGAGCAGGAGAAGCCCATTCAGCCCTTCGAGCCTGCTCCGTCACTCAGTAACATCACCTTCCTGGCTACCCTGATAACCTTTAACTCCCTTGCTTCTGAAGCATCGATCCCAGCTCTGCTGGTGTCCAGTATCTGCAGTTGCAGAACAATGGCTGAGCTGGAGTCTGTGTTGGAGGCATTGTGGGTCATCGGGCAGGGGGAGGGTTTGCTGGTCCCAGGAGGAGGCTGTCCCCCCACCCCCACAGTGCCCCTCCCACACACAATGGGAGGTCAGACATAACTTTAGAGTTGGTCAGTGGGCAGGTTTTCCACTCTACAGCAGTGACTAGAATTCAAATATTACTTAATTGGCTGTGAAGCATTCTGGGATGTCCTGAAGTGGCTATACAAATGCAATTTTTTTAATTTTAAATTTTTTTTTTAGGTTACCCAATTATTATTTTTTTCCAATTAAGGGGCAATTTAGCGTGGCCAATCCACCCAACCTGCACATCTTTGGGTTGTGGGGGCGAAACCCACACAAACACGGGGAGAATGTGCCAACTCCACACGGACAGTGACCCAGAGCCGGGATCGAACCTGGGGCCTCAGCGCTGTGAGACAGCAGTGCTAACCACTAGGCCACCGTGCTGCCCTTACAAATGCAATTTTGACAGCAGCACGCTGTCGCAGTGGGTTAGCCCTGATGCCTCACTGCGCCGAGATCCCAGGTTCGATCGCGGCTCTGGGTCACTGTCCGCGTGGAGTTGGCACATTCTCCCCGTGTCTGCGTGGGTTCACCCCCACAACACAAAGATGTGCAGGGTAGGTGGATTGGCTATGCCAAATTGCCCCTTAATTGGAAAACATGAATTGGGTACACTAAATTTATTTTTAAAAAGACAAATGCAATTTTGTTCTTTCTGGCTACGAGTCAGTGGATATTTAAATGTAGATGGGGGAGGTGGCAGGGCAGAGGGGGTGGGGGGGGGGGGGGGGGGGAGCAGTTGCATTTTCGCGAGTTCCGGTTCTGTTCATCTTTTATTTTATCCTGGTGCACATTTCATATTTGCTTTGCCTTGGGTTGCATGGCTTGTGCTATACCCCGGGAGGCAGCTAATCGAAGTTTTGTGAGGAAGAGCCAAGATAAGTAGTAAAAACTCCCGTTTGTTGGTGTTGGTTGGAGTGGGGTGGGGTCCCCCTTGCAGTGGCGCAGTTGTTGCTTCGGCGGTGTGCACCTGGAGGGTGGCCGCCATTGTCGGTATTGTCTTGTTGAAGATCTCGGCTCTGAAGTGCAGGTCATTAGAGTTCACTTTGAAGAATTGCGGGACCTTTAGGAGAGCGGTGGAGGCTCAAGGGAGAGACAGAGCACTTTTCCTGGTGAGGACCCACCTTTGTTCCGTTGAGATCCGCCTGCATGTTGTGTCGTTATAGACAAACATACATAGAAGATAGGAGCAGGAGGAGGCCTTTCGGCCTTGGAGCCTGCTCCGCCATTCATCACCATCATGGCTGATCATCCAACTCAATAGCCTAATCCTGCTTTCTCCCCATAATCTTTTATCCCATTCTCCCCAAGTGCTATATCTAGCCGCCTTTTGAATACATTCAATGATTTAGCATCAACTACTTGATGCGACCATCAATTCACGCGAAACAGAGAGTAGATGTAAACTGTGGCTTTAATCGACTAGAACAGTGCCTGCCTGCGACTGCTCTGCTAGTGAGAGCTGCCGACAGGGCTGCTGCTCTTTATACCTCCCCTCAAGGGGCGGAGCCAGGGGCGGAGCCCACAAGGGCACCAACATGATACATTCCATGTAATATCGTACAATGGTCCATAGGTGGAGCCCACATGGGCAACAGCGTGATACAGCAAAATACATGGTGAATGGTTAATACAATACATTCACCACATTCACCCCCTGTTAAAAAATTGAAGTCCGGCGGGGGTGAAGGGTTCACAGGTTCAGCCTGTCCGGTGCCCTGAATGTGCGCTGTGATCGCCGAAGCTCTGGTATTGCAGCTGGCCCGTGTGTCAAACTCATCCGTGCGGGCATGGGTAGCGAAGTCGCCGGTGCGGGCACAGACGTGGACTCCGGGAGCGTGTCTTCTGGAGCTTCATTCCTGTGGGTCGGTGAAGGGGGGTGGGGGGCAGGAGGGGGTGCAGGTGCCAAGTAGGGGTGGGGGCGCTGGTCGGCGTATGTTGGGAGGGGTAAGTTGGGGTGGCGGTGGTGGTGGAACCTACGGGTGCCAGGTCCCGGAGGGAAACCGTATCCTGTCAGCCGTCGGGGTGTTCTATGTATGTGTACTGGAGGTTGGTGTGAAGGAGCTTGACCTTCTCGACCAGGGGGTCGGACTTATGGCTCCTGACGTGTTTGCGGAGTAGGACGGGCCCCGATGTCTTCAGCAAGGACGGAAGCGAGACCCCGGAGGTGGATTTCCATGTCTGGGCAAATGAAGCTCTCCGTGCTCCCGGAGTTGAACAGGCAAGGCGTTTTGTGTCCATTGACCCGGGCGGTCATTATGGAGCTCCGGAGGTGTTTTGGTCGCGACTGGTCGAGTGTGACTGCGCCGAGTTGCGGGTAGCCGGCGTGGTCGGAGGTGATGGGGTGGTCCCAAGATGGCAGCTCCCGTCGGTCGCACGTGTCGGGCGACGAGGAAGATGGCGTCCAAGATGGCGGCCCCCATGAGTCGCACATGTTGTGGCTGTCCCCACGGACAACACAGGGCAGATGACGTTGGGGCAGCACGGTAGCATTGTGGATAGCACAATTGCTTCACAGCTCCAGGGTCCCAGGTTCGATTCCGGCTTGGGTCACTGTCTGTGCGGAGTCTGCACGTTCTCCCCGTGTGTGCGTGGGTTTCCTCCGGGTGCTCCGGTTTCCTCCCACAGTCCAAAGATGTGCTGGTTAGGTGGATTGGTCATGACAAATTGTCCTTAGTGTCCAAAATTGTCCTTAGTGTTGGGTGGGGTTACTGGGTTATGGGGATAGGGTGGCGGTGTTGACCTTGGGTAGGTGCTCTTTCCAAGAGCCGGTGCAGACTCGATGGGCCGAATGGCCTCCTTCTGCACTGTAAATTCTATGATAATCTATGACGCGTCCGGAGGGGGCGGAGCTGCCAGGCACGCAGCCACACTGCGGGCCTGTGAGTCTGAGAGTCGGGCCTGTGATTTAGAGGATTTGGATCTGGCCAGGCAAACATTGGCGAAGTGTCCCTTTTTGCCGCAGTCACTGCAGTTCGTGTTCCGAGCCGGGCAGCGCTGCCTGGGGTGCCGGTGCTGGCCACAGAAATAGCAGGGTAGCCCTCCGGGTTGGGCGGGCAGCCGCGCGGCACAGGCCTGGGATACTCTCTGGTCAGGGGTCCGCGAGGGGGGTCGCGTGATCAGACGGGAACGCGTTGAGGCTTTGGAACGCTACTTCTAGGGAGGTGGCTAGATTTCATCCGGGCGCTCCGGTTTCCTCCCACATTCTAAAGATCTGCAGGTTAGGTGGCTTGGCCGCGCTAAATTGCCTTCAGTGTCCAAAAAGGTTAAGTGGGGGTTACTGAGTTACAGGGATAGGGTAGAGACTTGAGCTTGAGTGGGGGTGCTCTTTGTAAGGGCCGGTGCAGACTCGATGGGCCGAATGGCCTCCTCCTTCGCTGTAAATTCTATGATTCTATGTTGCTGCTGGTCCTCTCTGTATAATGGTGTGGAATGATGTTGGTTCAGCGCTGTGCCTTAGCTTAGGGTCAAGTTATGTTGTGCGGGAGAGAATGTAACTCCCCTGAGAACAGGAGGGTTTTGTGTATTCTGCTTTCGTAAGGTTGGGTATGAAGAATGCGTGCTTGGCTCTTACATGGGTGCTGGTGGGTCTGCTACCCGAGGAGAAGAGGCTGCGTTGGGCCGTTGGTGCTGCTGGAGTTGAAGGAGATGTACGCTGGTGCGCGTACGGCGTGGAAACTTTACCCTGATTTCTTTTTTTAAAATTTAGAGTGCCCATTTCTTTTTCTTACCAATTAAGCGGCAATTTAGCGTGGCCAATTCACCTACCCGGCACATCTTTGGGTTGTGGGGGCGAGACCCATGCAGAGACGGGGAGAATGTGCAAACTCCACACGGACAGTGACCCGGGGCCGGGATTGAACCCAGGTCCTCAGCTCCGTGAGGCAGCAGTGCTAACCATTGCGCCACCGTGTCGCCCTAAGTTATCCTGATTCCTTGTAATAATTAGGGTGTGGGAGGGAGTGCACCATTTTATCATGGTTTTCATGGCCTTGTCCTGTTTCTCCCTTGGTCTCTGGTGGGGCTGTTTAGGTAGCTAGTTTTGCCCAATGATTGTATCGAGCCAATGATTATGTTTTTCTCCTGCCTCTCTCTGTATTCATGTACGCTGTGCCGTTAATTTTTATCCTGAGCTGTTTTTTTTCTTGATCCTTGCTTATGGCGATGTTTTACTTTGTAATTTTTGTTGTGTTTCATAGAATTTACAGTGCAGAAGGAGGCCATTCGGCCCATCGAGTCTGCACCGGCTCTTGGAAAGAGCACCCGACCCAACGTCAACACCTCCACCCTATCCCCATAACCCAGTAACCCCACCCAACACTAAGGGCAATTTTGGACACTAAGGGCAATTTATCATGGCCAATCCACCTAACCTGCACATCTTTGGACTGTGGGAGGAAACCGGAGCACCCGGAGGAAACCCACGCACACACGGGGAGGATGTGCAGACTCCGCACAGACAGTGACCCAAGCCAGAATCGAACCTGGGACCCTGGAGCTGTGAAGCAATTGTGCTATCCACAAGGCTACCGTGCTGCCCTTTGTGTTAACAAAGAACAAAGAATAAAAAAAAGTACAACACAGGAACAGGCCCTCCGGCCCTCCAATCCTGTGCAGATCATGATGCCCTAACTAAAGCAAAACCTTCTGCCCTTACTCGGTCCGTATCCCTCTATTTCCGCCCGATTCATGAACCCATCCAGATGCCTCATGTTGCTGCTTCCACCACATCCTCTGGCAGCGCGTTCCAGGCACCCACCACTCTCTGCGTGAGAAACCTACCCCGCACATCTCCCTGAAACCTTCCCCCTCTCACCTTGAACCTGTGCCCCCTTGTAATTCACACTTCCACCCTTGGAAAAAGCCTCTGACTATCCTCCCTGTCTATGCCTCTCATAATTTTGTAGGCCTCTATCAGGTCTCCCCTCAGCCTCTGTCTTTTCAGTGAAAACAATCCTAGTTTATTCAACCTCTCCTCATAGCCAGCACCCTCGAGACCAGGCAACATCCTTGTGAACCTTCTTTGCACTCTCTCCAAAGCTTCCACGTCCTTCTGGTAATGTGGTGACCAGAACTGCACACAACACTCCAAATGCGGCCTAACCAAGATTTTATACAGCTGCAACATGATTTTCCAACTCCTGTACTCAGTGCCCCGGCTGATAAAGGCAAGCTTGGCATACACCTTCTTAATCACCTTGGCCACCTGTGGTACCACTTTTTGGGAACTGTGGTCCTGCACGCCCAGATCCCTCTGTATGTTAATGTTGCTGAGGGTTCTGCCATTTACAGTGTAATTCATAGCTAGATTTGATCCTCCAAAATGCACCACCTCACATTTGTCCGGATTAAACTCCATCTGCCATCTCTCCGCCCAAGACTCCAATCTATATCCTGTTGTATCCACTTACAATCCTCGCCACTGTCAACACCCCCACCAATCTTCGTGTCTACCACAAACGTACTAGTCAGACAACCAAATATTCCTCCAGATCATTTATAAATACGACAAACAGCAGAGGTCCCAGCACTGAGCCCTGTGGAACAGCACTAACTACAGATCTCCATTCAGCAGAACACTCTTCCACCGCTACTCTCTGTTTTCTATAACCAACCCAGTTCTATATCCATCTAGTCAGCCCATCCCGAATCCCAGGTGATTTTAGCTTTTGTACCAGTCTGCCATGTGTAAAACTGTAAAACCTCAATAAATATACTACTTGGAATGGGTAGGCCTAACATACGATGAACGTCTGAGGATCCTGGGATTATATTCATTGGAGTTTACGAGGTTGAGGGGAGATCTAATAGAAACTTACAAGATAATGAATGGCTTAGATAGGGTGGATGTAGGGAAGTTGTTTCCATGAGCAGGGGAGACTAGGACCCGGGGGCACAGCCTTAGAATAAAAGGGAGTCACTTTAGAACAGAGATGAGGAGAAATTTCTTCAGCCAGAGAGTGGTGGGTCTGTGGAATTCATTGCCACAGAGGGCGGTGGAGGCCGGGACGTTGAGTGTGTTTAAGACAGAAGTTGATAAATTCTTGATTTCTCGAGGAATTAAGGGCTATGGAGAGAGAGCGGGTAAATGGAGTTGAAATCAGCCATGATTGAATGGCGGAGTGGACTCGATGGGCCGAATGGCTTTACTTCCGCTCCTATGTCTTATGGTCTTATGGATATGCTGATCTAAATATCATGGCAGTCCCTCTCCCCCATGCCCCCCTCCCTTTCCCTTCCTCCTCGTCCCTTATTGGTAGTTTAGTTTCCCTCTGAGTGTTGCCATCTGCCCTGGGTATTGTGCTCAATTTCTACAGCCTCCATTTCTAGTTGTTTGCCAGAGCACTAAATGCACTGATAGCGACAATGCACACTCTTCATTTTACTTGTGCAAGCAGTCCGGCTGGTGTGACAGCCACAGGTACTTCGAGCTTCGCAGCCAAAATTGCTTGGAATAGTTGTTTCAATGTATTTTTTTCTGAGTGGTGATGGCGGTAGATATTTTGTCATATCGAATACCTTCTAAGGCATGCCAGGAAGTTACAGTAATGGCTTGAGCCAAATTTGCCTTGAAGCAGCGAGGTGGAATGATGTCACACCAGGCCGCGACCTGCTTTGTTAGCAGGCCACTTGAGCTCAATTGGCTGGACAGCTGGTTTGTGACGTAGAGTAAAGCTAACAGCGCGGGTTCAATTCCCGCACCGGCTGAGGTTATCCATGAAGGCCCCGCCTTCTCAACCTTGCCCCTCGCCCGAGGTGTGGTGACCCTCAGGTTAAATGCTACCGTGGACATCACTGTAGCAGAGTGGTTGGCCCAGTTGCTTCACAGCGCCAGGGTCCCAGGTTCGGTTCCCGGCTTGGGTCACTGGCTGTGCGGAGTCTGCACGCTCTCCCCGTGTCTGCGTGGGTTTCCTCCGGGTGCTCCGGTTTCCTCCCACAGTCCAAAGATGTGCAGGTTAGGAGGATTGGCCATGCTAAATTGCCATTAGTGTCCAAAAAGGTTGGGTGGGGTTACGGGGATAAAGAGGATGGTGTGGTGGCGTGGGGCTTGGGTAGGGGGCTCTTTCCAGGGGCCGGTGCAGACTCGATGGGCTGAATGGCCTCCTTCTGCACTGTAAATTCTATGATTCTATGACATCGAAATATCTGAACTGGACAAGTACACAGAAACATACATAGACAATAGAAGCAGGAGGAGGCCTTTATTATATAACAACTCCTATGTAATGTAGCAACACCTTTATAACAGTTTGGATTGAAACACCTAAGGCAATGTTTCTTCACCTTGTAATGATTGTTGCCGACGCAATACAGAATGCTGAAAGGTCAGAGTTTAGCAATTACTGTTTACTAACAAAGGCATATTGCAGTGCAGGAATGGAACTTTGACAAGTAACACGTAAGATTCATTCCTCTCCCTCCTCAAAGATGCGTCTAATTTTAGAGTCCAGTTTCACAGGACCGTCGGCTGTAGGTTCAGGATTTGCACCAGGGATTGAACCTTTAATTCAGGTTGGCAGTGTTGTACTGAGGGAGTGCTGCACTGTCTGAGGGTCAGTACTGAGGGAGTGCTGCACTGCCAGAGGGTCAGTACTGAGGGAGTGCCGCACTGTCAGAGGGTCAGTACTGAGGGAGTGCCGCACTGTCTGAGGGTCAGTACTGAGGGAGTGCTGCACTGCCAGAGGGTCAGTACTGAGGGAGTGCTGCACTGTCAGAGGGTCAGTACTGAGGGAGTGCTGCACTGTCAGAGGGTCAGTACTGAGGGATTGCTGCACTGTCAGAGGGTCAGTACTGAGGGAGTGCCGCACTGTCAGAGGGTCAGTACTGAGGGAGTGCTGCACTGCCAGAGGGTCAGTACTGAGGGAGTGCTGCACTGTCAGAGGGTCAGTACTGAGGGTGTGCTGCACTGTCTGAGGGTCAGTACTGAGGGAGTGCCGCACTGTCAGAGGGTCAGTACTGAGGGAGTGCCGCACTGTCAGAGGGTCAGTACTGAGGGAGTGCCGCACTGTCAGAGGGTCAGTACTGAGGGAGTGCTGCACTGTCAGAGGGTCAGTACTGAGGGAGTGCTGCACTGTCAGAGGGTCAGTACTGAGGGAGCGCTGCACTGTCAGAAGGTCAGTGCTGAGGGAGTGCTGCACTGTCAGAGGGTCAGTACTGAGGGAGCGCTGCACTGTCAGAGGGTCGGTGCTGAGGGAGTGCTGCACTGTCAGAGGGTCAGTACAGAGGGAGTGCTGCACTGTCAGAGGGTCAGTGCTGAGGGAGTGCTGCACTGTCAAAGGGTCAGGACTGAGGGACAGCTGCACTGTCAGAGGGTCAGTACTGAGTGAGTGCCGCACTGTCAGAGGGTCAGTACTGAGGGAGTGCCGCACTGTCAGTGGGTCAGTACTGAGGGAGTGCCGCACTGTCAGAGGGTCAGTACTGAGGGAGTGCTGCACTGTCAGAGGGTCAGTACTGAGGAAGTGCCGCACTGTCAGAGGGTCAGTACTGAGGGAGTGCTGCACTGTCAGAGGGTCAGTACTGAGGGAGTGCCGCACTGTCAGAGGGTCAGTACTGAGGGAGTGCTGCACTGTCAGAGTGTCAGTACTGAGGGAGTGCCGCACTGTCAGAGGGTCAGTACTGAGGGAGTGCTGCACTGTCAGAGGGTCAGTACTGAGGGAGTCCTGCACTGTCAGAGGGTCAGTACTGAGGGAGTGCTGCACTGTCAGAGGGTCAGTACTGAGGGAGTGCTGCACTGTCAGAGGGTCAGTACTAAGGGAGTGCTGCACTGTCAGAGGGTCAGTACTGAGGGATTGCTGCACTGTCAGAGGGTCAGTTCTGAGGGAGTGCCGCACTGTCAGAGGGTCAGTTCTGAGGGAGTGCCGCACTGTCAGAGGGTCAGTACTGAGGGAGTGCTGCACTGTCAGAGGGTCAGTACTAAGGGAGTGCTGCACTGTCAGAGGGTCAGTACTGAGGGATTGCTGCACTGTCAGAGGGTCAGTTCTGAGGGAGTGCCGCACTGTCAGAGGGTCAGTTCTGAGGGAGTGCCGCACTGTCAGAGGGTCAGTACTGAGGGAGTGCTGCCCTGTCAGAGGGTCAGCACTGAGGGAGTACCGCACTGTCAGAGGGTCAGTACTGAGGGAGTGCTGCACTGTCTGAGGGTCAGTACTGAGGGAGTGCCACACTGTCTGAGGGTCAGTACTGAGGGAGTGCCGCACTGTCAGAGGGTCAGTACTGAGGGAATGCTGCACTGTCAGAGGGTTAGTACTGTGGGAGTGCTGCACTGTCAGAGGGTCAGTACTGAGGGAGTGCCGCACTGTCAGAGGGTCAGTACTGAGGGAGTGCTGCACTGTCAGGGGGTCAGTACTGAGGGAGTGCTGCACTGTCAGAGGGTCAGTACTGAGGGAGTGCTGCACTGTCAGAGGGTCAGTACTGAGGGAGTGCTGCACTGTCAGAGGGTCAGTACTGAGGGAGTGCCGCACTGTCAGAGGGTCAGTACTGAGGGAGTGCCGCACTGTCAGAGGGTTAGTACTGAGGGGTGTGAAGGATCAGCACAAATGAACGATTTTCCTGTGAGCTTCAACAGACCACAAGAGTTTATTTGGTCACCTGACGGCACGTTCTTCAATGTTCCTGGTTCCATGTAGATTAACACGGTAAAAAATACCTTTTTCATTTGATGTGTAGCTAATTGATCGCGGGATGGTGAGCGTTAAAACAGTGGAACAGAACAGAGAGCTATGACGGCGAGGGGAGGGGCGAATGTTACGTGTGACAGTGGGGGAGGGGGAGGGGTGTTAGATGTGACAGTGAGGGGGAGGGGGTTAGATGTGACAGTGGGGGGGAGGGGGTTAGATGTGACAGTGGGGGAGGGGGTTAGATGTGACAGTGGGGGGGAGGGGGTTAGATGTGACAGTGGGGGAGGGGGATCGATGTGACAGTGGGGGAGGGGGTTAGATGTGACAGTGGGGGGAGGGGGTTAGATGTGACAGTGGGGGAGGGGGGGTTAGATGTGACAGTGGGGGGAGGGGGAGGGTTAGATGTGACAGTGGGGGAGGGGGGTAGATTTAACAGTCGGGGGAGGGGGAGGGGTAGATGTGACAGTGGCGGGGGAGGAGGGTTAGATGTGACAGTGGGGGAGGGGGGGTTAGATGTGACAGTGGGGGGAGGGGGGTTAGATGTGACAGTGGGGGGAAGGGGTTAGATGTGACAGTGGGGAGGGGGGGTTAGATGTGACAGTGGGGTGGGGGAGGGGGATAGATGTGACAGTGGGGGATGGGGGAGGTTAGATGTGACAGTGAGGGAGGGTGGGGGGTCAGATGTGAAAGTGGGGGAAGGGGTTAGATGTGACAGTGGGGAGGGGAGGGGGGTTAGATGTGACAGTTGGGGAGGGGGAGGGGGTTAGATGTGACAGTGGGGGAGGGGGTTAAATGTGACAGTGGGGGAGGGGTTTAGATATGACAGTGGGGGAGGGGAGGGGGGTTAGATGTGAGAGTGGGGAGGGGGTTAGATGTGACAGTGGGGGAGTGGGAGGGGGTTAGATGTGACAGTGGGGGAGGGGGAGGGGTTAGATGTGACTGGGGAGGGGGAGGTGGTTAGATGTAATAGTTGGGGAAGGGTGGGTTAGATGTGGCAGTGGGGGAGGGGGTTAGATGTGACAGTGGGGGAGGGTTTAGATGTGACAGTGGGGGAGGGGGTTAGATGTGACAGTGGGGGGAGGGGCAGGGGGTTAGATGTGACAGTGGGGGAGGGGGAGCGGGTTAGATGTGACAGTGGGGGAGGGGGAGGGGGTTAGATGTGACAGTGGGGGAGGGGGTTAGATGTGACAGTGGGGGAGGGGGTTAGATGTGACAGTGGGGGGAGGGGGATCGATGTGACAGTGGGGGAGGGGGTTAGATGTGACAGTGGGGGGAGGGGGTTAGATGTGACAGTGGGGGGAGGGGGGGGTTAGATGTGACAGTGGGGGGAGGGGGAGGGTTAGATGTGACAGTGGGGGAGGGGGGGAGGGGGGGAGGGGGTTAGATGTGACAGTGGGGGAGGGGGTTAGATGTGACAGTGGGGGGGAGGGGGTTAGATGTGACAGTGGGGGAGGGGGATCGATGTGACAGTGGGGGAGGGGGTTAGATGTGACAGTGGGGGAGGGGGAGGGGGTTAGATGTGACATGGGGGGGAGGGGGTTAGATGTGACAGTGGGGGAGGGGGTTAGATGTGACAGTGGGGGAGCGGGTTAGATGTGACAGTGGGGGGGAGGGGGTTAGATGTGACAGTGGCGGGGAGGGGGTTAGATGTGACAGTGGGGGAGGGGGTTAGATGTGACAGTGGGGGGGAGGGGGAGGGGGTTAGATGTGACAGTGGGGGAGGGGGTTAGATGTGACAGTGGGCGGAGGGGGTTAGATGTGACAGTGGCAGGGAGGGGGAGGGGGTTAGATGTGACAGTGGGGGAGGGGGAGGGGGTTAGATGTGACAGTGGGGAGGAGGAGGGGGAAAGATGTGACAGTGGGGGGGAGGGGGAGGGGGTTAGATGTGACAGTGGGGGAGGGGGGGTTAGATGTGACAGTGGGGGAGGGCGTTAGATGTGACAGTGGGGGAGGGGGAGGGGGTTAGACGTGACAGTGGTGGAGGGGGAGGGGGTTAGATGTGACAGTGGGGGGGAGGGGGTTAGATGTGACAGTGGGGGAGGGGGAGGGGGTTAGATGTGACAGTGGGGGGAGGGGGTTAGATGTGACAGTGGGGAGGGGGAGAGGGTTAGATGTGACAGTGGGGGGAGGGGGATAGATGTGAGAGTGGGGAGGGGGAGGGGGTTAGATGTGACAGTGGGGGGAGGGGGATCGATGTGACAGTGGGGGAGGGGGTTAGATGTGACAGTGGGGGGAGGGGGTTAGATGTGACAGTGGGGGGAGGGGGGGGTTAGATGTGACAGTGGGGGGAGGGGGAGGGTTAGATGTGACAGTGGGGGAGGGGGGGAGGGGGTTAGATGTGACAGTGGGGGAGGGGGTTAGATGTGACAGTGGGGGGGAGGGGGTTAGATGTGACAGTGGGGGAGGGGGATCGATGTGACAGTGGGGGAGGGGGTTCGATGTGACAGTGGGGGAGGGGGAGGGGGTTAGATGTGACATGGGGGGGAGGGGGTTAGATGTGACAGTGGGGGAGGGGGTTAGATGTGACAGTGGGGGAGCGGGTTAGATGTGACAGTGGGGGGGAGGGGGTTAGATGTGACAGTGGCGGGGAGGGGGTTAGATGTGACAGTGGGGGAGGGGGTTAGATGTGACAGTGGGGGGAGGGGGAGGGGGTTAGATGTGACAGTGGGGGAGGGGGTTAGATGTGACAGTGGGCGGAGGGGGTTAGATGTGACAGTGGCAGGGAGGGGGAGGGGGTTAGATGTGACAGTGGGGGAGGGGGAGGGGGTTAGATGTGACAGTGGGGAGGAGGAGGGGGATAGATGTGACAGTGGGGGGGAGGGGGAGGGGGTTAGATGTGACAGTGGGGGAGGGGGGGTTAGATGTGACAGTGGGGGAGGGCGTTAGATGTGACAGTGGGGGAGGGGGAGGGGGTTAGACGTGACAGTGGTGGAGGGGGAGGGGGTTAGATGTGACAGTGGGGGGGAGGGGGTTAGATGTGACAGTGGGGGAGGGGGAGGGGGTTAGATGTGACAGTGGGGGGAGGGGGTTAGATGTGACAGTGGGGAGGGGGAGAGGGTTAGATGTGACAGTGGGGGGAGGGGGATAGATGTGAGAGTGGGGAGGGGGAGGGGGTTAGATGTGACAGTGGGGGAGTGGGAGGGGGTTAGATGTGACAGTGGGGAGGGGGAGGGGGTTAGATGTGACTGTGGGGAGGGGGAGGTGGTTAGATGTGATAGTTGGGGGAGTGTGGGTTAGATGTGGCAGTGGGGGAGGGGGTTAGATGTGACAGTGGGGGAGGGGGAGTGGGTTAGATGTGACAGTGGGGGAGGGGGAGGGGGTTAGATGTGACAGTGGGGGGGAGGGGGTTAGATGTGACAGTGGGGGGGAGGGGGTTAGATGTGACAGTGGGGGGGAGGGGGAGGGGGTTAGATGTGACAGTGGCGGGGAGGGGGAGGTGGTTAGATGTGACAGTGGGGGAGGGGGTCAGATGTGACAGTGGGGGGAGGGGGAGGGGGTTAGATGTGACAGTGGGGGAGGGGGTTAGATGTGACAGTGGGGGAGGGGGAGGGGGTTAGATGTGACAGTGGCGGGGAGGGGGAGGGGGTTAGATTGGACAGTGGGGGAGGGGGAGGGGGTTAGATGTGACAGTGGGGAGGAGGAGGGGGATAGATGTGACAGTGGGGGGGAGGGGGAGGGGGTTAGATGTGACAGTGGGGGAGGGGGAGGGGGTTAGATGTGACAGTGGGGGAGGGGGTTAGATGTGACAGTGGGGGGGGGGAGGGGGTTAGATGTGACAGTGGGGGGGGAGGGGGTTAGACGTGACAGTGATGGAGGGGGAGGGGGTTAGATGTGACAGTGGGGGGGGGAGGGGGTTAGATGTGACAGTGGGGGAGGGGGAGGGGGTTAGATGTGACAGTGGGGGGAGGGGGAGGGGGTTAGATGTGACAGTGGGGGGAGGGGGAGGAGGTTAGATGTGACAGTGGGGGAGGGGGAGGGGGTTAGATGTGACAGTGGGGGAGGGGGAGGGGGTTAGATGTGACAGTGGGGGGAGGGGGAGGGGGTTAGACGTGACAGTGGGGGGGAGGGGGTTAGATGTGACAGTGGGGGAGGGGGAGGGGGTTAGATGTGACAGTGGGGAGGGGGAGGGGGTTAGATGTGACAGTGGGGGAGGGGGAGGGGGTTAGATGTGACAGTGGGGAGGGGGAGGGGGGTTAGATGTGACAGTGGGGGAGGGGGAGGGGGTTAGATGTGACAGTGGGGGAGGGGGTTAGATGTGACAGTGGGGGAGGGGGAGAGGGTTAGATGTGACAGTGGGGGAGGGGCAGGGGGTTAGATGTGACAGTGGGGGAGGGGGAGGGGGTTAGATGTGACAGTGGGAGGGGGAGGGGGTTAGATGTGACAGTGGGGGAGGGGGAGGGTGTTAGATGTGACAGTGGGGGAGGGGGAGAGGGTTAGATGTGACAGTGGGGGAGGGGGAGGGGTTAGATGTGACAGTGGGGGAGGGGGAGGGGGTTAGATGTGACAGTGGGGGAGGGGGAGAGGGTTAGATGTGACAGTGGGGGGGAGGGGGTTAGATGTGACAGTGGGGAGGGGGAGGGGGTTAGATGTGACAGTGGGGGAGGGGGAGGGGGTTAGATGTGACAGTGGGGGAGGGGGAGGGGGTTAGATGTGACAGTGGGGGAGGGGGAGGGGGTTAGATGTGACGATGGGGGAGGGGGAGGGGGTTAGATGTGACAGTGGGGGAGGGGGTTAGATGTGACAGTGGGGGAGGGGGTTAGATGTGACAGTGGGGGAGGGGGAGGGGGTTAGATGTGACAGTGGGGGAGGGGGAGGGTGTTAGATGTGACAGTGGGGGGAGGGGGAGGGGGTTAGATGTGACAGTGGGGGAGGGGGAGTGGGTTAGATGTGACAGTGGGGGAGGGGGTTAGATGTGACAGTGGGGGAGGGGGTTAGATGTGACAGTGGGGGAGGGGGTTAGATGTGACAGTGGGGGAGGGGGAGAGGGTTAGATGTGACAGTGGGGGAGGGGGAGGGGGTTAGATGTGACAGTGGGGGAGGGGGAGGGGGTTAGATGTGACAATGGGGCCTGCACCTGAACTCCGCTGGTGGGTCCCATTACCTCTACCTTTAGCAGAAGCTCATCTATAATTACCAGGCACTGCTGGATGTCAAGCCAGAATTCAGAGCAGGAACGTTCACGAGGACTATCTTAACTAGGTCTCCATTTTAAGATTTTCATCCCTGTCTTCAAATCCCACTGTGGACTGACCTCTCACTCTGTAAAATTCCAGGTACACAGCCCTCCCAGATAATCATAATCTTTATTATTGTCACGAGTAGGTTTACATTAACACTGCCATGAAGTTACTGTGAAAAGCCCCTAGTCGCCACACTCTGGCACCTGTTCGGGTACACAGAGGGAGAATTCAGAATGTCCAATTCACCTAACCTGCACATCTGTGGACTGTGGGAGGAAACCGGAGCACCCGGAGGAAACCCACGCACACACGGGGAGAACGTGCAGACTCCGCACAGACAGTGACAAACCGGGAATCGAACCTGGGTCCCTGGTCCTGTGAAACAACAGTGCTAACCACTGTGCTATCTCTGCGCTCCTCCAGTGCTAGGCGTTGTGTATCCTGGTTTCCAATCTTCCAGCCATTGCCAGATGCTCTTTCAGTTCACTCGGCCCCAAGCTTGAGAATTCCCTTCCTACACCGCCCCACCTCTCTCTCATTTGCCTCCATTTCACCACAGCCCACCACTCACCCCGCTTGACCAAGCTTAAGTTAACCTGCCCCAATATCTACTCCTGTGGCTCAGTCTCAAATTCTCTCTTTCTTCTCTTCAACGAAGCAGCTTCGGACGTTTTGCCACCTTCAGCCCTGATGCCTCTGATGCAAATTTGTGTTGGGTTAACTGGTGCGTTTGGAGCACTTTTGGAAAGAGGTGTGGACGAGGCAGGTCAGAGAGGGGGTGGGGACAAGTCGGTCCGATTCCGTTGATTGACTTGCCTGAACGAGAAATGTGTCCTTGTGTGGAGTCAGAAATGAAACGGGTCAGTCTTTAGGAATTGGAGTTAGTGTGTATTTTGTGATTCATGTCCCTTTGGGATTTGCGCTTCAGCTATTTCCTGCCTTGCATCAAAAGTCAGGATATAAAATAGTTGAGATTCATGTCACTGAGGAGTTTTTGTTCTGTTGCTCTCTGTTCATTGTTTGTGGTGTGTTTGACAGGCTTTGCGGCTTCAGTGAATGCGGGGAGATTTTAATGAAACAGATTCCCATCATGTTTGTGTATAGAGCAAGTAGCAATGAGGATATCGGATCATGTTCCCCAGTGACCGTAGTGATGTTGTAATTTGGTGCAGCAGCAGGAAGAAGTCGGAATGACTCAGTCATTGTGTTTCATCGCAAGATACAGATATAATTTGCAGTAATGGAGGCTGGCCCTCGTCTCATGATGGTTGTACGAGTGTGACTTGGCTCCACACTCCCACGAAAGGTGAAATGAACAGGACAGTGCTTGGTTCCAATGAGGAAAGTGATACTCCAGAAATGTTTCCCACTCCCTCTTTCACCCTCCTCCCCCAACACCCACTTGGGCTGAGGAGGAACGAAGATGGTGGGTGCTGAGACAGAGTAGGTAGTCTTGGTGACAGAACAGGATAAAGTGGGTTTTGAAGCTCATCCTGGGGTTCATAGATCATAGAAGGAGGCCATTCGGCCCATCGAGTCTACACCAGCCCTTGGAAAGAGCACCCTACCTAAGCCCACACCTCCACCCTATCCCCGTAACCCAGTAACCCCACCTAACCTTTTTGGACACAAAGGGGCAATTTATCATGGCCAATCCACCTAACCCGCACATCTTTGGACTGTGGGAGGAAACTGGAGCACCCGGAGGAAACCCACGCAGACACGGGGAGAATGTGCAGACTCCACACAGACAGAGACCCAAGCCAGGGATTGAACTTGGGACCCTGGAGCTGTGAAGCAGCAGTGCTAACCAGTGTGTCACCGTGCCATCCATTAAAATAACTGCTGGAAACATGAAGTGTCTAGGCGAACCTGAGGGAGTGATCCAGTTGAAAATGTTCCCGTCCCAACAACCCTTGGAGACTAATTTACCATTGGACGGTGTTGTGGAATGGGATTTTGCTCCTGCTTTTCGAGAATCAGCATTGGACCTGCAGGGTAACAGAAACTGGAGCAATTAGAAGTTGCCAGCTGTAAACTATCAGGAATTGCAGATTGACCACTGTTATAACCTGCCTGCTTACCATTGGCTGGGGACTAATAAGAATCCCACAATTCTGTGGGAGTATGAGCTTCCCCAATGAGGGGGGCGGAGAAACCATTAGTAAACTCCAAGTATAAATAAAGCTGGCCAGTTTAGGAACCAGCAGGAAGGAGTGTGCAGCAAGGGAAGTTGCTGCTGCTGTTTATATATGTTATTGTAAATAACTGTTATTACTTTGTATCCTTAAAACTCGTGCTGGATTCTTCGTGGCCCTCACAAAAACCACCATGGAACTCCTTCTGCAGACTGACTGGATGGACTGGAGAGTATAAAAATGGGCTAGAAGGCGATTCAAGCCATCTAATACGCTTCCTCCATTGCCCAGCCTGCAGTGCATCACCCCATAGTAACAAGAGATTTGACTATTTGTCTTTACTGAGGGATAAATATCGCCCATGGACAATGGAAGGGAGGGGGGTTGATCATCCTCTTCAAATACAGTGGTTGGCACTGCTGTTTCACAGTGCCAGGGTCCCAGGTTCGATTCCCGGCTTGGGTCACTGTGTGGAGTCTGCACGTTCTCCCCGTGTCTGCGTGGGTTTCCTCCGGGTGCTCCGATTTCCTCCCACAAGTCCCGAAAGACGTGCTGTTAGGTGATTTGGACAGTCTGAATTCCCCCTCTGTGTACCCGAACAGGCGCCGGAGTGTGGCGACTAGGGGATTTTCACAGTAAATTCATTGCAGTGTTAATGTAAGCCTACTTGTGACATAAATAAAGATGATTATTATTATTAAATTATGGAATGGGCCGGTTTAACATGGGCGGTTTAGCTCAGTGGGCTGGACAGCTGGTTTGTAATGTAGAACAAGGCCAGCTGTGCGGGTTCAATTCCCGTACCGGCTTACCCGAACAGGCTTTTCACAGTAACTTCGTCCGTGTGATAATAAAAGATTATTATTACTATTAGATGGTTTGGTGCCTGGAAGAAACGATGCACTTCTGACAGAGCAGCACAATCCCAGTGCTGCCCTGGGAGTGTTTGTATTGATGGCTGTGCACAAAGTACTGAGGTTGGGAATCTAACCCCCCGCCTTCTGACTCTGCCTGGGATTCCCATTCGTGGTCGTCACCCTCAGGTCAGAGGTCGATAGCTGTAACTCCGAATATTTGGCGTCTCATTCACAACAGACTGATGTGTATCCTCCCGGTAGCTAACAGGAACAGTCGCCGTAACCTTGACCCCAACTGCTCGAATGGACCTATCGGCTTTCCAACTATGGCTTGGTGTATTCTGTAAGGTTACATTCTGTGGTGTACAGAGGACTGAAAACTACTCAACTCACGTACATGGAGCAAGAATAGCTTACTGACAGAGGGCTCCAATCACCCTCCATCGCCATCACCATTAATACATCTTCTAGATTCCTGAATGATCATCATCTCAATCCAACATCTCCTAGATTTGAGAGAGCACTGCGAGAATTTGCTGGGTTTTTGGTACATTTTATACATCTTCGAGCAGTGCAGAGGTGACACTAGTTTCTTGTATGCAACAGATTTATTTCCAGTGCTCGAAAATATCTTTGCAATCTCAAAATGTCCACCAAAATGGCAACTAGGGGCTTTTCACAGTAACTTCATTTGAAGCCTACTTGTGACAATAACCGATTTTCATTTCATTTCATTTAATTTCTCTTGCTCACAGCTCAGCTCCTAGGCCTTTCTGTGGTCTGCTTTACTTTCCTCTCTGCCCACACCCAGAGCAAATCAATCGAACACCGTGAGCATAGATCAGTTGCCAGACTCTCATAATCAAACACAGAACAATTGACTATCACAATCACCAATCACGATCCCATCTTTTCATGAGTGAATTTCCAAGTGAGTCCCAGCCCATGACACCGCCACAACTCCTCTGAGTATTTGCTTGCAGCAGTGTTCTGGAGATTAAGTCTGCGCTCCCTGGACAATCCGTCAGCGTTGGCAGCCCTAGATTCATGTCAGCACAATTTCCATGGAACGCCAAGTGGGGGCGGAACATCTGTCTGGCGAGTGGAGCTCCTCGGGTTTTCTTGAGTGAATGAGGGAGGCAATGGAGTTAAGTGGTTTGGAGAAAGAGTTTCCAAAGAGCAGGGGCATTGTGAGTGACATTTAACCGAATTTGGGGGACGGGGAGGGTAGAATTAACCAGCGGAAGCTCCGAGCCATTGGCTGCCATTCACACTAATCATGGTCTGTGGGTTGGGTGCTTCACTGTTTTGCATTTGCCCTTTCACCTAAAGGCTTCAAGTTCAAACCAGTCCAGGCTTGAAGTATAAGTGTCTCTTTCAACCATGTAAAATTAGCTACAATGCCATATTAATTGACCGTTTTAAGTTCGGCTGAAATAAAAAACTCCGTCATTGTCAAATCTCTGCTTCACTCTTCTCTCAATCTGGAATTGCAAAGTTTTGACTCATTTAGTTGCCCTATGCAAGGTTTTGAGCTCAACCTGGTTTCTAATGAATGCTTCCTCGTTTATCTTGCCTTTAGCCATGAACAACAGGCCTGATATCTTTCTCAGTACAAAAAGGACCCACGTTCTGACAGGAATTGGAAAACTGCCAGTGGCACTTTACTGAGTCCCGTGTCGGATGGAGCCCCATCTGATATTGCTGTCGATATGTCGGGGGGACCTGGCTTTCTAACCTTCCTTCGATGCCATCATGCCCACCTCTAATCAGGGTTATGGTCCCTTCCCCCACCTACTTCCTTCTTCATGAGCATAGACAGAGAGTCGGCAGATCATTGCACTATGGAGGAAGCTGTTGGACACGGGCCTGAAGAGGGTATCCTGCCTGATTTTACCCTTCCGACACCCAGAGACCACGGCTTGAATCATCCAACTCCATACTGGCTGAAAATTAATCCTGGGATCTTCCTGTGCTCAGTGTTAACCTTTCACCTGGTTTAGCACAGGGGGCAAAATAATTGGCTTGTAATGCGGAACAAGGCCAGCAGCGTGGGTTCAATTCCCGTACCAGCCTCCCCGAACAGGCGCCGGAATGTGGCGACTAGGGGCTTTTCACAGTAACTTCATTTGAAGCCTACTTGTGACAAGAAGCGATTTCATTTCATTTCAGTTAAATTGCAAACTGAATAAAGAAGCCTTTCAAATAACAATAGCTTCTGTTTATGTAGTTCCTTAAATGTGTTAAAATACCTAAAGCATTTCAGAAGAACGCCATCCAAGATTTGATATCAAACCTCACAGATATAAGGACAAGCGGTTAAATGCTCGAGGGAAGAATTATATTTTCAGCAGCGCCTTAAAAGGAATGGGTGGGAGAGAGATTTAGGGAGGGAATTCCAAAGTTCAGAGCCCAGGCAGTTGAAGGATTGGCCGCCAATGCTGGAGCGAAGGAAATGGGAGATGCGGGAGAGACCAGGATTGGAGCAGCGCAGAGATCTCCAGAGGGTTATGGAATTGGAGGCAAATACGGAGAGTGTGAGGAGGCGAGACCTCAGGGATTTGACAACAAGGTTGAGAATTTTGATGAAATGACCTACTGTTGACTATTGGAAGGTGGGAGCAGGACTTGAACGCTGACCTTCGATACGTCAGGACGTGGTTGCCAGCTTGGGATTGCATTGCGTTCCTGGTGTTTATTCACATGATCAACCTCACACTGCCCTTCCCCCACCATCCTGCGACTGGTCGCACTACACACCCATCTCCATGGGGTCCCTGTCGTGTTGGGTGTTCCGCTATACAAACGAACCAACACGGTTGTAGATGGTACAACTCTGTTTTATTACACTTGATAACAACATCTGTTAACTGCTGGCTGTGGTTCATACTTTACCCTCTAACCTGTGGACCCAGCCCTAACACTATCTTACAGAGGCACTCAGCACATGGTGTATGTCTGAGTGGCACGCTGTGAGCTCTGAGCTATCTCCTGCTGGAATGAGCGGGAACTGTGGTGTTCCCTGTTTTATAGTGCGTGTGCTCTCACTGGTGATTGGCTGTGATGTTGTGTGTGTGCTGATTGGTCCGTTGATCTGTCCATCAGTGTGTGTGTGTGATTGCGCCATGATATGTTTATCTGAATATCATGACATCCCCCTTTTTACAAGAATATGTGTCTATATGGTAATAAATATTGGTGTGTACTGAGTGCAGCTGAATATGTGTGTGCAATATCTACAACATGTACATGAGACTAAACTATATACATAGGAAGGTGTCAGGTGCAACAGAGCAACGAGGTTGTACCACAAACAAAACAAGTGCAATCATCAAATATCGAAAGAGAACTCCTGGAACGACAAGAAAGAAACACGTTAACATTATTGCACAACAAATCAGTGAGTCCAATGTGCAAACAGGCTCATAAGTTCAGTCTATTAGGTGGGCGACGAATTCGGGTTGACCGTCTCAAGGGTGGGTCAGGATCCACCGGCTGAGGAATGGGCCTGGCCACGGGCGAGAGAGGAATAGGCAGAGTGGCAGGAAGCTCCACGAAGTTGACATCAGGAACGACAGGAGGGCGTGGCACCGGTGCATGATCACGTAGCGAGCGCGGAAGCAGCCGAAGGGCCCGCCGATTACGCCGGCGAATGGAGCCATCAGGCATGCGAACCAGGAACGAGCGGGGAGCCACACGGCGGAGAACTTCGGCAGTTGCTGACCAGCCACCCTCTGGAAGGTGTATGCGGACGTTGTCTCCAGGCGCCAGGGCAGGAAGATCAGTTGCCCGAGTGTCATGTGCCACCTTCTGCTGAGCACGCTGCTGTCGCATCCTTTGCAGTACTGGAGCATGGTCGGGTTTAGGAACATGAATGGACGGCACAGTGGTCCTGAGGGCGCGACCCATCAACAGCTGGGCTGGTGAGAGGCCCGTGGACAGTGGGGCCGAGCGATAGGCCAGCAGGGCTAAACAGAAGTCAGATCCGGCATCAGCAGCCTTGCAGAGGAGCCGCTTCACGATATGGACGCCCTTTTCCGCCTTGCCATTCAGCTGGGGATGCAAAGGGCTAGACGTCACGTGTGTGAAGCCGTATGAAGCGGCAAAAGACCATTCTTGGCTCGCAAAACAGGGCCTGTTGTCCGACATGACGGTAAGCGGAATGCCATGGCGAGCGAAGGTGTCTTTGCATGCCCTGATGATAGCAGACGATGTCAAATCGTGCAGGTGTGTGACCTCTGGATAATTTGAAAAGTAATCTATAATGATGACGTAGTCCCTGCCGAGCGCATGAAAAAGGTCCACACCCACCTTCGCCCAGGGGGACGTCACCAACTCATGGGGCTGAAGCGTCTCAGGGGGTTGCGCCGGCTGAAACCTTTGGCAGGTGGGGCAGTTGAGCACCATGTTGGCGATGTCGTCGCTGATGCCCGGCCAGTATACAGCTTCTCGGGCCCTCCGCCTGCACTTTTCAACCCCGAGATGGCCTTCGTGTAATGGTTCGAGGACCAGCCTGTGCATGCTGTGTGGAATCACAATCCGGTCCAACTTTAGGAGGACACCGTCAATGATGGCCAAGTTGTCCCGGACATTGTAGAATTGTGGGCACTGTCCTTTGTGCCACCCTCCCGTCATGTGGCGCATCACACGTTGTAGAAGGGGGTCAGCCGCAGTCTCTCGGCGAATACGGGCCAGACTTGAATCGTCAGCTGGCAGATTGGCCGATGTGAAGGCCACATGCGCTTCGACCTGACAGACGAACCCCCCGATTCGGGCGGTGTGCTCACTGCTCTGGACAGGGCATCCGCGATGATGAGGTCCTTTCCCGGGGTGTAGACCAGTTGGAAGTCGTACCTCCGGAGCTTGAGCAGAATGCGTTGGAGGCGAGTGGTCATCTCATTCAGGTCCTTTTGTATGATGCCGACCAGGGGGCGATGATCGGCCTCCACGGTGAACTGAGGGAGACCATACACATAGTCATGGAATTTATCTATGTCGGTTAACAAACCCAGGCACTCCTTCTCGATCTACGCATAGCGCTGTTCTGTGGGGGTCATGGCCCGCGACGCATATGCGACCGGGGCCCATGATGCAGTGTCGTCCCGTTGCAGGAGTACCGCCCCAATGCCGGACTGGCTGGCATCAGTCGAGATCTTTGTATCTCGAGAAGTGTCGAAGAACGCCAATACCGGGGCTGTGGTGAGCTTGATCTTGAGCTCCTCCCATTCCTTCTGGTGTGCGGGCAGCCACTGGAACTCCGTGGTCTTCTTCACTAGGTGGTGAAGAGCCGTTGTGTGGGAGGCAAGGCTGGGAATAAACTTCCCCAGGAAGTTGACCATCCCGAGAAAGCGTAGCACTGCTTTCTTGTCTGCCGGCTGCGGCATGGCTGCAATAGCTTTGTCCGCATCTGGACGCACCCTGACCGGGATATGTGGTCCCCCAGAAACTTTAGCTCAGTTTGGCCAAAGGAACACTTGGCTCGGTTGAGGCGCAGGCCGTGTTCTCGTATCCGAGCAAAGACACGCTGGAGACGACTGATGTGCTCATGTGGTGTGGTGGACCAGATGATGACGTCGTCAACATAGACGCACACCCCTTCGATGCCCTCCATCATCTGTTCCATGATTCTGTGAAATACCTCGGATGCCGAGATGATGCCAAACGGCATTCTGTTATAGCAGTATCTGCCAAAGGGAGTGTTGAAGGTGCACAGCTTCCTGCTGGACTGATCCAGCTGAATCTGCCAAAAACCCTTTGAGGCATCAAGCTTGGTAAAAATGTTAGCCCGGGCCATTTCGCTCGTGATCTCTACCCGTTTGGGTATGGGGTAGTGTTCCCTCATGATGTTATTGTTCAGGTCTTTTGGGTCGATGCAGATCCGGAGTTCGCCAGAGGGCTTTTTTAAGCACACCATGGAGCTGACCCATGGCGTGGGCTCCGTGACCCGGGATAGCACCCCTTGGTCCTGGAGATCCTGCAGCTGCTGCTTGAGGCGGTCCTTGAGTGGTGCTGGGACCCTGCGAGGTGCGTGAATGATCGGGGTGGCGTCTGGTTTGAGCCGTATTCTGTAAGTGTAGGGCAGTGTGCCCATGCCCTCGAAAGCCTCCTGGTTGTGGGCGAGGAGCGAGTGGAGCTGTGCCCTAAAGTCTGCATCCGGGAAATCGGACGTGCCTTCTGGAGACAGAGTGTGTACCCGCTGAACGAGGTGGAGAACCTTGCACGCCTGTGCGCCTAGCAGGGAGTCCTTCGATGATCCAACTATCTCAAAGGACAGTGTGGCCGTGTATGCATTGTGTGTAACCTCGAGCTGGCAGGATCCCATGGCCGGGATAACATTACCGTTGTAATCGACCAACTGATAGCGGGATGGCCGAATCGGTGGTTTGACCTTCAAGGCGTAGAAGGCTGACCATGCAATGAGATTGGCGGAGGCACCAGTGTCTAAACGGAATGTGATTGGTGATCGGTTGACCGTTAGGGTGGCACACCATTCATCACCCGGATTGACACTGTTCACTGGCATCGGCTGGTGGGTCCTACTTGGGGACATCCGATTTCTGTCAATTACCGCAACGCGGAAGGCTTCCCGGTCGTCTGTATCACCGGTCTGTACATCGTCAGGGTAGGACTCGGTGTATGGAGGCTGAATGGCCCGCACGTCCCTGCGAGGCTGGCAGAATTGGGAAGCATTGGCAGGTTGAGCTGCTCGACAGCAGGCAGCGTAGTGGCCCATCTTGCCACAGTGGAGGCATTGTCGATTTTTTGCTGGACATTGCCGCTTTAAATGTGCGGATCCACAGTTACCGCACGTCGTGACGTCATGGCGTTCATTGCGCCATCGCGCATGCGCAGTTTGGTCCTGCGTAGTGTGCGCCTGCGCATCACGTCCCTCTGTGTCGGCGTCTCTTTTGGCGCGTGCAAGTGCGGGAGGCCGCGGAAAGCGCGCACAATGGCCGCCCTCATCCGGGCCGCGGGCCGGGAGGAACTCGATCGCCTGGACCCGCTCGGCCTCGTAGGACCCCTGCCGTGCCGATTCGGCCGCCTGGAATTGGGAGTACCGGCTGGTCGCGTTTTCGTGGAGGACGCAGGCTTCGATGGCGGTGGCTAGGGTGAGGCTCTTGATTTTGAGGAGCTGCTGGCGTAGGGTGCCCGAGGTGACCCCAAAAACTATCTGGTCCCGAATCATGGAGTCGGAGGTGGCCTCATAGCCGCAGAACTGCGCGAGGATACGGAGGTGTGTCAGAAAAGATTGAAAAGGCTCATCCTTACCCTGCAGGTGCTGCTGGGAGAGGTACCTCTCGAAGCTCTCATTCACTTCGACGCTGAAGTGTTGCTCAAGTTTTAGAAGGACCATCTTGTACTTCGTCTTGTCCACACCTTCCGCGAACACCAGAGAGTTGTAGATGTGGATGGTGTGTTGGCCTGCCGTGGAGAGGAGGAGGGCGATCTTCCTGGTGTCCGATGCATTCGCCCTGTCTGTGGCTTCTAGGAAGAACTGGAAACGCTGTTTAAACAGCTTCCAGTTGACGCCGAGGTTTCCAGCGATTTGGAGCGGCTGCGGCGGGCTGATGGTGTCCATGGCGCAGGATGGTGGATCCCTGAAGAGGTGCAGGTAGGTCTCACAGTTGCTGGGTTCCAATCCTGGTACTATGTCGTGTTGGGTGTTCCGCTATACAAACGAACCAACACGGTTGTAGATGGTACAACTCTGTTTTATTACTCTTGATAACAACATCTGTTAACTGCTGGCTGTGGTTTGTACTTTACCCGTTAACCTGTGGACCCAGGACTTCCGGGTGCGGCGATGACCAGCTGAGTCGCACGTTTCGGCAGCTCCCTGTGAAACGGACTTTTGGGCTCTTGATAGGAGCCCCAACGGCAATTTTAACGGCTGAAAACACTGTGCGGTAAACCAGAAGGGTGTTCCCCCTGGACACGGATGGAAAAAGGAGAGGAAAGTGGCCGGATTGCAGCGGATCCTTTGGAACAACGGCAAGGAAGGCAAGCAGAAACCAAGATGGCGTCGGAAGGTGGCAGTTTCATATGGGGCCCTGAACAACAAGAGTTTTTGAAACGCTGCGTGGAGCAGATAAAAAAGGAAATGAAGAAAGAGTTGTTGGCCCCGATATTACAGGCGATTGAAGGGCTGAAAGAGGAACAAAAGACCCAGGAGCAGGAGCTTCGGGTCGTGAAGGCGAAAGCAGCAGAGAATGAAAACGATATACAGGGCCTGGTGGTGAAGTCGGAGATACAGGAGGCACACCAGAAACGATCTGTGGAGAGGTTGGAGGCACTGGAAAATAACGCAAGGAGGAACAACTTGAGGATTCTTGGCCTTCCTGAAGGTGTGGAGGGGGCGGATGTCGGGGCATATGTGAGCACGATGCTGCACTCGTTAATGGGAGTGGAGGCCCCGACGGGTCCGTTGGAGGTGGAGGGAGCATACCGAGTTATGGTGCGAGGATCGAGAGCAGGAGAAGCTCCCAGAGCCATAGTGGTGAGATTTCTCCGTTTTAAGGATAGAGAAATGGTCCTTAGATGGGCGAAGAAAACTCGGTGTAGTAAATGGGAGAACGCGGTGATCCGCGTCTATCAAGATTGGAGTGCGGAGGTGGCGAGAAGGAGGGCGAGCTTTAATCGGGCCAAAGCGGTACTTCACAAAAAAAAGATAAAGTTTGGAATGCTGCAACCGGCAAGACTGTGGGTCACATATCAAGGGAGGCACCACTACTTTGAGACGGCGGATGAAGCGTGGACTTTTATTGTAGAAGAAAAATTGGAATGATTGGACTACGAAAATGAACGTTTGGACAAAGTGGTGGGACGAGTGGGGGGGGGGCGAAGAGGGATTGTATGATTAATCCTGCGGTATGGTAACTTTTCTTTCTCCCACAGGTGGTGATGGGGGGAGGTGGGGAGGGAGAGGAGATGGGGCGTTGGCCATGGGAGGCGGGGCCGAGGGAGAGGCGCGGGCTTGGTTCCCGCGCTATGATAATTATGGCGGGAATAGAGAAGCAGGAAGGAGGGGGCGCCGCACGGGGCGAGCCGTAATCACGGGGGGAAGCCGAGGTCAGCCAGAGTTTGCTGACTTCTGGGAGCAACATGGGGGGAGTAATTACGCTAGCGGGGGGTCTAGCGGGGGGGGGGGGAATTACTGGGTTGCTGCTGCTGGGGAAAGGGGGGAGTGGGTACGGGAAAGGATGGGCGGGAGGGGCACCGTCTGGGAGAAATACAGCTGCGTGGGAACTGGGCGAGAAGCTGGAAAAAGATGATGGCTAACCGGCAAGGGGGGGGGGTGGGAAGCCCCCCAACTCGGCTGATCACGTGGAACGTGAGGGGGCTTAACGGGCCGATAAAGAGGGCACGAGTACTCGCACACCTTAAGAAACTTAAAGCAGATGTGGTCATGTTACAGGAAACGCACCTGAAACTGATAGATCAGGTTAGGTTGCGCAAAGGATGGGTAGGGCAGGTGTTCCATTCGGGGCTGGATGCGAAAAACAGGGGGGTGGCTATATTAGTGGGGAAGCAGGTAATGTTCGAGGCAAAGACTATAGTGGCGGATAACGGGGGCAGATACGTGATGGTGAGTGGCAAATTACAGGGAGAGATGGTGGTGTTGGTAAACGTGTATGCCCCGAATTGGGACGATGCCAATTTTATGAGGCGAATGCTAGGACGCATCCCAGACCTAGAGACCGGAAAGCTGATAATGGGGGGAGACTTTAACACGGTGTTGGAACCAAGGCTGGATAGGTCGAAGTCCAGGACTGGTAGGAGGCTGGCAGCAACCAAGGTGCTTAAGGATTTTATGGAGCAGATGGGAGGGGTGGACCCGTGGAGATTCAGTAGACCTAGGAGTAAGGAGTTCTCGTTTTTCTCCTATGTCCATAAAGTCTATTCACGCATAGACTTTTTTGTGTTGGGTAGGGCATTGATCCCGAGGGTGAGGGGAACGGAATATACGGCTATAGCCATTTCGGATCATGCCCCACACTGGGTAGACTTGGAGATAGGGGAGGAAACAAGAGGGCGTCCACCCTGGAGAATGGACATGGGACTAATGGCGGATGAGGGGGTGTGCTTAAGGGTGAGGGGATGCATTGAAAAGTACTTGGAACTCAATGACAATGGGGAGGTTCAGGTGGGAGTGGTCTGGGAGGCGTTGAAGGCGGTGGTTAGTGGGGAGCTGATATCAATAAGGACACATAAAGGGAAGCAGGAGAGTAAGGAACGGGAGCGGTTGTTGCAAGAACTTTTGAGGGTGGACAGACAGTATGCGGAAGCACCGGAGGAGGGACTGTATAGGGAAAGGCAAAGGCTGCATGTGGAATTTGACTTGCTGACCACAGGCACTGCAGAGGCACAATGGAGGAAGGCGCAGGGTGTACAGTATGAATATGGAGAGAAGGCGAGCAGATTGCTGGCACACCAATTGAGGAAAAGGGGAGCAGCGAGGGAAATGGGGGGGTGAGAGACGAAGATGGAGAGACGGAGCGGGGAGCGGAGAGAGTGAATGAAGTGTTTAAGACATTTTATAAAAAATTGTATGAAGCTCAACCCCCGGATGGGAGGGAGAGAATGATGGAGTTTTTGGATCGGCTGGAAATTCCCAAGGTGGAAGAGCAGGAAAGGATGGGATTGGGAGCACAGATCACGGTAGAAGAAGTGGTGAAAGGAATTAGGAACATGCAGACGGGAAAGGCCCCGGGACCGGACGGTTCCCAGTTGAATTTTACAGAAAATATTTGGACTTGCTCGCCCCGCTACTGACGAGGACCTTTAACGAGGCAAAGGAAAGGGGACAACTGCCCCCGACTATGTCAGAAGCAACGATATCGCTTCTTTTAAAGAAGGAAAAGGATCCGCTACAATGCGGGTCCTACAGACCAATCTCCCTCCTCAATGTAGATGCCAAGGTCTTGGCCAAGGTAATGGCCATGAGAATAGAGGAATGTGTCCCGGGGGTGGTTCATGAGGACCAAACTGGGTTTGTGAAGGGGAGACAGCTGAACACGAACATACGGAGGTTGTTAGGGGTAATGATGATGGCCCCACCAGAGGGTGAAACGGAGATAGTAGTGGCGATGGATGCCGAGAAAGCATTTGATAGAGTGGAGTGGGATTATCTGTGGGAGGTGTTGAGGAGATTTGGGTTCGGAGAGGGGTATGTTAGATGGGTGCAGCTGTTGTATAGGGCCCCAGTGGCGAGTGTGGTCACGAATGGACGGGGATCGGCATATTTTCGGCTCCATAGAGGGACAAGGCAGGGATGTCCTCTGTCCCCATTACTGTTTGCACTGGCGATTGAGCCCCTGGCGATAGCGCTGAGAGGTTCCAAGGGATGGAGGGGAATACTTAGGGGAGGAGAAGAACACCGGGTATCTTTATATGCGGATGATCTGCTACTATATGTGGCGGATCCAGCGGAGGGGATGCCAGAAATAATGCGGATACTTGGGGAGTTTGGGGATTTTTCAGGGTATAAATTGAACATGGGGAAGAGTGAGCTGTTTGTGGTGCATCCAGGGGAGCAGAGTAGAGAAATAGAAGACCTACCGTTGAGGAAGGTAACAAGAGACTTTCGTTACCTGGGGATCCAGATAGCTAAGAATTGGGGCACATTGCACAGGCTAAATTTGACGCGGTTGGTGGAACAGATGGAGGAAGATTTCAAGAGATGGGATATGGTAGCATTGTCAATGGCAGGGAGGGTGCAGGCGGTTAAGATGGTGGTCCTCCCGAGATTCCTCTTTGTGTTTCAGTGTCTCCCGGTGGTGATCACGAAGGCTTTTTTCAAAAGGATAGAAAAGAGTATCATGGGTTTTGTTTGGGCCGGGAAGACCCCGAGAGTGAGGAAGGGATTCTTACAGCGTAGCAGGGATAGGGGGGGGCTGGCACTACCGAGCCTAAGTGAGTATTATTGGGCCGCTAATATTTCAATGGTGAGTAAGTGGATGGGAGAGGAGGAAGGAGCGGCGTGGAAGAGATTAGAGAGGGCGTCCTGTAGGGGGACCAGCCTGCAGGCTATGGTGACAGCCCCATTGCCGTTCTCACCAAGGAACTATACCACGAGTCCGGTGGTGGTAGCTACACTGAAGATTTGGGGACAGTGGAGACGACATAGGGGAAAGACCGGAGCACTGGGGGGGTCCCCGATAAGAAACAACCATAGGTTTGCCCCGGGGGGAATGGATGGGGGATATGGAATGTGGCAAAGAGCAGGTATAACGCAATTGAAAGATCTATTTGTGGATGGGAAGTTTGCGAGTCTGGGAGCGCTGACCGAGAAATATGGGTTGCCCCAAGGGAATGCATTCAGGTACATGCAATTGAGGGCTTTTGCGAGGCAACAGGTGAGGGAATTCCCGCAGCTCCCGACACAAGAGGTGCAGGACAGAGTCATCTCAAAGAAATGGGTGGGGGACGGTAAGGTGTCGGATATATATAGGGAAATGAGAGACGAAGGGGAGACTATGATGGACGAACTAAAAGGGAAATGGGAAGAAGAGCTAGGGGAGGAGATTGAGGAGGGGATGTGGGCAGATGCCCCAAACAGGGTAAACTCGTCGTCCTCGTGCGCCAGGCTAAGCCTGATTCAGTTTAAGGTATTACACAGGGCACATATGACTGGAACACGGCTCAGTAAATTTTTTGGGGTGGAGGATAGGTGTGCGAGGTGCTCGAGAAGCCCAGCGAATCATACCCATATGTTTTGGTCATGCCCGGCACTACAGGGGTTTTGGATGGGGGTGACAAAGGTGCTTTCGAAAGTAGTAGGAGTCCGGGTCGAACCAAGCTGGGGGTTGGCTATATTTGGGATTGCACAAGAGCCGGGAGTGCAGGAGGCGAAAGAGGCCGATGTTTTGGCCTTTGCGTGCCTAGTAGCCCGGCGCAGAATATTGCTAATGTGGAAAGAAGCCAAGCCCCCGGGGGTGGAGACCTGGATAAATGATATGGCGGGGTTCATAAAGTTAGAGCGGATTAAGTTCGTCCTAAGGGGGTCGGCTCAAGGGTTTACTAGGCGGTGGCAACCGTTCGTCGAATATCTTGCGGAAAGATAGATAGGGGAGAACAAAGAAGGCAGCAGCAGCGGCCAAGGACTTGGGGGGGGGGGGGGGGGGGGGGAGGGATGGGGGGGGATGGGGGGGGGGGTGGCCTGAGACAAGGCAGTTGCCAATTAGGGCTAGTTTTTATTTTTTGTTATTTAATATTTATTTATTTGTTGTTGTTTTTGTTTAAATTTAAAAAGGTCATTATTATCTGTATTGTTACAATGTTGTGTAAAGGATGCACAATGTACTGTGTTGGTTGACCAAAAATTTTCAATAAAATATTATTTAAAAAAAAACCTGTGGACCCAGCCCTAGCACTGTCTTACAGAGGCACTCAGCACATGGTGTATGTCTGAGTGGCACGCTGTGAGCTCTGTGCTCTGAGCTATCTCCTGCTGGAATGAGCGGGAACTGTGGTGTTCCCTGTTTTATAGTGCGTGTGCTCTCACTGGTGATTGGCTGTGATGTTGCGAGTGTGTTGATTGGTCCGTTGATCTGTCCATCAGTGTGTGTGTGATTGCACCATGATATGTTTATATGAATATCATGCCAGTCCCAACTTCCCACAGCCAATCGGAAATCGAACTTGCTCTCTGTGACACATTTAGATGTTTCAGGACTGTCCGCCGGGGCATCATGCCCCCCCCCCCCCCTTACAATGTTTTTCTTAAGGGGTAAACCAAAATGCTCAGAGAGAATGGGGGAGGCACCTCGGGGGCAGCACGGTAGCCTTGTGGATAGCACAATTGCTTCACAGCTCCAGGGTCCCAGGTTCGATTCCAGCTTGGGTCACTGTCTGTGCGGAGTCTGCACATCCTCCCAGTGTGTGCGTGGGTTTCCTCCGGGTGCTCCAGTTTCCTCCCACAGTCCAAAGATGTGCAGGTTAGGTGGATTGGCCATGATAAATTGCCCTTAGTGTCCAAAATTGCCCTTAGTGTTGGGTGCGGTTACTGGGTTATGGGGATAGGGTGGCGGTGTTGACCTTGGGTAGGGTGCTCTTTCCAAGAGCCGGTGCAGACTCGATGGGCCGAATGGCCTCCTTCTGCACTGTAAATTCTATGATAACTCTTTTGTCGTGTCTGTGTTTTGTCTTTCGGGTTTTGGCTCCCCGGAGATCAATGTTCAATTCCTGGAGACTCCAGGGAAATCCTGGGCAGTTGGCAGCCCTCGTGTGGCACTGCGGGAATGCTGCGCTCTTGGAGTTGCACTCTCTCTCTCGAGTGAGGTATCAAACGTAAGCTCTGGAATTCCCCCCTCCCCCCTCCCCCCCCCAAACCTCTCCGCCTCCATCTCACCCTATAATACCCCCCCCCCCCCCCCAATAAAAACCCACCAGTTTGATTATGTGTTTGGGTGCCTGTCCCAAGCAATACCTTGGGTTGGGTGTGTGACCATCGCTACAACAATGGCGGTTGTTGCTGAACCAGCCACGTTCAGCCAGGCCAGAGAGGTCATGGACGAAGTTGTATCTTTTTCGCCCCGTCTTGGGATTTTGCCCCTGTTCCGCCTTGTGCGCGCGGGGGGGGGGGGGGGGGGGGGGGGGCGTTTGATTCATTGTGAATGAAGGATTGACAAATGATGCACTGAATGGTGGGAATGATTCCATTGCCATGGGCAACAGGGACAGGTGGGATTGTGTAACACTGCAGCATAAACTGTCCCTGCACCAGTGCAGACTGTCCCTGGCCAAAGTAATATGTTATTTCCTGTCCATCTGTTATATTGAGTTTGGTTGTCTGTTTGGTATATCTATGTTATCGTCTGCTGCTCCGGCAGAATTGTCAGTTTGTTTCACGGTCTGACAAGGTGGCGTTATCGTTATTTTGGTATTTTCGCACTGCGCCCTCGTGGCGCAGAGTGAGGTGTCGGGATCACGCGGGGTCTGGACAGAGTGGATAGGTAGAAACCGCTCCCGTTGGTGACACTGATTTACGGTGACCAGCAAAAGGAATCAGCCTACGTGAGCAGAGAAAAGGCGGTTTCCTCAGCGGGTTGTTCGGATTTGGAATGTACTAGAATCATAGAATTTCTGCAGTGCACAGGAAGGCCAATTGTTCCACCGCATCTGCACAGACCCTCTGAAAGAGCACTCCACCCAATCCCACTCCGCCACCCTATCCAAATAACTCCTTCACCAAACCTGCACATCTCTGGACACGAAGGGGGCAATTTATCACGGCCAATCCACCCAACCTGCACATCTTTGGGCTGTGGGAGGAAACCGGAGCACCCGGAGGAAACCCACGCACACACGGGGAGGATGTGCAGACGCCGCACAGACAGTGACCCAAGGCCGGGATTGAACTCGGGTCCCTGGCGCTGTGAGGCAGCAGTGCTAACCACTGTGCCGTGCCACTGCCAGAGAGTGTGGTCGAGGCAGGCAAAATCATGGATTTCAGAAGGGAATTGGATCATTAACTGATGAGGGAGCAATTTTCAGGTCTACAGGGAAAGGACCAGGGAGTGGGACCAGATTAATTGCCCTTAAAGAAAGCTGGCACGGGAATGACTGGCCGAATGGTCAGTGCTGTAATCATTGTGTGATACACATAGTGATCAGCAGTCTGACAGGACCATTGCCCTGACCATCTACATCCCAGCCAATGAGGAGGCTAGCCCTATATAGTGAGAAGTTTTAATCAATTTTCACAACACATGGTGGGCATTCCTGGTGGGAACCTCCCACACTATCGGACATCCCTATCCTGTTGGGTGTCACCTCGGAGTTCCAAGCGGGAGCTTTAGTCTCCTCTTGTTGGGATAGCTCAAATCTGCAACCTGCTGATTCAGAGGTGAGAATAGTGCCACAGAGTTAAAGATTTTTCCTGCAGATAAACACCCACATCTTCCTCTCTCCCGAAAACACAGCAGCTTTTCTCATCATTAACACTATGCTAAAGGTCTCCATTTCTCTGTGGCTGAAGGAGCTTCATTCAGTCAACAAATGACAAGAACCCTTTATTCATTTCTTCAGCAGTCCACTTCTCTGTCTGATTTCCTTTCTGGCCCTCTCTCTCTCTCTCTCTCTCTATTCTTTGTATTCTTTCTTGGTCTCTGTTCTCCCTCTCTCTCTCCATTCATGTTTTGTTGTCCAACTCTTAATCCACTTTTCCCTCTCTGCTCCCTTCACCTCAAACATTTGTCCCTGTGATCGACTGCCCCCCTCTCTCTCTCTCTCTCTCTCTGTCCCTCCTTTCTCTGTGCCTTTCTCTCTAACTGCCTCTCTCTGTCTGCCTCTCTCTCTCTCTGCCTCTCTCTCTGTCACTCTCTTACTCTGTCCCCTCTCCCTCTGCCCCCCCTTCTCTGTGTGTCCCCTTCTCTCTGACCTCTCTCTGCCTCCCCTCCCTCTCTGTCTATCTCTGTATCTCTCTCTCTCTGTGACTCTCTCTCTCTGACTCTCTCTCTCTGACCCTCTCTCTCTGACCCTCTCTCTGTGTCTCCCTGTCTCTCTCTGTCTCTGCCTCACTCTCTCTCTCTCTGACTCTCTCTCTCTCTCACTCTCTGTCTCTCTCTCTCTGTCTCTCTCTCTCTAACCCTCTTTCTCTGACCCTCTCTCTGACTCTCTCTCTGTCTCTCTCTCCAACACTCTCTAACCCTCTCTCTCCAACCCGCTCTCTCTGACTCTCTCTCTCTGACTCTCTCTCTCTGTCTCTCTCTCTCTCTCTCTGTCTCTCTCTGTCTCTCTCTCTCTGTCTCTCTCTGTCTCTCTCTCTCTCTCTGTATCTCTCTCTGTCTCTCTCTCTCTGTCTCTCCCTCTCTCTGCCTCTCTCTCTGTCACTCTCTGACTCTGTCCCCTCTCTCTCTGCCACCCCCCCCTCTGTGTGTCCCCTTCTCTCTGACCTCTCTCTGCCTCCCCTCCCTCTCTGTCTCTCTCTCTCTGACTCTCTCTGTGTGACCCTCTCTCTCTGACCCTCTCTCTGTGTCTCTCTGTCTCTGCCTCACTCTCTCTCTGCCTCACTCTCCCTCTCTCTCTTTCTGTCTCTCTCTCTCTGTCTCTCTCTCTCTGACTCTCTCTCTCTCTGACTCTCTCTCTCTGACCCTCTCTCTCTCTGACTCTCTCTCTGTGACTCTCTCTCCCTGACTCTCTCTCTCTGACCCTCTCTCTCTCCCTGACTCTCTCTCTCTCTGACTCTCCCTCTCTCTGACTCTCTCTCTCTCTGTCTCTCTCTCTGCCTCTCTCTCTGTCACTCTCTTACTCTGTCCCCTCTCTCTCTGCCCCCCCTCTCTGTGTGTCCCCTTCTCTCTGCCCTCTCTCTGCCTCCCCTCCCTCTCTGTCTCTCGCTCTCTCTGACTCTCTCTGTGACTCTCTCTCTCTGATTCTCTCTCTCTGACCCTCTCTCTCTGACCCTCTCTCTGTGTCTCCCTGTCTCTCCTTGTCTCTGCCTCACTCTCTCTCTGACTCTCTCTCTCTCTGACTCTCTCTTTGTGATCCTCTCTCTCTCACTGACCCTCTCTTTCTGACCCTCTCTCTGACTCTCTCTACCTCTGACCCTCTCTCTCTGTCTCTCTCTCTCTGTCTCTCTCTCTGACTCTCACTCTCTGACCCCCTCTCTCTCTCTCTCTCTCTGACCCCCTCTCTCTCTGACTCTCTCTCTCTGACCCTCTCTCTCTGACCCTCTCTCTGACTCTCTCTCTCTCTGACTCTCTCTGACCATCTCTCTCCCTCTCTCTCTCTCTGACCCTCTCTCTCTGACTCTCTCTCTCTGACCCTCTCTCTCTCTGACCCTCTCTCTCTGTCCCTCTCTGACCCTCTCTCTCTCTGACCCTCTCGCTCTGACTCTCTCTCTCTGACTCTCTCTCTGACCCTCTCTCTCTCTGACCCTCTCTCTCTCTGACCCTCTCTCTCTGACCCTCTCTCTCTGACCCTCTCTCTCTCTCTCTCTCTCTGACCCTCTCTCTCTGACCCTCTCTAACCCTCCCTCTCTCTCTCTCTGACCCTCTCTCTCTGACCCTCTCTCTCTCTCTCTCTCTCACCCTCTCTCTCTCTCTCTCTCTGACCCTCTCTCTCTGACCCTCTTTCTCTCTCTCTGACTCTTTCTCTGACTCTCTCTCTGTCTCTCTCTCTCTCTGACACTATCTCTCTTACCCTCTCTCTCTCTCGCTCTCCTCCCCCGCCCTCTCTCTCTCCCCCCTCCCTCCCTCTACCTCCCCCTCCCTCTCTCTCCTCCCCCTTCACCCTCTCTCTCCTCCCCCTCCCCTCCCCTTCCCCCTCCCTCCCTCCCCCTCCCCCTCTCCCCTCCCCTGCCCACCCTCCCTCCCCACCCCCTCTCACCCCTCCCTCCCCCTCCTCCTTCCCCCCTCCCCTCCCCCTCATCGCCCCTCCCCCTCCCCTCCCCCTTCCCATCACCCCCTCCCCCCTTCCCCTCCCCCCACTCCCCCCTCCCTTTATCTCCCCCTCCCTCTCTCTCCTCCCCCTCCCTCTCTCTCCTCCCCCTCCATCTCTCAACTCGCCCTCCCTCTCTCTCTTTCCTCCCCTTCCCCCTCCCCCTCCCGCTCATCCCCCCTCCCCCTCATCCCCCCTCCCCCTCACTCCCCCTCCCCTTCCCCCTCCCCTTTCCCCCCTCCCATCCCCCCTCCCCCTCCCATCACCCCCTGCCCCCTCCCCCACTCCCCCTCCACCCCTCTTCCTCCCCCCTCTCCCCATCCACTCCCCCCTCCCCCTCTTCCCCCCTCTCACGTCCCCCCCAGTCCCCTCTCCCCTTCCCCCTCCCCTCTCCCCCTCCTCCCCCTCCCCCTCCTGCCCCCCTCCCCTCCCCCTCCTGCCCCCCCTCCCCCTCCCCCTCATCCCCCCCTCCCCCTCCCCCTCATCCCCTTCTCCCCTCCCCTCCCCTTCCCCCCTCCCCTCCCCTTCCCCCCTCCTCCCTCCCCCTCACCCTCCCCCTCTCTCCTCCCTCTCCCTCCCCCTCTCCCCTCCCTCTCCCTCCTCCCTCTCCCTCCCCCTCCCTCTCTCAGCCTCTCTCCCCCTCCTCGCTCCCTCGCAGTGCTGATGTGGCGATCAGTGTTGAGTGGCTGCTGCGGGAGTGAGTGACTTGGCGCAGTGCCTGAAGCAGCTGCTGATGCTCAGCCTCCAGAATGGACAAGCTCCTCATTGTGAAAGTTGCTCAGATTCGACCCGCCTGAAGACGTCAGCTCTCTGCTTCTGTTTGGAGAAGATCTTTTTAAATTAAAGCTTCATTGCTGCAGAGCAGGAATGTACCGGAAAGCCGGCCGATCCTCCAGGTTTCCTCTGTCAGAAATGTGAACTTATCAAAACCCAAATGGAATGAAGAGAATAACAATGAGAGAGGTTTTTGTGCTAAAGGCAGAGTGTCTGACTTTAGCTTAATCCGGGAGGATCGGTGAGTCAACCCATTTACATCCTGACTGCTTTTATATTCCATTCAAAACTCTGAATTTGTGTAGCGCCTCTTATAGCCTCAGGCTGTCCCAAAGATTCTACTACAACAACTTGCATTTGCATTAACTTTAACCAAGTAAAATCTCTCAAGCCGCGTCACATTTTAACAATCAAGTAGTTTTGAAGTGTATCACTGTCGTAATGTCGAAAAGGCAGCCGCCAATTGGTGCACAGCAAGATCCCACAGCATCAATGTGCCAATGGCCCAGAAAATGGGTGGCACGGTAGCACAGTGGTTATCACCGTGGCTTCACAGCGCCAGGGACCTGGGTTTGATTCCCGGCTTGGGTCACTGTCTGTGCGGAGTCTGCAGGTTCTCCCTGTGTCTGCGTGGGTTTCCTCCGGGTGCTCCGGTTTCCTCCCACAAGCCCCGAAAGACGTGCTTGTTAGGTGAATTGGACATTCTGAATTCTCCCTCTGTGTACCTGAACAGGTGCCGGAATGTGGCGACTAGGGCTTTTCACAGTAACTTCCTTGCAATGTTAATGTAAGCCTACTTGTGACACTAATATAGACTACTATTATTATTCTAATAACATCTGTCTTAGTGATGGGGACAAATATTGGCCAAGACACCAGGTAGAACTCCTTTCTCTCCATCAAATAGTGATACGGAAATTTGCCTGCCAACTTGAGAGGCTGGCATAGCCACGGTCTGAATGCTTTTTCAGAAATCCGGCATTTCCAACAGTGCAGCGCTCGCTCAGTACTGCCACCGGGTGCTCCGGTTTCCTCCCACAGTCCAAAGATGTGCAGGTTAGGTGGATTGGCCATGATAAATTGCATTTGTGTCCAAAATTGCCCTTAGTGTTGGGTTGGGTGGCGTTACTGGGTTATGGGGATAGGTTGGGGGTGTGAGCTTGGGTAGGGTGCTCTGCCCAGGAGACGGCGCAGTCTCGATGGGCCGAATGGCCTCCTTCTGCACTGTAAATTCTATCTATGAAATAACAAGAGCAACCCCTCAGTGGGATACAGTTCCACACTGACCCTCACTGGGATACAGTTCCACACTGACCCTCACTGGGATACAGTTCCACACTGACCCTTGCTGGGATACAGTTCCATACTGACCGTCACTGAGATACGTTCCACACTGACCCTCACTGGGATACAGTTCCACACTGACCCTCACTGGGATTCAGTTCCACACTGACACCTCACTGGGATACAGTTCCACACTGACCCTCACTGGGATCCAGTTCCACACTGACCGTCACTGGGATACAGTTCCACACTGACCCTCACTGGGATATAGTTCCACACTGACCGTCACTGGGATACAGTTCCACACTGACCCTCACTGGGATACAGTTCCACACTGACCCTCACTGGGATATTATTCCACATTGAATCCTCACTGGGATACAGTTCCACACTGACCCTCACTGGGATACAGTTCCACACTGACCCTCACTGGGATACAGTTCCACACTGACCCTCACTGGGATACAGTTCCACACTGACCCTCACTGGGATACAGTTACACACTGACCCTCACTGGGATACAGTTCCACACTGACCCTCACTGGGATGCAGTTCCACACTGACCCTCACTGGGATACAGTTACACACTGACCCTCACTGGGATACAGTTGCACACTGACCCTCACTGGGATACAGTTCCACACTGACCCTCACTGGGATACAGTTCCACACTGACCCTCACTGGGATACAATTCCACACTGACCCTCACTGGGATACAGTTCCACACTGACCCTCACTGGGATACAGTTCTTCACTGACCCTCACTGGGATACAGTTCCACACTGACCCTCACTGGGATACAGTTCCACACTGACCCTCACTGGGATACAGTTCCACACTGACCCTCACTGGGATACAGTTCTTCACTGACCCTCACTGGGATACAGTTCCACACTGACCCTCACTGGGAGACAGTTCCACACTGACCCTCACTGGGATACAATTCCACACTGACCCTCACTGGGATGCAGTTCCACACTGACCCTCACTGGGATGCAGTTCCTCACTGACCCTCACTGGGATGCAGTTCCACACTGTCCCCTTGCGTCAGTGCTGACAACGCCTTCTATACATCAACAGTTGCTTGGTCAGTGAACCGCACAGGGAGCACAAACTGTTTTTTCTGACTTGTTTTGGGTCATGTCGTGCTGACCACTTTCCAGCTTCCTTTGATCAAGGTGGGGAAATGTCACGCTGATTCTCCCCTCTCCAAAACTGCTGTAGGACTAAACCGGGCAAGTGCCCAAACTTTGACATTGGCTGGGTCAAACCCACGAGCAGGTCCTCAGACATTTTAATCTCAACAATCAGTGGTATTTATTGGAAAGATTTCAGAAGTTCTCTCATTATCTCAGGGCAGTTTCCTGGAACAAGTCAGGAATTGTGTGAAATTAGTAACATATTATCAGCATGATAAAACTTCATGTAACACTGTGTACGTCTGTAATGAGATTATGTATAATACAGGGATGTCTAAATGGGGGAAAACTCATTTATAACAAGTAAGCCCACTGGTTTCCAAACAAATCATTCAGATGACTTAAAGATAGTGTCTAAAGATTTTAAACACTGAATAAAGTTTCAAAGAACGATATTGGACAGGGTAAGGAATCTGGCCAGGGTCAAAGTGCAATTTGGGGCAATGGTGTTGGGTACGGTCAAGGTCAGAAAATTAAGGCCCAGGGTTGGTCTGTGACCTCAAGACATGGAAATTGGACGCCTGATGCGCTGAAAGCAACCTGTATCTCAACCAGTTGCGACAGACACTGTTCCTGAACACCAGGTGGAAGAAATGGACCCAATGAGCAAGTCTTTTCCTCGATATTGCTGAAAGGAGAGATATAGGGCAGGATTCTCCGACCCTGCGCTTGGTCGGAGCATCGGCGGCGGGCCACGCGAATCGCGGCACGCCACCCCGACGCCAGCATGCGATTCTCCGTAGAGCAGAGAATCGGCGCTGGCGTGGTTGGCGCGGCGCTGGTCGCGGGCCCACCGATTCTCCGGCCCGAATGGGCCGGGCGGCCAGAAGAGAATAGTCGAGTCCCGCTGGCGCCGTTCTAACCTGCTCTGGGCTGGCGGTACCTCAGCGTGTGAGGGTCGGGTGGCGGCCTTTGGGGGTGGAGGGGGGGTCCGACCCTGGGGGGGGCCTCTGATGGGGCCTGGCCCGCGGCCCACTGATCGGCAGGCCGGCCTCTTTGGCTGGGGGCCTCCTTTCCTACACACCGGCCCCTGGAGTCCTGCTCCATGTTGCGTTGGGGCTGGCGCATTGAAGGAGGCCACTGCGCATGTCCTTGTTGGCGCCGGCGCAACTGTGCATGCGCGGATCCCGCGGCACACAGTTCACGCCGGGATCTGCCGCTGGAGCGGCGCGAACCACTCCAACACCATGCTGGCCCCCTGGAGGGGCCAGAATTAGTTGTGGGAGCGGCCCGTTCACGCCGTCGTAAAACATGGCGGCATTTACGTGTGGACACCCTGCCGCGGGATTGGAGAATCCCGCACATGCTGTTGAAGCTTTTCATCTTGATCCCACCAGGACAAACACAGGAATACCAAATTTCAAACCATCGGAACAATTTATACGAGCGGAGAAAAGGGCGCTAATTGGTTAGCAAGTCAACTCTGATTGGTTGAGGTGTTGGCATGGTGAAATCAACAGGGAACTATAGGCTCAACCAGCCTGCGCTCGTAAAACCCAAATCAAAACTTCTACTGCTAGATGTGATTCCGCAAATGGGCAGCACTTGCTGAACAATCCTGAGTGCGCTAATAACTACACTAACAACCAATTTAAAATAATCAGTCGAGCTTGTAACATAATATGCAGGAAGCCATTCACTGTGAAAGGAATATGTTCAGGCTTTGCGCCTTCTTTGAAGTATGTGTAAGCTTGGGTTTCAGGGACGGGATTCTCCGACCGCCCGCCGGGACCCCGCCCCCCCCCACTGGGAACCCCCCACCCCCGGCCAGGAACACCCCCCCCACCCCCGCCGGGAACCCCCCCCTCCCCCGCCGGGAACCCCCCCCCCCCGGCCGGGACCCCCCCCGCCCTGCTGGGACTCCCCCCACCCCGCAGGGAACCCGCCCCCCCCACTGGGAACCCCCCACCACCGGCCAGGAACACCCCCCCACCCCCGCCAGGAACCCCCCCTCCACCGGAACCCCCCCCCCCCCCCCCGGCCAGGAACACCTCCTCCCATGCCGGGAACCCACCCCACCCGCCGGGAACCCCTGCCCCACCGGGTCGGAGAATCGCCGGGGGGGGACGGCGTGAATCCCGCCCCCGCCGGCCGCCGAATTCTCCGGCACCGAAAATTCGGCGGGAGCGGGAACCGTGTTGTGCCGGTCGGCTGCCCCCCCCGCCCCCCCCAGGCGATTCTCCAGCCCGCGATGGGCCGAAGTCCCGCTGCTGGAATGCCTGTCCGGCCGACGTCAATCAAACCACTTACCTTAACGGCAGGACTGGCGGCGCGGGCGGGCTCCGGGGTCCTGGGGGGGGCGCGGGGCGATCTGGCACAGGGGGGGTGCCCCCACTGTGGCCTGGCACGCGATCGGGGCCCACCGATCCGCGGGCGGGCCTGTGCGGTGGGGCCACTCTTTTCCTTCCGCCTCGGCCACAGCCTCCGCGATGGCCGATGCAGAAGTGACCCCCCCCCTGCGCAGGCGCGGGGATGACATCAGCAGCCGGTGACGCTCCCGCGCATGAGCGGACTTCCGCTGGCCGGCGAAGTCCCTTCGGCCCTGGCTGGTGTGGCGCCAAAGGCCTTTCCCACCGGCCGGCGGCGCGCCAACCACTCCGACGCGGGCCTAGCCCCTCACGGTGAGGGCTTGGCCCCTAAAGGTGTGGAGAAATCCGCAGCTTTGGGGCGGCCCGACGCCGGAGTGGTTCCCACCACTCCATCCCGCCGGATGGGGAGAATCCCGGCCCAGGTGGAAGCTTGGGACATTTACAGATCCAGAGATGGGGTAACCCCAGGTTAAAGAGGTGTGAATTGTGTCAAGCCACCCCATCTCTGGATCTGTAAAGATTTAATTACCTGCTAATGGTCGCATTCCAAGCATTGTCTGGAATCTTTGAATTTGTCTATATATGTGTTTCTGGAACAGACCTCTTCATTCACCTGAGGAAGGAGCGCCGCTCCGAAAGCGAGTGACGTCGAAACAAACCTGTTGGACTTTAACCTGGTGTAAAACTTCTTACTGTGCTCACCCCAGTCCAACGCCGGCATCTCCACATCATATCTTTGTTAAGTCACTAAATGAATTGCAACTGTCTCAACTGGGCCACAGAGACGAGGAAGGTTTTACGTTTGATCAGTGATCGTGGTTAGCAGATTGCAGCGGGGGTATGGGGGGGTGGGATGTGGGGGATGGAGAGTTCCTGTAATCAGCCTCCCAGCCACTGGCGTAGGGAGTGGGGAGCACGAGGAATTTGGTCACGAGTCCTACTCTCGCTCACTGCTCAAGAACCCGGCTGAAGGGGCAGCACGGTGGCGCAGTGGTTAGCACTGCTGCCTCACGCGTCGAGGTCCCAGGTTCAATCCCGGCCCTGGGTCATTGTCCGTGTGGAGTTTGCACATTCTCCCCGTGTCTGCGTGGGATTCGCCCCCACAACCCAAAGATGTGCAGGTTAGGTGGATTGGCCACGCTAAATTGCCCCTTACTTGGAATAAATGAATTAGAACATAGAACAATACAGCACAGACAGGCCCTTCGGCCCTCGATGTTGTGCCGAGCATTGTCCGAAACCAAGATCAACCTATCCCACTCCCTGTCATTCTGGTGTGCTCCATGTGCCTATCCAATAACCGCTTGAAAGTTCCTAAAGTGTCGACTCCACTATCACAGCAGGCAGTCCATTCCACACCCTAACCACTCTCTGAGTAAAGAACCTACCTCGAACATCCCTCCTTTATCTCCCACCCTGAATCTTATAGTAATCCCCCTTGTAACAGCTTCATCCACCCGAGGTCCACTCCATCTATCCCCTTCATTATCTTATAAACCTCTATTAAGTCGCCTCTTATCCTCCTCTGCTCCAAAGAGAAAAGCCCTAGCTCCCTCAACCTTTCCACATAAGACCTATCCTGCAAACCAGGCAGCATCCTGGTAAATCTCCTTTGCACCCTTTCCAATGCTTCCATATCCTTCCTATAATGAGGTGACCAGAACTGCACACAATACTCCAAATGTGGTCTCACCAGGGTCATGTACAGTTGCAGCATAACCCCACGGCTCTTAAACTCAAGCCCCCTGTTAATAAACACTAACACACTATAGGCCTTCTTCACGGCTCTATCCACTTGAGTGGCAACCTTCAGCGATCTGTGGACATGAACCCCAAGATCTCTCTGTTCCTCCACATTCCTCAGAACCCTGCCGCTGACCCTGTAATCTGCATTCAAATTTTTCCTACCAAAATGAAACACCTCGCACTTATCAGGGTTAAACTCCATCTGCCATTTTTCGGCCCAGCTCTGCATCCTATCAATGTCTCTTTTGCAGCCTACAACAGCCCTCCACCTCATCCACTACTCCACCAATCTTGGTGTCATCGGCAAATTTACTGACCCACCCTTTAGCCCCCTCCTCCAAGTCACTGATAAAAATCACAAATAGCAGAGGACCCAGCACTGATCCCTGTGGTACACCGCTGGTAACTGGTCTCCAGTCTGAAAATTTTCCATCCACCACCATCCTCTGTCTTCTATGTGACAGCCAGTTACTTATCCAATTGGCCAGATTTCCCTCTATCCCACACCTCCTTACTTTCTTCTTGAGCCGACCATAGGGAACCTTATCAAACGGCTTACTAAAATCCATGTATATGACATCAACTGCTCTACCTTCATTGACACACTTAGTTACCTCCTCAAAGAATTCAATCAAATTTGCGAGGCAAGACTTACCCTTCACGAATCCGTGTTGACTATCCCGGATTAAGCTGCATCTTTCTAAATGGTAATAAATCCTATCCTTCAGGACCTTTTCCATTAACTTACCGACCACCGAAGTAAGACTAACTGGCCTATAATTACCAGGGTCGTTCCTATTCCCTTTCGTGAACAGACGAACAACATTCGCCACTCTCCAGTCTTCTGGGACTATCCCCATGGACAGTGAAGACCCAAAGATCAAAGCCAAAGGCTCTGCAATCTCATCCCTTGCCCTCCAAAGAATCCTTGGGTATATCCCATCTGGCCCAGGGGACTTGTCGACCCTAAGATTTTTCAAAATTGCTAATACACCCTTCCTCAGAACATCTACCTCCTCCAGCCTACCCGCCTGTATCACACTCTCATCCTCAAAAACATGGCCCCTCTCCTTGGTGGACACTGAAGAAAAGTATTCATTCAACGCCTCTCCTATCTCTTCTGACTCCATGCACAAGTTGTCCTTGACCGGCCCTAACCTCACCCTGGTTATTCTTTTATTTCTCACATAAGAGTAAAAAGCCTTGGGGTTTTCCTTGATCCGACCCGCCAAGGACTTCTCATGCCCCCTCCGAGCTCTCCTAAGCCCTTGTTTCAGCTCACTCCTTGCTACCTTGTAACCCTCAAGCGACCCAACTGAACCTCGTTTTCTCATCCTTACGTACGCACTGGGTACTCTGAATTTTAAAAAATCATGAGAAAACAGAACCCGGTTGGAGGGTAACTCCCCCCATTCTCAGACTGTGGTCCAGTGGGTCGCTCTCTCATTCCTTAATCTGATGATTGCGAATGTGAGACCCAACTCCAGTGACTTGAGTAGGTGATCTAGGCCGGCAATCCCCAGTGCTGTGTGGAGGGAGTGCTACGTTGGCAGGGACAGGGTACTGAGGGAACGCCGAACTGTTGGGGATGCAGTCTTTTCAGCTGGAGCATGAAAACGGGAGACCCTTCCGCCGTCTCAAATGGATGTGAAAGACCCCCAAGGCCATTTTATTGGAAGGATAACACCAACATTTATCAACCAAATCACTTAAAAACATATCTGGGACATTTATTTTATTGTTGTGTGTGGGATCTTGTTGAGCTTCACTTGGCCGTTATTGATTCCTACACCACACAGTGATGCCATTTCACAAAAGTGCCCCATTGATTGTGGAAAGGTTTTCAATGTCCTGTTGGTTCTACAGAAATTGATGTTCTTTCATTCTGTGTGGACACCTGGTGGGAGCAGAGTTTGGGCCTGTCTCTGTCTCTCTCTCTCATTGCATGCTGGGAGGAAATCTGCCATCTCTCAGAAGGCAGAACTGGAAAAAGCAGCTGGTCCTACCGAGCCCTACAGCGCGGGTTAAGGGGGAAAATGAAGTCCCATTTTGGGCACGCTTGAGAACAACCCTGTTTCTAAATGGGACTTTTTCTCAGACCTTGGCGAGGAAAACCCTGCCCAGGCTGCACTTGGCTTAAAATCCTGCGGTGACAGGCTCCGCTCAACTCGCCAGGCCAGGAAGAGATCGGGGCACCATTTCTAAATGCCCACCGGGGCCTCTTGATGCCCCTCCCTCACGCCAACCTCCCAACCGACTGGTGAGGGGGCCCTCGAACCCCCCCCCCCTTCATAAGGGCAGGGCACCCCCCTGCCTGACCCTGGCATGGGCAACCTGGCATCCAGGCGCATTGGCACTGCCGACCAGTTACCTTGGCAGTGCCGCCTGGACAACCTGGCAGAACCAGGGTGGCATTGTCAGGGTGCCCGGGTGGCAATGTCAATGGGTCCAGGTGGCATCAGGGGTGCCAGGTACCCTGCCCAGAGCCCAACCACCCAGCGGCCTCCGGTCGCCTTGGAGAGCTCCCCCCCCCCCCCCCCCCCCCCCTGCCCCCGCAAGTACGTTGCGCCTTGTCTACATTTGTGGAGACCAGCGAGGTCTCCCAGGCAGGGGTGTTCGATCCCAGGCCTTGGCAGAGTCCGGCGCAGACATATTTCGGCTAACCGCTCACTTAAATTCCACATCTGGATCCCGCCCAGTGAGGGGGGAGATCCAGATCGCGAGTGGTTAGTGTTCCTCTGGAGAGAGGGTGAGGCATGTCACTATTGCGCATGCTGTAAGGGTTGAAATAAGGCACAGTGAAAACAATGCCGCTGTCTCCGGGGGTATGAGCTCAATTTGCCCTCACTGTAACCCCCCTCCACTTGATTCCATTGACAACACCAACAGCAGGGTCCAGTGGACCATAAGGTATCACCATGGCAACCTCATCAGGCCATCGTTCCCATCACCTTGCTCACTCTCTCTGGCTATGACAAACTGGGGCCGCGTAGCCATGGCAACACTCCAGCTGACATCCGGGGCCATTGCTTCCTTTTTAATCTGTTGCAGAATTTGTGCATTTAGCTCGTTCTTTTCTTGTTGTTGAAGAAACAAAAACCTTCCCACCCACAATGGACTGCCGGCCCAGAGGCCCTTGTGCCACTCCCGTCACGGCAACCTCCAACAAACTCCATTTATCGCGGCACCGCTTGGGATACAGAGATCAAGGGTGAGGGGGGAATGCAATTTGGGGGCGATTGGGGGGGGGGGGGGGGTGATTGGAGGTTGACTTGACAACGTTAAGGAACATGGCCGGGGCGGGGCAGGGGGTGGGCCGGGGGGGGGGGGGGGAGGAGGAGATCCGGGGGGGGGGGGGATTGGAGGTTGACTTGACAACGTTAAGGTTGAGAGGAGATCTAATAGAAACTTACAAGATAATGAATGGCTTAGATAGGGTGGGCGTAGGGAAGTTGTTTCCATTAGCAGGGGAGACTAGGACCCGGGGGCACAGCCTTAGAATAAAAGGGAGTCACTTTAGAACAGAGATGAGGAGAAATTTCTTCAGCCAGAGAGTGGTGGGACTGTGGAATTCATTGCCACAGAGGGCGGTGGAGGCCGGGACGTTGAGTGTCTTTAAGACAGAAGTTGATAAATTCTTGATTTCTCGAGGAATTAAGGACTATGGAGAGAGAGCGGGTAAATGGAGTTGGAATGAGCCATGATTGAATGGTGGAGTGGACTCGATGGGCCGAATGGCCTTCCGCTCCTATGTCTTATGGTCTTATGGTTAAGGAACATGGCCGGGGCGGGGCAGGGGGAGGTAACATCCAACAGGAGCCTAGGAGGATGACATGGGGTGAATTCTATTACACTGCAAGGCCTTCCAATCACGACAGTTGCTTCATGAGCATTATCAGACGTACACCTGGTTCGGCCGACGTGACTCCAGACCCACGAAGTGTGGGAGACGCTTAACTGTCCGAAAGGATGGACAGCGAAGCACTGGGGATGTCAACGGAAGCTGGCCTTGCCTGCGGCACCCACGCCCCGTGAAAGAGTAAAGAAACAAAGTGTACACATAAGGAGGTGTTAAAAAAGGTGAAGAAAAATCTTCTGGGTGGAGCAGGTGTCGAGGAATCGTTTAAAGGCAGAGAGAGAGAGAGAGAGAGGGAGAGTAGAGGGAGAGAGGTGACAAGGTGAGGCAGAGGTTTAGGGAGGGGATTCCCGAGCTTGGGGCCCAGGCAGCTGAGCGCACAGCAGTCAATGGTGGAGCGATTTACAGTCGGGGATGCTCGATAGACCAGAATTGGAAGGTCACAGAGATCTTTGGAGGTTATAGGACTGGAGGAGATTACAGTGATTTGCGGCGGGGGGCGGGGGGTGGGGGGGGAAGGCCATGGAGGGATTTGGAAGTGAGGATGAGAATTTTAAGATCGAGACGTCGCTGGACTGGGAGCCGGTGTAGGTCAGCGAGCTGGGTGATGGGTGAACGGGATTTAGTGCGAGTTTGCAGGTGGCAGTAGGGTTATGGATGAAGCGCAGTTTGGGGAGGGTGGGAGATGGAAGATGCAATGATTTTGTGCATCACGGAGTGGTGATTGAGCCTGGGACAGTTGTAGTTTCATAAAATCCAAGAATCCCTACAGGGCAGAAGGAGGCCAGTTGGCCCATCGAGTCTGCACCAACCCTCTGAAGAGCACCCTACCGACCCCACGCCCCCACCCTATCCCCGTAACCCTGTAACCCCACCTAACCTTTGGGAGAATTGGTCACGGCTAGGTCACCTAACCTGCATATCTCTGGACTGTAGGAGGAAACCGGAGCATCCGGAGGAAACCCATGCGCACACTGGGAGAACGTGCAGACTCCGCACAGACAGTGACCCAGCGGGGAATCGAACCTGGGACCCTGGCACTAACCACCGTGCCGGCTAAGTTTGTCTGCCCCGCTCTGATGCTTAATAACCCAGCCATTGCAAAAAGTCGATGTGTTTGATGCAGAGAGCGATGACTGACACCTTCAATGACTGAATATTGAGAAGAGGGCCTATGGAGGGCCCATTAATCCAGAACTCTTATTTATCGGTTGCTATGGGAACTCCAGTAATTTGGACAGGAATGTTGAGTCAGTGATGGTTGAAAGGGAATTTCAAAATCTCACAAGCCGTACTCGCCCAGACAAGAAGGGATTTCTGTAGCAGCACGGTAGCATTGTGGTTAGCACAATTGCTTCACAGCTCCAGGGGTCCCCGGTTCGATTCCGGCTTGGGTCACTGTCTGTGCGGAGTCTGCACATCCTCCCCGTGTGTGCGTGGGTTTCCTCCGGGTGCTCCGGTTTCCTCCCACAGTCCAAAGATGTGCAGGTTAGATGGATTGGCCATGATAAATTGCCCTTAGTGTCCAAAATTGCCCTTAGTGTTGGGTGGGGTTACTGGGTTATGGGGATAGGGTGGCGGTGTTGACCTTGGGTAGGGTGCTCTTTCCAAGAGCCGGTGCAGGCTCGATGGGCCGAATGGCTTCCTTCTGCACTGTAAATTCGACGATAATCACCATTTCAGTACATCCCAGTTACAGGCAGTGAAGTAACTTGTATCTCGAGGTGGTTCTCCAATGGTGGTAACACTTGAGTTAAACCTCTGAGGCCGGGAGGGTTCCAGGTTGGGGTAATTGGTTAACGCTGAGCTTGGCTGATCTCATTCAGGACCCTCTAGTTATCTTCTTGCCCACAGCAGCTGAGCGGGTTTGAGGGGGCGGTGGCGGGCGGGGGGGGGGGGGGGCGGGGATCAGACACCGCTGCCGCTCGTGATCATTGACCAGACCCATCCCCCTCACCCTTTCCCGCAACAGCCTCTGGGTTCACTGTGATGCCTCACACAGTTGAATTGCCTACCACTGAGCAAGCTACCAGTGAGGCTTCCCAGCAAGGAGCCTAGAGCATGGATGTTGCTGGCTGTTTGACTGCGGTGGGCTTCACACTCAAGCCCAAACCCTCAGTTTGAGTGATGGAGCAAGTGCCCTGCTGCTCTGACCCAGAGGTCCTGAGGTTAGAAGTTGGAGCTGTCTGGCACTCAGAACTCCCTGTGGGAATCGGCGAGTTCATTGAGGAAGCTGAGCAGAGACATCTCGCCTTACGTTGTCCAGATACTGGAGCAGATGTGTTACTCCATTTATTACTGGCTTGCTCATTTTAAAAGCTGGAAAGTCTTGCATTTCTATAGCGCCATTCACCTCAGAGCATCCCAGAGCGCTTTACAGCCAATGAAGTACCTTTTAAAGTGCAGTCACTGTTGTAATGTGGAAAACTCAGAGGCGGCCAATTTATACACAGCAAGATCCCACAAATAGTAATGTGATAATGACCCAGATAATTTGTTTTTTGTGATGTTGATTGAGGGATAAATATTGGGCAGGACACCAGAGATCGCTCCCCCGCTCTTCTTCAAGATAGTGCTGAGGATTCTATGTCTGTCCACAAGGGGACGTGTTTAGGATGAAGGCTCGCTCCTGCAGAAATGTGGCACCCCCTCGATTGGGACAGGCACTGGGAGTGTCAACTGGATCATGGCACTTATCCCAGAGGCGGGGCTGAAACTCACCGCCTTCAAACCAGACGTTGGAGAATGAACGGGCACGAAGGTGGTGCACAGGGTGCATATGACTCGGGCGAGAATGAGTGGGTTCTTTCAGGGGGTAGCAGCTTGGTAGGGTGACCTGTGTGACTTCCCGCGGTTGGAGAAGATAAACTATGAGTTAAGGGGCTCTGCAGAGAGGTTTGAGAAAAGGTGGGGGATGTATGTGACCGTGTTTGAGGAGTTGTTCGTCGGAAGGGGGCAGGGTGAAAAAGGGGCAAACATTTGTACAGACTGCATAGTTGATTGCTCGGAAGTATGTTTTGCGGGGTGTTTGTGTGTTGCAACCTGTTTTGATAAATGTTGGTAATAAAATACATTAAAAAAGACAAGAAAATGTGGAAACTGCCCAGAAATGTCCGAATCTGGAGACAGATCAAAAACTAAAGTTAACTACACGTGTTGCTTTGTTCAAGTATTAGCCACAGTTCTGAGGGAACTGACCCTCTGACAGTGCAGCACTCCCTCAGTACAGACCCTCTGACAGTGCGGCACTCACTCAGTACTGACCCTCTGACAGTGCAGCACTCCCTCAGTACTGACTCTCTGATAGTGCGGCACTCCCTCAGTACTGACCCTGTGACAGTGCAGCACTCCCTCAGTACTGACCCTCTGACAGTGCAGCACTCCCTCAGTACTGACCCTCTGACAGTGCGGCACTCACTCAGTACTGACCCTCTGACAGTGCAGCACTCCCTCAGTAATGACCCTCTGACAGTGCAGCACTCCCTCAGTACTGACCCTCTGACAGTGCAGCACTCCCTCAGTGCTGACCCTCTGACAGTGCGGCACTCCCTCAGTACTGACCCTCTGACAGTGCGGCACTCCCTCAATACTGACCCTCTAATAGTGCAGCACTCCCTCAGTACTGACACTCTGACAGTGCAGCACTCCCTCAGTACTGACCCTCTGACAGTGCAGCACTCCCTCAGTACTGACCCTCTGACAGTGCGGCACTCCCTCAGTACTGACCCTCTGACAGTGCGGCGCTCCCTCAGTACTGACCCTCTGACAGTGCGGCACTCCCTCAATACTGACCCTCTAATAGTGCAGCACTCCCTCAGTACTGACACTCTGACAGTGCAGCACTCCCTCAGTACTGACCCTCTGACAGTGCGGCGCTCCCTCAGTACTGACCCTCTGACAGTGCAGCACTCCCTCAGTACTGACCCTCTGACAGTGCAGCACTCCCTCAGTACTGACCCTCTGACAGTGCAGCACTCCCTCAGTACTGACTCTCTGACAGTGCTGCACCCCCTCAATACTGACCCTCTAATAGTGCAGCACTCTAAAGCCCAATTCCACCAACCTTTGTGTTGTCCGCAAACTTACTAATCAGACCAGTTACAATTTCCTCCAAATCATTTATATATACTACGAACAGCAAAGGTCCCAGCACTGATCCCTGCGGAACTGACCCTCTGACAGTGCAGCACTCCCTCAGTACAGACCCTCTGACAGTGCGGCACTCACTCAGTACTGACCCTCTGACAGTGCAGCACTCCCTCAGTAATGACCCTCTGACAGTGCAGCACTCCCTCAGTAATGACCCTCTGACAGTGCGGCACTCCCTCAGTACTGACCCTCTGACAGTGCGGCGCTCCCTCAGTACTGACCCTCTGACAGTGCGACACTCCCTCAATACTGACCCTCTAATAGTGCAGCACTCCCTCAGTACTGACACTCTGACAGTGCAGCACTCCCTCAGTACTGACCCTCTGACAGTGCGGCGCTCCCTCAGTACTGACCCTCTGACAGTGCAGCCCTCCCTCAGTACTGACCCTCTGACAGTGCAGCACTCCCTCAGTACTGACCCTCTGACAGTGCAGCCCTCCCTCAGTACTGACCCTCTGACAGTGCAGCACTCCCTCAGTACTGACTCTCTGACAGTGCTGCACCCCCTCAATACTGACCCTCTAATAGTGCAGCACTCTAAAGCCCAATTCCACCAACCTTTGTGTTGTTCGCAAACTTACTAATCAGACCAGTTACAATTTCCTCCAAATCATTTATATATACTACGAACAGCAAAGGTCCCAGCACTGATCCCTGCGGAACTGACCCTCTGACAGTGCAGCACTCCCTCAGTACAGACCCTCTGACAGTGCGGCACTCACTCAGTACTGACCCTCTGACAGTGCAGCACTCCCTCAGTAATGACCCTCTGACAGTGCAGCACTCCCTCAGTAATGACCCTCTGACAGTGCTGCACTCCCTCAGTACTGACCCTCTGACAGTGCGGCACTCCCTCTGTACTGACCCTCTGACAGTGCGGCACTCCCTCAGTACTGACCCTCTGACAGTGCAGCACTCCCTCAGTACTGACCCTCTGACAGTGCAGCACTCCCTCAGTACTGACCCTCTGACAGTGCGGCACTCCCTCAGTACTGACCCTCTGACAGTGCGGCGCTCCCTCAGTACTGACCCTCTGACAGTGCGACACTCCCTCAATACTGACCCTCTAATAGTGCAGCACTCCCTCAGTACTGACACTCTGACAGTGCAGCACTCCCTCAGTACTGACCCTCCTACAGTACATCACTTGTCCTGCCATCTACTGAATCCTATTCTGTCAATATGTGTGTGGGTGTGTGCAGGTAAAAGGTTCTGTCAAATTGAACTTTAGCAAGAGCACTGTAGGTTTGCAGGGGCTGGTGTCTCGAACCATACAATCTAGTGAACAATGTGCTGTCGTGCACTTGTCCATCAGCGAATATAACAGACAGTGCTTCTCTGTTGGAGTGACGGTTAGATTCAGTAATAACAGCCCTGAGCTACAGAAAAAGATTTGCCATGATTGCACTCTCAATCTTGGCTTCCATCCAGCCCGAGATTTAAGACAGATACTCGGAATGAATATAATATTTCTACAAGCACTAACATATGGATTTTAACCTCTCTAAATATTTAGTTACTGGTGAAGTGTCAGCGCTATCACTTCTTTATTAGCCAGAGAATGCAGGTATAGATATGTTTCAATTAATTGACACATCCCATGTAGCAAACCTTGCGAGTTAGTATGACTGTTCGGTTGGGAACTATTTTATATTTTATCCAATCCTTTTCCACCTCCCCCCCGCCCCCCCCGGAGATGATTGTCAAGTTGGCTGCGGCTAGATGGGCGGGGAGAATTTGAAATGTTAAAAAGAATGTGCTTTCTTTAACGTCTTTCGCAGCTTCAGGACTTCACAAGGGGATTCCCAGCCAATGATGAATTACAGCAGCCTACTCGCGGTTGAAATGTTGGAAACATGGCGGCCAAGCTGTGTCCATCCAAATCCCGCCAGCGTCAATGGGCCGATATTGGGATTATCTGTTTTCAGCGATGTTGGTTTAGAGATTGGACATTGGTCACGAGGGAGGATCACTTTTACATCAGGCCGGAGGGAATGATGGGGCCTCAGTTTGGGGCCTCATGGGTTAGGAACAGGAACTGTAGCTGATGGCTTCCTCCGCTAACACCCCCCCCCCCCCAACTCCCTGCCAGCCTCCGCCCCCCCCCGCTCCCCACCTCGACTCCGCACTAACTTGGAATGCTGAGAGCTGGCGAGATCCATCTGCGCGGGGTGAAAGCCGGAACATATCTTCCTAATCCATTAATTTGCTGGGGATATGGGGGAGCTCTGATGGCCAGAGGGCGAAGGCCCTTAGTTACAATGGCGATGTCATAACTCTAGGTGTCGGTAGTGAGCTGGAAAATGACGAGGCAGCAGATGATCACCGTTCTAGAAGGGCTTCAAGTTACAGGGTGAGTACTGTAGCCACTGACAGGATAAATATTCAGCCAAGGTAAACAGTTATCCTGTTAACCATCGAACCCGTGAGCCTTGTGAATCTCAGTTTTTTAATTACTATCTCACGGTGTGGCTTGGGCAACGCCAGCCATCGTCAGTGCCCTTGAGAACATGTTGGCGAGCCGCATTCATGACAGCTGCGATTTTATGAGAATCCAGTAGTTCTGTGGTCACCAGTGTGCAGGCTTGATGGGCCGAATGGCCTCCTTCTGCATCGCAGCAATTCTGTCATTACTGCTGCTCACGTTTTATTCCTTTTTATTTAATTTGATTTAACTTCCCAAACAATAGTGGGACTTGGGTTCATATTGTGAGATCGTTTGTCCATATCTCTGAATTACTAGCCCCAGAATATCACTCGTTCATGATTGTTCCCAACATTGTGTGATTTGTAGTATTTTGGTCGTTTGTCTGCGGTTTAACTTGATTCACAGCATTGTTTTCAGTTTACAGTACCCAGTTCTTTTTTTCCAATGAAGGGGCAATTTAGCATGGCCAATCCACCTCCCCTGCACATCTTTGGGTCGTGGGGGCGAAACCCACGCAAACACGGGGAGAATGTGCAAACTCCACACGGACAGTGACCCGGGGCCGGGGTCGAACCCCGGTCCCCGGCGCTGTGAGGCAGCAGTGCTAGCCACTGCACCACCCTGCTGCCCTGTGACGGAGGGTGATTGATGTGGTCAATGGAACCAATCGATGCGCAGCGAGTGCTGGACGCTCGGGAGACAAGCCATGCTCCAGATCAGGAAGGGCCAGGTTCACACAGGCAATGCTGGGGGGGAGGGGGGGGGATGTGTAACAGATAATAGTCACTGGAGAGAGGGAAAAGCAGAAATGTGTTAATAGGATGAGAGCAGGGAGGTGAGAGAGAACTACCATGAGGGTTCTGTGCCATTCCAGCACTGTCACTGTGTCAAACTGAACAGGTTGATAATCAAATATATCCTGCCCAGGCATTGTGAATAAACACGCAACAGAACTGATCTGTCACTGTATAACACTGGGGTACAGTACTGGTGGGGACGGGTCTGTCACTGTATAACACTGAGGTACAGTACTGGTGGGGATGGGTCTGTCACTGTATAACACTGGGGTACAGTACTGGTGGGGACGGGTCTGTCACTGTATAACACCGGCGTACAGTACTGGTGGGGACGGGTCTGTCACTGTATAACACTGGGGTACAGTACTGGTGGGGATGGGTCTGTCACTGTATAACACTGGGGTACAGTACTGGTGGGGACGGGTCTGTCACTGTATAACACTGGGGTACAGTACTGGTGGGGATGGGTCTGTCACTGTATAACACTGGGGTACAGTACTGGTGGGGACAGGTCTGTCACTGTATAACACTGGGGTACAGTGCTGGTGGGGATGGGTCTGTCACTGTATAACACTGGGGTACAGTACTGGTGGGGACGGGTCTGTCACTGTATAACACTGGGGTACAGTACTGGTGGGGACGGGTCTGTCACTGTATAACACTGGGGTACAGTACTGGTGGGGACGGGTCTGTCACTGTATAACACTGGGGTACAGTACTGGTGGGGATGGGTCTGTCACTGTATAACACTGGGGTACAGTACTGGTGGGGACGGGTCTGTCACTGTATAACACTGGGGTACAGTACTGGTGGGGACGGGTCTGTCACTGTATAACACTGGGGTACAGTACTGGTGGGGACAGGTCTCTCACTGTATAACACTGGGGTACAGTGCTGGTGGGGATGGGTCTGTCACTGTATAACACTGGGGTACAGTACTGGTGGGGACGGGTCTGTCACTGTATAACACTGGGGTACAGTACTGGTGGGGACGGGTCTGTCACTGTATAACACTGGGGTACAGTACTGGTGGGGACGGGTCTGTCACTGTATAAAACTGGGGTACAGTGCTGGTGGGGACAGGTCTGTCACTGTATAACACTGGGGTACAGTACTGGTGGGGATGGGTCTGTCACTGTATAATACAGGGGTACAGTACTGGTGGGGGCGGGTCAGTCACTGTATAACACTGGGGTACAGTACTGGTGGGGATGGGTCTGTCACTGTATAATACTGGGGTACAGTACTGTTGGGGATGGGTCAGTCACTGTATAACACTGGGGTACCGTACTGGTGGGGACGGGTCTGTCACTGTATAACACTGGGGTACCGTACTGGTGGGGACGGGTCTGTCACTGTATAACACTGGGGTACCGTACTGGTGGGGACGGGTCTGTCACTGTATAACACTGGGGTACCGTACTGGTGGGGACGGGTCTGTCACTGTATAACACTGGGGTACAGTACTGGTGGGGACGGGTCTGTCACTGTATAACACTGGGGTACAGTACTGGTGGGGACGGGTCTGTCACTGTATAACACTGGGATACCGTACTGGTGGGGACGGGTCTGTCACTGTATAACACTGGGGTACAATACTGGTGGGGACGGGTCTGTCACTGTATAACACTGGGGTACTGTACTGGTGGGGATGGGTCTGTCGCTGTATAACACTGGGGTACCGTACGGGTGGGGATGGGTTTGTCACTGTATAACACTGGGGTACCGTACTGGTGGGGACGGGTCTGTCACTGTATAACACTGGGGAACAGTACTGGTGGGGACGGGTCTGTCACTGTATAACACTGGGGTACAGTACTGGTGGGGACGGGCCTGTCACTGTATAACACTGGGGAACAATACTGGTGGGGACGGGTCTGTCACTGTATAACACTGGGGTACAATACTGGTGGGGACGGGCCTGTCACTGTATAACACTGGGGTACAGTACTGGTGGGGACGGGTCTGTCACTGTATAACACTGGGGTACAATACTGGTGGGGAAGGGCCTGTCACTGTATAACACTGGGGTACAAGACTGGTGGGGACGGGCCTGTCACTGTAGAACACTGGGGTACAGTACTGGTGGGGACGGGTCTGTCACTGTATAACAGTGGGGTACAATACTGGTGGGGACGGGCCTGTCACTGTATAACACTGGGGTACGGTACTGGTGGAGACGGGTCTGTCACTGTATAACACTGGGGTACAATACTGGTGGGGACGGGCCTGTCACTGTATAACACTGGGATACAGTACTGGTGGGGACGGGTCTGTCACTGTATAACACTGGGGTACCGTACTGGTGGGGACGGGTCTGTCACTGTATAACACTGGGGTACAGTACTGGTGGGGATGGGTCTGTCACTGTATAACACTGGGGTACAGTACTGGTGGGGACGGGTCTGTCACTGTATAACACTGGGATACCGTACTGGTGGGGACGGGTCTGTCACTGTATAACACGGGGGTACGATACTGGTGGGGACGGGTCTGTCACTGTATAACACTGGGGTACTGTACTGGTGGGGATGGGTCTGTCGCTGTATAACACTGGGGTACCGTACGGGTGGGGATGGGTTTGTCACTGTATAACACTGGGGTACCGTACTGGTGGGGACGGGTCTGTCACTGTATAACACTGGGGAACAGTACTGGTGGGGACGGGTCTGTCACTGTATAACACTGGGGTACAGTACTGGTGGGGACGGGCCTGTCACTGTATAACACTGGGCAACAGTACTGGTGGGGACGGGTCTGTCACTGTATAACACTGGGGTACAATACTGGTGGGGACGGGCCTGTCACTGTATAACACTGGGGTACAGTACTGGTGGGGACGGGTCTGTCACTGTATAACACTGGGGAACAGTACTGGTGGGGACGGGTCTGTCACTGTATAACACTGGGGTACAGTACTGGTGGGGACGGGCCTGTCACTGTATAACACTGGGGAACAGTACTGGTGGGGACGGGTCTGTCACTGTATAACACTGGGGTACAATACTGGTGGGGACGGGCCTGTCACTGTATAACACTGGGGTACAGTACTGGTGGAGACGGGTCTGTCACTGTATAACACTGGGGTACAATACTGGTGGGGACGGGCCTGTCACTGTATAACACTGGGATACAGTACTGGTGGGGACGGGTCTGTCACTGTATAACACTGGGGTACAATACTGGTGGGGACGGGCCTGTCACTGTATAACACTGGGGTACAGTACTGGTGGGGACGGGTCGATCACTGTGTGACACTGGGGTACAGTACTGGTGGAGACGGGTCTGTCACTGTATAACACTGGGATACAATACTGGTGGGGACGGGCCTGTCACTGTATAACACTGGGGTACAATACTAGTGGGGACGGGCCTGTCACTGTATAACACTGGGGTCCAGTACTGGTGGGGACCGGACTGTCACTGTATAACACTGGGTTACAGTACTGGTGGGGACGTGTCTGTCACTGTATAACACCGGGGTACAGTACTGGTTGGGACGGGTCTGTCACTGTATATCACTGGGGTACAGTACTGGTGGGGACGGGTCTGTCACTGTATAACACTGGGGTATAGTACTGGTGGGGTCAGGTCTGTCACTATAACACTAGGTTACAGTACTGGTGGGGACAGGTCTGTCACTGTATAACACTGGGGTACAGTACTGGTGGGGACGGGCCCGTCACTGTATAACACTGGGGTACACTACTGGTGGGGACGGGTCTGTCACTGTATAACACTGGGGTACAGTACTGGTGGGGACGGGTCTGTCACTGTATAACACTGGGGTACCGTACTGGTGGGGATGGGTCTGTCACTGTATAACACTGGGGTACAGTACTGGTGGGGACGGGTCTGTCACTGTATAACAATGGGGTACAATACTGGTGGGGACGGGTCTGTCACTGTATAACACTGGGGTACAGTACTGGTGGGGACGGGTCTGTCACTGTATAACACTGGGGTACAGTACTGGTGGGGACGGGTCTGTCACTGTATAACACTGGGGTACAGTACTGGTGGGGACGGGTCTGTCACTGTATAACACTGGGGTACAGTACTGGTGGGAACGGGTCTGTCACTGTATAACACTGGGGTACAGTACTGGTGGGGATGGGTCTGTCACTGTATAACCCTGGGGTACAGTACTGGTGGGGAATGGTCTGTCACTGTATAACACTGGGGTACAGTACTGGTGGGGACGGGTCTGTCACTGTATAACACTGGGGTACAGTACTGGTGGGGACGGGTCTGTCACTGTATAACACTGGGGCACAGTACTGGTGGGGACAGGTCTGTCACTGTATAACACTGGGGTACAGTACTGGTGGGGATGGGTCTGTCACTGTATAATACAGGGGTACAGTACTGGTGGGGGCGGGTCAGTCACTGTATAACACTGGGGTACAGTACTGGTGGGGATGGGTCTGTCACTGTATAATACTGGGGTACAGTACTGTTGGGGATGGGTCAGTCACTGTATAACACTGGGGTACAGTACTGGTGGGGACGGGTCTGTCACTGTATAACACTGGGGTACCGTACTGGTGGGGACGGGTCTGTCACTGTATAACATTGGGGTACCGTACTGGTGGGGACGGGTCTGTCACTGTATAACACTGGGGTACCGTACTGGTGGGGACGGGTCTGTCACTGTATAACACTGGGGTACAGTACTGGTGGGGACGGGTCTGTCACTGTATAACACTGGGGTACAGTACTGGTGGGGACGGGTCTGTCACTGTATAACACTGGGATACCGTACTGGTGGGGACGGGTCTGTCACTGTATAACACTGGGGTACAATACTGGTGGGGACGGGTCTGTCACTGTATAACACTGGGGTACTGTACTGGTGGGGATGGGTCTGTCGCTGTATAACACTGGGGTACCGTACGGGTGGGGATGGGTTTGTCACTGTATAACACTGGGGTACCGTACTGGTGGGGACGGGTCTGTCACTGTATAACACTGGGGAACAGTACTGGTGGGGACGGGTCTGTCACTGTATAACACTGGGGTACAGTACTGGTGGGGACGGGCCTGTCACTGTATAACACTGGGGAACAATACTGGTGGGGACGGGTCTGTCACTGTATAACACTGGGGTACAATACTGGTGGGGACGGGCCTGTCACTGTATAACACTGGGGTACAGTACTGGTGGGGACGGGTCTGTCACTGTATAACACTGGGGTGCAATACTGGTGGGGAAGGGCCTGTCACTGTATAACACTGGGGTACAATACTGGTGGGGACGGGCCTGTCACTGTAGAACACTGGGGTACAGAACTGGTGGGGACGGGTCTGTCACTGTATAACACTGGGGTACAATACTGGTGGGGACGGGCCTGTCACTGTATAACACTGGGGTACGGTACTGGTGGAGACGGGTCTGTCACTGTATAACACTGGGGTACAATACTGGTGGGGACGGGCCTGTCACTGTATAACACTGGGATACAGTACTGGTGGGGACGGGTCTGTCACTGTATAACACTGGGGTACCGTACTGGTGGGGACGGGTCTGTCACTGTATAACACTGGGGTACAGTACTGGTGGGGATGGGTCTGTCACTGTATAACACTGGGGTACAGTACTGGTGGGGACGGGTCTGTCACTGTATAACACTGGGATACCGTACTGGTGGGGACGGGTCTGTCACTGTATAACACTGGGGTACAATACTGGTGGGGACGGGTCTGTCACTGTATAACACTGGGGTACTGTACTGGTGGGGATGGGTCTGTCGCTGTATAACACTGGGGTACCGTACGGGTGGGGATGGGTTTGTCACTGTATAACACTGGGGTACCGTACTGGTGGGGACGGGTCTGTCACTGTATAACACTGGGGAACAGTACTGGTGGGGACGGGTCTGTCACTGTATAACACTGGGGTACAGTACTGGTGGGGACGGGCCTGTCACTGTATAACACTGGGGAACAGTACTGGTGGGGACGGGTCTGTCACTGTATAACACTGGGGTACAATACTGGTGGGGACGGGCCTGTCACTGTATAACACTGGGGTACAGTACTGGTGGGGACGGGTCTGTCACTGTATAACACTGGGGAACAGTACTGGTGGAGAAGGGTCTGTCACTGTATAACACTGGGGTACAGTACTGGTGGGGACGGGCCTGTCACTGTATAACACTGGGGAACAGTACTGGTGGGGACGGGTCTGTCACTGTATAACACTGGGGTACAATACTGGTGGGGACGGGCCTGTCACTGTATAACACTGGGGTACAGTACTGGTGGGGACGGGTCTGTCACTGTATAACACTGGGGTACAATACTGGTGGGGAAGGGCCTGTCACTGTATAACACTGGGGTACAATACTGGTGGGGACGGGCCTGTCACTGTAGAACACTGGGATACAGTACTGGTGGGGACGGGTCTGTCACTGTATAACACTGGGGTACAATACTGGTGGGGACGGGCCTGTCACTGTATAACACTGGGGTACAATACTGGTGGGGACGGGCCTGTCACTGTATAACACTGGGATACAGTACTGGTGGGAACGGGTCTGTCACTGTATAACACTGGGGTACAGTACTGGTGGGGACGGGTCTGTCACTGTATAACACTGGGGTACAATACTGGTGGGGACGGGCCTGTCACTCTATAACACTGGGGTACAATACTGGTGGGGACGGGCCTGTCACTGTATAATACTGGGGTACAGTACTGGTGGGGACGGGTCTGTCACTGTATAACACTGGGGTACAGTACTGGTGGAGACGGGTCTGTCACTGTATAACACTGGGGTACAATACTGGTGGGGACGGGCCTGTCACTGTATAACACTGGGATACAGTACTAGTGGGGACGGGTCTGTCACTGTATAACACTGGGGTACAATACTGGTGGGGACGGGCCTGTCACTGTATAACACTGGGGTACAATACTGGCGGGGACGGGCCTGTCACTGTATAACACTGGGGTACAGTACTGGTGGGGACGGGTCGATCACTGTGTGACACTGGGGTACAGTACTGGTGGAGACGGGTCTGTCACTGTATAACACTGGGATACAATACTGGTGGGGACGGGCCTGTCACTGTATAACACTGGGGTACAATACTAGTGGGGACGGGCCTGTCACTGTATAACACTGGGGTCCAGTACTGGTGGGGACCGGACTGTCACTGTATAACACTGGGTTACAGTACTGGTGGGGACGTGTCTGTCACTGTATAACACCGGGGTACAGTACTGGTTGGGACGGGTCTGTCACTGTATATCACTGGGGTACAGTACTGGTGGGGACGGGTCTGTCACTGTATAACACTGGGGTATAGTACTGGTGGGGTCAGGTCTGTCACTATATCACTGGGTTACAGTACTGGTGGGGACAGGTCTGTCACTGTATAACACTGAGGTACAGTACTGGTGGGGACGGGCCCGTCACTGTATAACACTGGGGTACACTACTGGTGGGGACGGGTCTGTCACTGTATAACACTGGGGTACAGTACTGGTGGGGACGGGTCTGTCACTGTATAACACTGGGGTACCGTACTGGTGGGGATGGGTCTGTCACTGTATAACACTGGGGTACAGTACTGGTGGGGACGGGTCTGTCACTGTATAACACTGGGGTACAGTACTGGTGGGGACGGGTCTGTCACTGTATAACACTGGGGTACAGTACTGGTGGGGACGGGTCTGTCACTGTATAACACTGGGGTACAGTACTGGTGGGGACGGGTCTGTCACTGTATAACACTGGGGTACAGTACTGGTGGGGACGGGTCTGTCACTGTATAACACTGGGGTACAGTACTGGTGGGAACGGGTCTGTCACTGTATAACACTGGGGTACAGTACTGGTGGGGATGGGTCTGTCACTGTATAACCCTGGGGTACAGTACTGGTGCGGAATGGTCTGTCACTGTATAACACTGGGGTACAGTACTGGTGGGGACGGGTCTGTCACTGTATAACACTGGGGTACAGTACTGGTGGGGACGGGTCTGTCACTGTATAACACTGGGGTACAGTACTGGTGGGGACGGGTCTGTCACTGTATGACACTGGGGTACAGTACTGGTGGGGATGGGTTTGTCACTGTATAACACTGGGGTACAGTACTGGTGGGGACGGGTCTGTCACTGTATAACACTGGGGTTCAGTACTGGTGGGGACGGGTCTGTCATTGTATAACACTGGGGTACAGTACTGGTGTGGATGGGTCTATCACTGTATAACACTGGGGTACAGTACTGGTGGGGACGGGTCTGTCACTGTATAACACTGGGGTACAGTACTGGTGGGGACGGGTCTGTCACTGTATAACACTGGGGTACAGTACTGGTGGGGATGGGTCTGTCACTGTATAACACTGGGGTACAGTACTGGTGGGGACGGATCTGTCACTGTATAACTCTGGGGTACAGTACTGGTGGGGACCGGTCTGTCACTGTATAACACTTGGGTACAGTACTGGTGGGGGCGGATCTGTCACTGTATAACACTGGGGTACAGTACTGGTGGGGATGGGTCTGTCACTGTATAACACTGGGGTACAGTACTGGTGGGGACGGGCCTGTCACTGTATAACACTGGGGTACAGTACAGGTGGGGATGGGTCTGTCACTGTATGACACTGGGGCACAGTACTGGTGGGGACGGGTCTGTCACTGTATAACACTGGGGTACAGTACTGGTGTGGACGGGTCTGTCAGTGTATAACACTGGGGTACAGTACTGTTGGGGACGGGTCTGTCACTGTATAACACTGGGGTACAGTACTGGTGGGGACGGGTCTCTCACTGTATAACACTGGGGTTACAGTGCTGGTGGGGACGGGTCTGTCAGTGTATAACACTGGGGTACAGTGCTGGTGGGGTCGGGTCTGTCGCTGTATAACACTGGAGTACAGTACTGGTGGGGACGGGTCTGTCACTGTATAACACTGGGGTACAGTACTGGTGGGGATGGGTCTGTCACTGTATAGCCCTGGGGTACAGTACTGGTGGGGAATGGTCTGTCACTGTATAACACTGGGGTACAGTACTGGTGGGGACGGTTCTGTCACTGTATAACACTGGGGTACAGTACTGGTGGGGACGGGTCTGTCACTGTATAACACTGGGGTACAGTACTGGTGGGGACGGGTCTGTCACTATGACACTGGGGTACAGTACTGGTGGGGATGGGTTTGTCACTGTATAACACTGGGGTACAGTACTGGTGGGGACGGGTCTGTCACTGTATAACACTGGGGTTCAGTACTGGTGGGGACGGGTCTGTCACTGTATAACACTGGGGTACAGTACTGGTGTGGATGGGTCTATCACTGTATAACACTGGGGTACAGTACTGGTGGGGACGGGTCTGTCACTGTATAACACTGGGGTACAGTACTGGTGGGGACGGGTCTGTCACTGTATAACACTGGGGTACAGTACTGGTGGGGATGGGTCTGTCACTGTATAACACTGGGGTACAGTACTGGTGGGGACGGAGCTGTCACTGTATAACTCTGGGGTACAGTACTGGTGGGGACCGGTCTGTCACTGTATAACACTTGGGTACAGTACTGGTGGGGGCGGATCTGTCACTGTATAACACTGGGGTACAGTACTGATGGGGATGGGTCTGTCACTGTATAACACTGGGGTACAGTACTGGTGGGGACGGGCCTGTCACTGTATAAGACTGGGGTACAGTACTGGTGTGGACGGGTCTGTCAGTGTATAACACTGGGGTACAGTACTGTTGGGGACGGGTCTGTCACTGTATAACACTGGGGTACAGTACTGGTGGGGACGGGTCTGTCACTGTATAACACTGGGGTTACAGTGCTAGTGGGGACGGGTCTGTCAGTGTATAACACTGGGGTACAGTGCTGGTGGGGTCGGGTCTGTCGCTGTATAACACTGGAGTACAGTACTGGTGGGGATGGGTCTGTCGCTGTATAACACTGGGGTACAGTCCTGGTGGGGATGGGTCTGTCGCTGTATAACACTGGGGTACAGTCCTGGTGGGGACGGGTCTGTCAGTGTATAACACTGGGGTACAGTGCTGGTGGGGTCGGGTCTGTCGCTGTATAACACTGGGGTACAGTACTGGTGGGGATGGGTCTGTCACTGTATAACACTGGGGTACAGTCCTGGTGGGGATGGGTCTGTCACTGTATAACACTGGAGTACAGTACTGGTGGGGATGGGTCTGTCACTGTATAACACTGGGGTACAGTACTGTTGGGGACGGGTCTGTCACTGTATAACACTGGGGTACAGTACTGGTGGGGACGGGCCTGTCACTGTATAACACTGGGTACAGTACTGGTGGGGACGGGCCTGTCACTGTATAACACTGAGTGATCCCTTCATTGCTCCCCTATGATCTCTGACATTCCTCTTCTATTTGGGCTGCGTTCCCAAATTGTTCCTCAGTCTCCGGATCGTCTGTGAGTCGCTCTCGCGTTTGAAACTGCTGACGTTGAATTGCTCTTTTCATTCCCTGTTCTAACATGTCTGGGCCACAAAGCAGAGATGGGTGAAGAGCTGCAGACTTGCCCTGTGTTCTTCGTGTGCGTCTGTTCAGAATGTTTGGTATTTATGCCCCAGGCGACACTCTGTGACTGCGCTGTCATGGTGTTGACACCACCCGGGTGAGGATGACAAGTCATTAATCCCTGTCACTTGACCTAATTTTCATAACATTTTATGGAAGTAATGTTGTTAGATGATATATTTTTAGAGCTGTGTGTAATTTAAATCCCTCAATTTCTGTGGTGACGGTAGATTAGCTTGTTTTGGATGGAGGAGCCTGGACACTCGGGGCTGTGTTTAATGAAACATTCCCCTCCATCCCGCAGGATACTCAAACTGAGCACAGAATGATTACCCACAAGCAGACCATTCGGCCACCTGCTCCTTGCTAGTGTTAATGCGCCTCCAGCCAGCTCTCTAAATCTCACCCAGTCAGCATATCCTTCCATTCCTGCCTCTCCTTAAATTCCGCTAAAACGTCAGCTCGTCCCTGTGACAGAAAGTCGTCTCTCCCCCGTAAGGACTTTTCTCCTCAATTCTTGATTGGATTTACTTGTGACCATCTTAGAATTGTGACCCTGATTGTTTATTTTTATTTAAAATCACAGCTTCATAGACAAAGAACTAGACAAGAACAACGGTAATAGAAGTTAATACAATAATTCTGACAATGGCAAGGCGCCGCAGTGGTTAGCACTGCTGCTTCTCAGCGCCAGGGACCCGGGTTCGATTCCCACCTCGGGTGTCTGTCTGTGTGGAGTTTGCACTTTCTCCCCATGTCTACGTGGGTTTCATCCGGGTGCTCCGGTTTCCTCCCGTAATCCAACGATGTGCAGGTTAAGTGGATTGGACATGCTAAATTGCCCCTCAGCGTGAGGTTACAGGGCAGGGGTTAGGGTCTAGAAAGGGTCGGTGCAAATTCGATGGGCCAAGTGGCCTCTTTCTGTATTGTAGGAATTCTATAAAAACATAAACCCCACGCTGTCACCGTGCTTGTTTACAGTCATGTGACCTTCTTTCGCCACAGTGATGTCAAAATGGATGTTTATCTATGGCTGGGCCTGGTTTTAGTTTCAAGACTGATAATATCCCAGCTATTAGCATTTGGAGGAGCTGTTATCCTTTTGTGATTCTTGTGTTGGGAAGCCAAAGTCTGAACAAAGCCCCTGACTCTGCTGGAGGAGTAAACGTACAGAGGTACAAACTGCCCCCTCAGTGGTCCCCCTTTGAAATGGACCTGGGCAGTTCTGGATGTGAAATGGGTCTGTTAACAACTCTGCAGCAATAATGAGTTTTGATCTGCTGGTCGCCTCGTTTTGTGATTAGAGCGTCCTTACAATAACTGAGTGTAAACGTCCACGGTGATGGCAGTAGGATTACTTTATTCTTGCAACTGCTGATGGTAGCTTCCAGACCAAAGGGCCAATCCTGCGGTCATGTGATTTGTAGCAGCCATCTTTTGTTTTTATCGGAAAGTCTATTTTAAGAAAAGTAACAAAACAATGAAGTTTTGGCAGATACAGTTGTGGATTACTACTCATGGCTTACTGACGTATTGAAAACCTGGAGCCAAAAAACAAACTTGCATTTCTATAGCACCTGTCATGACCCCAGGAGCTCCCAAATCACGTGGAAATACGACTAAAGTATGTTGTAAAGTAGAACATGCAGTCCTTGTGCACTGTACGGTTCCACAAACAGAAATGTGACACTGACCAGGTGGTCTGTTTTTAATGATGTTGGTTGATGGAGGCTCTGGCCAGGGAGGGGGGACCGCTCCACCTGCCTTCAAAACGGTGCCACGGATCTTCTCCATCCACATGAAAGGACATATGAAAGACGGTACCTCTGACAGTGCAGTATTTCCGCGGTAAGCACTGGCTCGTCGGCCGAGATTTCCGTGCTCAGGTGCTGGAGCGGAATTTAAATCCACAATTGTTTTGTGCCACGTTGGACCGACTGAGCCATAGCTCACCCAGGGAGTCCGTTCTTGACAATTTTGGTGCGGTGTCCCTGAGTCTCGGTTTCAAAACTGAAATTTGCTAGACGTCTGTTTGGCAATATGCAATTAAGGCTGGTAGATGGCACAGGGAACCGGTGCGACAGAAATACAAGGTTTATTTTGGCTCCAGGGTTTCCGCATGATGTTATATCATTAAGACATGACAAGAAATCCAAAACTGTACATCAAAACTTCATTGTTTTTTGCCATTCTTAAAATAGACATTCTGCTGGACCGCAAAGATGGCTGCCACAAGTCACATGACCACAGGATTAGCCCTTTGTTCTGGGAGTACCAACAGGAGATACAAGAATAAAAGAATCCTACTCCCATTATCATGGAATCTCGCACTCAAAGGAACAGGCATGATCTCATTGAATGCCAGGACAGGCTGGCAAGGCTAATTGGCGTCTTCCTGTTGCTATGCTGCCCAGCTGCTTTACACTGACAGGGGCTTTCTTCCAACAAGGAAATTCCTGCAGTACCAAGGGATGGGATAGTCCTGAAAAAAACCTTCAAAAATAGGAACTTTTGGTTTAATTTATGTTTGGGTCTCTGAACAGTTTGTGGGAGCTTGCTGTGCAAAGATTGGCAGCAGTCTTCCCTACAGTGCAACAAGGACTACACTCCAAACAAAATACTTAATCGACTGTGAAGCATTTGGGACATCCCGAGGTCATGAAAGGTGCAACAGAGATGTGAGTTCCTTCTCGCCTTTTTCTGCTGTGACTTCCACTGGTGGTTGAGAGATCTGCGCTATTTTCCTTCTGTGCAGGAGTTCCCATCAGCCCGCTTGATTATCCCACTTGTCCAGGAACTGGGAAATCAACACTTCGGTCAACGTTGACATCTGCCAGCATTTAACTTGCCAACATTGTGCAGCACTCCCTCAGTACTGACCCTCTGACAGTGCAGCACTCCCTCAGTACTGACCCTCTGACAGTGCGGCACTCCCGCAGTACTGACCCTCAGACAGTGCAGCACTCCCTCAGTACTGACCCTCTGACAGTGCAGCACTCCCTCAGTACTGACCCTCTGACAGTGCAGCACTCCCTCAGTACTGACCCTCTGACAGTGCGGCACTCCCTCAGTACTGACCTTCTGACAGTGCAGCACTCCCTCAGTACTGACCCGCTGACAGTGCAGCACTCCCTCAGTACTGACCCTCTGACAGTGCGGTACTCCCTCAGTACTGACCCTCTGACAGTGCAGCACTCCCTCAGTACTGACCCTCTGACAGTGCAGCACTCCCTCAGTACTGACCCTCTGACAGTGCAGCACTCCCTCAGTACTGACCCTCTGACAGTGCAGCACTCCCTCAGTACTGATCCTCTGACAGTGCAGCACTCCCTCAGTACTGACCCTCTGACAGTGCAGCACTCCCTCAGTACTGACCCTCTGACAGTGCGGCACTCCCTCAGTACTGACCCTCTGACAGTGCAGCATTCCCTCAGTACTGACCCTCTCTGACAGTGCGGCACTCCCTCAGCACTGACCCTCTGACAGTGCGGCACTCCCTCAGTACTGACCCACTGACAGTGCGGCACTCCCTCAGTACTGCCCTGCAGTGTCACTCCGGGTTATGGGCCGATGGGGGTTTGAACCCGCAGGAGCAAGTGCGACCCGCGGAGTCACAGTCGACGTTTGGGATTGATGCTGGGATCTGGGATCACGCTGATCGGAGCGTGGCCGGGTCCCCTCAGCAACCTCGATGTTAAAAGCAGCTCATGGCGATCGACGTAGATGAGTGGTGGGCCGCCCGGGAGGCCACATGCGGCCCACCTGGGTTCTGAGTGGGGCCCAAGGGACATTATGTTGATCATTGCCCACGTGCAGGCTCACCCCATTCCGCTGATCTCCATCCGTCTCGTTTTTTTCCTTCCAGTCTGGCTGAAGCGAGCTGGGCGTGAAGCGCGGGCGAGTGAAGTGAGGTGTGTGCAGATCCCCCACAACACCGACTGTGCGAGCCCAGCGCTCCCACAGTGTCCTAAGTCTAAATATTTATTTTGTTTTACCATTTGAATTTGATGACAGTTCTATTGATATTTAAAAGATTGATCATTTTCTATAACTGGTTATGAAATATTTGGTGCGCATTCGGTTTCAATCTTTCGGTCCTTTGAGATGAAGGAGAGGGAACGCTCCTGATGTTCCCTCACCAGCTGTGGCTGCCCTTTGCTGCTCCAGAACAAAACAGTGGGCTGGGAAAATGAGAGCAGCAGACAATAGAGTGGGAGATAGCTGGTGGTGATGTGGCTGGCCGCAAGGCGATTTTCAATTGGAGTTACGTGTGGGAGCAGAGGCGAATGAAGCCGGCTTGTGCAACAGGTGCAGGCATTGTGAGAAAGTTGACTTATCGTGGTGTCGGGTTCCTCTGGTTAATGCTGCCTCTGTTTATTTGGCTGCCTCGAATCTCGGTTCACATTCCTGCCTTTGCATTGACCAGCCGGTTAATCCCTTAAACTATTGCTTGCCAGCTTGAAGTTTGCAAAAGGCTCAAGTATTAAAGGGACCTTATCGTCAGAGAGCGAGGGAGAGAGACTCCCATTGCCACAGTCCCTTTCGTGACCTCAGGGTGTCACCAAAACAGCCAATCAAGTACCTTTTTGATGTGTAATCATTGTTGTAGAGTAAAGGTAAACTCACCCTAGTCCCAGGTGACCAGAGGCTGCTTTCCCCTTTGAGGGGGGGGAGAGCTGACTGGCGGAGATTTAACCGGAGGGTCACCACACCTCAGGCGAGGGGCAAGGTTCTCAGCCGGTACGGGGATTGAACCCCCGCTGCTGGCCTCGCTCTGCAAACCTGTTGTATTACAGGAAAAGCAACAGCCAAATTCACACAGCAAGATCCCTCAGGCTGCAATGAAACTCATCACCAGGTCATCTGTTTTTTGTGCTGTTGGTTTAAGAATAAATATTCGCGAGGACACAGAGGACAATCCTCCAGTTCTTCTTCAAAATTATGCCGTTGGAACTTTTGGTTCACCCAAGAGTGAAGACGGATTTGATGGCGCATCTGAAAGACGTGCCTCTGACAGGCAGCACACCCTTGGTGGTTGATGGGGAGCCAATAAAACTGGTTGCTTTGTCCCGGATGGTGTCGAGTGTTGTTGGAGCTGCTCTCATCCAGGCAAGTGGAGAGTATTCCATCACACTTGAACGCACTATCATCCCCGTCCCTCCTGCTCTTCCCCATCTCCCCCTACCAATTTCTCCCCATGCCCACAAGCCCAGGGTAACCTTGCTGGCTGTGTTCCCGCTGTGGACACGATTCAAACAGAACGTGCCTTGCAGATGGTGGACAGGCTTTGGGGAGTCAGGAGGTGAGTTACTCACCACTGGAGTCTTAGCCTCTGACCTGCTCTTGTCGCCACAGTATTAATGTGGCTAGTCCAGTTCAGTTTCTGGTCAATGGGAACCATCGGGATGTTGATAGTGGGGGATTCAACGATGGTGATGCCATTGAATGTCAAGGGGAGATGGATAGATTCTCTCTTGTTGGAAATGTCATTGCCTGGCACTTGTGTGGTGTGAATGTAACTTGGCACTTGTCAGCCCAAGCCTGGGCATTGCCCAAGTCTTGCTGCATTTGGACAGGGACTGCTTCAGTATCTGAGGAGTCCCGAATGGTGAACATTGTGCAGTCATCCGCAAACATTCCCTATCTGACCCTGTGATGGAAGGAAGGTCAATGAGGATGATTGCACCATGGAGATTACACTGAGGAATCCCTGTAGTGATGTCCTGGAGCTGAGATGATTGACCTTCAATAATCAAACATCTTCCGTTATGCCTGGTATGACTCCAACCAGTGGAGAGTTTCCCCCTGATCCCCATTGACTTCAATAGGAGCAGGATTAAGCCGTTTGATTTTTCAACCCTGCTCTGCCAGGACTGATTTCCACATTGACCCCACTTTCCTGTCCTATTCCATAATTTCCTCAATGTCCAAAAATCTTCTCAATCTCCGCCTTGTCGATACACAATGACTGAGCACCCGTAGCTTTCTGGGTTCGGGAATTCCAAAGATTCTCAACCCTTTGAGTGTGGATATTTCTCCTCATCCCATGTCTGATGCCCTTATCCTGGGAGAATTCCCGTCAGTTCCGGATTTAGCACTGGCCAATCAGGTGAGGCCAAGCTCCGCTCCTTCGCGACGCTTTCACCAGCGGTGAGGCGTGGGCTGGTTTGGAGCAGCCAGTAACACCGTGAATTCTCTGCAAAAGCAGGGGCAGCAGGTTACATGCGAGCTGATATTTTGATGAGCTGGCTCGTTGGGATTCCTGGTGCAGTCACTGTGTAATCCTTCAGGACACTTGTTTTGCCTGCGCTCGCTCTTGGCGAGATTCTGGGACCTGGCTGGTGGTTTGGAATGAGTGATTCGCATTCCTGCGGGTCTCCGAATTCCTGCTGCCGACTGCCAGAGCGCTCAAACCGGGAGCGTCTCTCGAAAGGCAGACACCCAGCCGCAGGGGCCGCAAAGCATGATTGCCCGTCTTGAACGCACCATCATCCCCGTCCCTCCTGCTCTTCCCCATCTCCCCCTACCAATTTCTCCCCATGCCCACAAGCCCAGGGTAACCTTGCTGGCTGTGTTCCCGCTGTGGACACGATTCAAACAGAACGAGAACTAAGAATGAAAGAACTTGCATTTCTGCAGCACCCTTTATACCTTCAGGATGCCATAGATCATAGAATCCCTGCAGTGCAGAAGGAGGCCATTGGGCCCATCAGGATGGTACCGACCCTCCGAAAGAGCACCCTAACCCAGGCCCAACCCCCACCCTAACTCTGTAAACCCACTGAGGGACAATTTAGCACATCCAATCCACCTAGTCTGCATATCTTTGGACTTGTGGGATGAAACCGGAGCACCCGGAGGAAGCCCATGCAGACAAGGGGAGAATGCGCAAACTCCACACAGGCAATCGCCCGAGGTCGGAATTGAACCCAGGTCCCTGGCGCTGTGAGGCAGCAGTGCTAACCTGGGTCCCTGGCGCTGTGAGGCAACAGTGCAAACCCGGGTCCCTGGCGCTGTGAGGCAACAGTGCAAACCCGGGTCCCTGGCGCTGTGAGGCAACAGTGCAAACCCGGGTCCCTGGCGCTGTGAGACAGCAGTGCTAACCTGGGTCCCTGGCGCTGTGAGGCAACAGTGCAATCCTGGGTCCCTGGTGCTGTGAGGCAGCAGTCCTAACCCCGGTCCCTGGCGCTGTGAGGCAGCAGTGCTAACCCTGGTCCCTGGCGCTGTGAGGCAGCAGTGCAATCCCGGGTCCCTGGTGCTGTGAGGCAGTAGTGCTAACCCTGGTCCCTGGCGCTGTGAGGCAACAGTGCAATCCCGGGTCCCTGGCGCTGTGAGGCAGCAGTGCTAACCCTGGTCCCTGGCGCTGTGAGGCAACAGTGCAATCCTGGGTCCCTGGCGCTGTGAGGCAACAGTGCAAACCCGGGTCCCTGGCGCTGTGAGACAGCAGTGCTAACCTGGGTCCCTGGCACTGTGAGGCAACAGTGCAATCCTGGGTCCCTGGTGCTGTGAGGCAGCAGTCCTAACCCCGGTCCCTGGCGCTGTGAGGCAGCAGTGCTAACCCTGGTCCCTGGCGCTGTGAGGCAGCAGTGCAATCCCGGGTCCCTGGTGCTGTGAGGCAGCAGTGCTAACCCTGGTCCCTGGCGCTGTGAGGCAACAGTGCAATCCCGGGTCCCTGGCGCTGTGAGGCAGCAGTGCTAACCCTGGTCCCTGGCGCTGTGAGGCAACAGTGCAATCCTGGGTCCCTGGTGCTGTGAGGCAGCAGTGCTAACCCGGGTCCCTGGCGCTGTGAGGCAGCAGTGCTAACCCTGGTCCCTGGCGCTGTGAGGCAGCAGTGCTAACCCGGGTCCCTAGCGCTGTGAGGCAGCAGTGCTAACCCGGGTCCCTGGCACTGTGAGACAGCAGTGCTAACCCTGGTCCCTGGCGCTGTGAGGCAGCAGTGCTAACCCTGGTCCCTGGCGCTGTGAGGCAGCAGTGCTAACCCTGGTCCCTGGCGCTGTGAGGCAGCAGTGCTAACCCGGGTCCCTGGCGCTGTGAGGCAGCAGTGCAAACCGCTGTGCCACCGTGCCGGTGTTTTACAATCAAAGAAAAGGGGTCGCCCTTGTAATGTAGGAAGCGTGGCACCTGATCTGTGCACAGCAGGATCCCACAAATAATCCATTACATGACCTGTAAACTGTTTTTTTTGGGGGGGGATAGCGGTTGAAAGATAAATATATAAATCTCCTGCTCCTCTGCGAAGTTACGCCATGGGATCTTTTACACCCCACTTGAGAGATAGATAGTAGATAAATAAAGAGAAACTGTTTCCATTGGCAGGAGGGTCAGTATCCAGAGCACTCCCTCTCTCTGGTACTTTGAGAGCTGGCAATGAGGGTGATGTTGCATCTCCCTCTCTCTCAGATATCAGTTCCTGTGCGTCTGTATCAAGGAAGGAGATCAATGGAGAGTCGAGTCAATTTGAAGTTCAGAATGTACCCATTTCTGTTGGAATGTGCCAGGGCCTGAGCTAGGAATCTGTGTCATATTTTACATAAACTGGCAGCCTTCCAAACATGACGGAATTGAAGAAAAAGGCTGTTTTTGGAAGCAGAGACCTTTGATCAGAATCAGATCCACTCCCCTCGTCATTACACAGGGACAAAACTGCCCCGGAATTCCACGGGATGACCCTAAAACGTTGATAAGTTCCTGCTAGCTCTCAACACGGAAGTAGAAACTGGAGCCTGTGATTAGATTTGCAATCCTCTGGTACCAAAGGAGGCTATTTGGCCCAACACACTCACAACTCTTTGAAAGGGCTGTCCAATCATTCCCACGGCCCCTGCTCTCTCCCTGTGGCCCTACAACAAGTGTTTGTCTGGTTTAGCTCGGTTGGTTGGACTGCTGGTGGGTGATGCAGAGCGAGGCCAGCAGCGTGGGCTCGATTCCTTTACCAGCTGAGGTTATTCATGAAGGTCCCACCTTGCCCCCCCCCGCCTGAGGTGTGGTGACCCTCGGGTTAAATCACCACCAGTCAGTGTGGTGTTGGGCGTTCTGACACACAGATGAGCCAACACAGTTGTATTTGGTACAACGCTGTTTTATTCAAACTTACTATCTACAGTTTTGTCTTGATACTCTGCACGTGGGGACTCCCTGTCTGTGATGTTAAAACAGGTCTTGTCCTTGTCCTTGTCCCCAGATCTACTGTCCACCAGGTGTCGTGTTTGTCCTTTTATACTGTCCCTGTCTTTGTCTGTGATTGGTTGTGGTGTTGTGTGTTCTGATTTGTCTGTTGGTGTGTCTATCATGATGTGTGTGTTTGACTATCATGACAGTCAGTTATCCCCCTCAAAGGGGAAATCAGCCGATGGGACAATGGAGACTTTACCTTTATCTAATTCTCTTTGAAAGTTCCTGTTGAATGTGTTTCCAGCGCCCTTTCAGGCAGCACCTTCCAGCTGACAGCAACACACCGTGTAAAAACAAGTATTTTCATATTCATTTCGCCAATTACCTTAAATCTGTGTGCTCTGGTTCCCAACCCTCCTGCCCGAGGAAAGGAGTTATTCTTATTTCAGCTTTCAGAACCATTCAAAATTTTAAACACCTCTGTTAAATCATTGAGTCAGCTGGCATATCCAGCACAATAACAGACTATTCACCCAACTGCTCCATGCCAGTTCCTGTTGGGAACTAGAGATAGTTTGAAGTTATTTGTGTTGTGGGTGTTAGGAATAAGCTATAGCTTTAAGTTTAACTTCTACTTTGTATTTGTGTGTTTAAGAAAGGGGAAACCTGTGAAGTGATGTCTGCATAGAATCATAGAATTTACAGCGCAGAAGGAGGCCATTCGGCCCATCGAGTCTGCACTGGCTCTTGGAAAGAGCACCCTACCCAAGCCCACACCTCCACCCTATCCCCATAACCCAGTAACCCCACCCAACACTAAGGGCAATTTATCATGGCCAATCCACCGAACCTGCACATCTTTGGACTGTGGGAGGAAACTGGAGCACCCGGAGGAAACCCACGCGCACACGGGGAGAACGTGCAGACTCCGCACAGTGAACCAAGCCGGGAATCGAACCTGGGACCCTGGAGCTGTGAAGCAATTGTGCTAACCACAATGCTACCATGCTGCCCCTTGGGTTTGTTTGTATACTTACATTTTTTATTGAGGTTTTACGACTCTTGAGGAAAAGTTAGAAAAAACAACAGGAAAACAACAATGCTGTTGCTTAGCAACCAAAAGCAGCTTTAGTTCGGTTGCAAGCCAGTGCCAGGAGGGGAAGGTTCCAGAAACCAGTGAATGGGAAAAAAAGTCCCAGGAAGACCCTTATGTTAAGGACAAGGCCATGTTCAGTGAGGTTGAGGTCGGGAGCAGAGGAAATGGCTTCCAATTAAAGAGAGGAGGTTGCAGCGAGAAGAATCAAGGCAAACCGGGCTTGGGAGAAGCCAGAAGGTCCCAGGAGACAGCGGAAGGTTGGCGACTCCTTACTGCGGGCCTGTGACGCAGCGGTGTCCTGTTGGTGTGGCTGAGGATCTGAGCGTGTGCATGGAAGGTGAAGTTTGAATGCGCGGGGCGATCTAGGGGAGAGGAACGTCAGAAGGAGAGATCAGAGCCCTGGAGGTGGATCCTTGTTGAAGACGAGAGAAAAGTTTGGGAGAAGACTCCTCAGTGAGTTACTGAGAGTAGACATTGGAAATCCGAGTTAAAAGGAAGGCTTCTGTGAATCCAATTGGCTGATGGTGTGACAAGCGTCTGTGGGGAGTTGACGAGAATCCATAGCGTCTGCTGTGGGTGGCATCTGTCACATGGTTTCAGAGTGAGGTGTGTCTGACCACAGGTTGGCTATTGGTTTACATGGACTGTATACTTAATGTGACCATTATAATAATAATAATCTTTATTATTGTCACAAGTAGGCTTACATTAACACTGCAATGAAGTTACTGTGAAAAGCCCCTAATCGCGACATTCCGGCGCCTGTTCGGGTACACAGAGGGAGAATTCAGAATGTCCAAATTGTATATATCTGCCGGGGTGGCTTGGTGACACAGTGGTTAACACTGCTGCCTCACAGTGCCAAGTACTCTGGTTCAATTCCAGCTTTGGGTGACTGTGTGGATTTTGCACCTTCGCTCTGTATCTGCGTGGGTTTCCTCCGGGTGCTCCGGTTTCCTCCCACAGTCCAAAGATGTGCCGGTTAGGTGGATTGGCCATGATAAATTGCCCCCTAGTGTCCAAAGATATGCAGGTTAGGTGGGGTAGATGTGATAGGGCAGGGGAGTGGGCCTCGGTAGAGTGTTCTTTCAGAGAGTCGGTGCAGACTCAATGGGCCGAATGCCCTCCTTCTGCTCTATAGGGATTCTATGATCTGTAAAGGTATAATTGGGGTGTTTTATAATTCGCTTTTTTGTGTTTAATAAATGTTTATTTTGTTGAATGTTTTCAGCTGACTCCTGTGACTCTGCTCAGTTATCGCCTTCCACATCTCTAAACAAAAAATAAAAGTTAGGATCTATCAAAGCAGGTTCCACCCTAGGATCTGACTTGTCCAGTAGTAACATCAGCTGGGATTGCAACACTCCACACAAGACCCCCCCCCCTCCCAATCCTACTTCATCTCACCCGACCAAAATATCCTTCTATTCCTTTCTCCCTCGTGTGTTTCTCCAGCTTTTCTGAAATGCATCTGTGTTATTCCCCTTAACCATTCCCTGTGGGAGTGAGTTCCACATTCTCATCATTCTCAGGGGAAGAGTTTCTCCTGAATTTCCTATTGGATCTAGTCATGCCCAGTTTATATAATGGCCCCTAGTTTAGGACTGCCTACAAGAGGAAACATCTCCTCGTCGGCCCAATCAAACCCCTTTCATTTAAAAAATTTTTTTTTAGTGTACCCAATCATTTCTTTTCCAATTAAGGGGCAATTTAGCGTGGTCACAGCTGATCTGTTTCTCGACCCATCTTGGCTCCATCACCAGAGTGCTCCTAATTGGCAAAGATTTATCAATCTCAATCTTGACAGTTCCAATTGAACGCCAGCATCATCATTTGGGGAGAGAGTTCCTGATTTCCACCACCTTTGTACGAGGAAATGCTTCCCTTAACAGTTTGGCTCCATTTTTAAGATTATTTGGTCCTTGTCCCTCAGGCTGTCTATCCCCTGCTCGCCTCTCTGCGGCTTTTGTCTCCTTGCTTTCCTTCACTCCACCATTGGCGGCTGTGCCTTCACTCTGGGATTCTCTCCTTCAATCTCTCCGTCTCTTCACATCTCTCCCTCCTTTAAGACAATCCTTAGAACCTGCCTCTTTCACCGAGCTCCTTCCTCATCTAACTTCACATCGCCTCAGGTGGCCCAGTTTAAATTTATGTTTGTTCACACTCCTGTGGAGCGCCTTGGGATATTTTACCATGTCAGTGGCGCTATATAAATGCAGGCCGATGTTGATTCCTGTTTCTTACGTGCTGTCTCTCTCATCCCCGTCTGCAATTATTCCTTGTCAGAGGGCGACGCGCCCCCGCCTCCTGAGTTGGGGGCTCCTGTTTTAAATCATGCGAGCGTAACCCGGGCTGGCACACCCAGCACTGAGGGAAATGCTGATTTTTGGCTGAGCGGTTTAACCAAGTTGGGTGACTGTGCCAGATCCCAGGGCACTGTTTTGAAGCAGACCAGGGGGAGCTCATCCTGGTTTTTGGTGCCAACATCTGTCCCCCAACCAGTGTTTAGTACAACGTTTGTCACCATTCCTGGTATTGTTGTAAACGGGAGCTTGCTGTGCACAATTGGCTCTTGTGTGGAATTGTCCCAAATATTGGCAAAGGCCAAGAGCAGCGGGAAAAGTACCGATGTGCTGCGTATCATCCCGGACTTAGTAAAATAAAAAGGCAAGGGGCGGTTTCCACAATGTCATGCTGGTGAGGTTGGTTCTGATGGAGCCCTACCAACAATTTAGTCTTTTGAATATTGGGCTGCCATTATTAAATGCTGCCCCAGTGCACAAAAGTTGACCAGAAACATCCCCCCCCCCCCCTTCCCGGGCACGTTCCGGGCACTAACCCCCTGGCACTATATGGGCACTGGGGGATGAGGTGCCATCAACAGTGCCCCTAAGCTCGAGTCCTTACAAGAGGTTGCCTCCACCCGCTCCCACACTGACCCCTACCTCATTACCCACTACCTGACCATGGCTATATTCGCCGCCCAGTAGCAATTCATAAAGTTTGGCAGAGCCAGCACCCGTCCCCCTCAAAACCACAAACAGCACCTTCTTTACTCGTGGGAATTTACCTTCCCACACAAACCCCCAAATCATAAGAGAAACATTTTGAAGCAGTGATTGATTGTGGCCTGGAAGGTGCTGCCTGACAGGGCAGTGGATGCAGATTCCATAGAAACTCTCAAATGAGAATTGGGTGAACACTTGAAGAGGAGAAAAATGCCAGGCTCCGGGGAAAAGGATGTGAGTGGGGACTAATTGTACAGCTTCGATCGAGGACCCAACGTCTCGGCGTGATGGGCCGAGTGGCCTCCAGCATAATCTCATTCTGGGATTCACACAGGAGCGGGGGTCCTGACAGTTCCTTCTGTTTGTTTGGGAGTTTCTGTACAGTTCTGTACAGGCCGCACGGTAGCATTGTGGATAGCACAATTGCTTCACAGCTCCAGGGTCCCAGGTTCGATTCCGGCTTGGGTCACTGTCTGTGCGGAGTCTGCACGTCCTCCCCGTGTCTGCGTGGGTTTCCTCCGGGTGCTCCGGTTTCTTCCCACAGTCCAAAGATGTGCAGGTTAGGTGGATTGGCCATGATAAATTGCCCTTAGTGTCCAAAATTGCCCTTAGTGTTGGGTGGAGGTGTTGACTTTGGGTAGGGTGCTCTTTCCAAGAGCTGGTGCAGACTCCTTCTGCACTGTAAATTCTATGATAATTTTTCTATGATTAGCGCAATATGGCCAGACTGCGCTCCGTCAATTCGACTTTGTCAAAGGGAGTTTCGCATCTCTCCCACTCCTCCAGTTTGGAATTGCCCGCGGTTCGCTTCATGAAGCGGGCTTTGGTCACGCTTGAGGAATGTGAAAATTGTGGAGTAAATTGAATGCCGATTGCCGTTGCTTTCTTTGTTCACCTTTCTAAATTTAATGTTGTCGAACACTTTCAAAGCTGTGTTTACACCTGCTGCTGTGATGCGAGCAAACAGCCTTTCCCAACGCCTTCCACTCACCAAACGTATTTTTTATTATTTCTTGCGATGTGGGTGAGTTAGCAATGCTGGCATTTCCTCTCATTCCCCTGGAAAGATGGTGGTGAGTGTGTATATCTTCAACCAATTTACAGAGGGTCGCTACATCTGAGTGCCCTGTTTTTAGAATTCCCAACCTGGTTTGCCTCCTTGGACTCGACCCTCCCTATCTCCGTAATCTCCTCCAGCTCCACAACCCGCCGAGGTCTCGGTACTCTTCCAATCTTGGCCTCCTGAGCAACCCCGATTTGCGAAAGACTTGTGCAGTGGTAACGTCCCTGGACCGGTAACCCGGATCCAGGCTAATGCTCGGGGGACAAGGGTTCAAATCTCACCACGGTAATTACAATGCAATTCATAAATCTGGAATGTGAAGCTAGTCTCAGAAATGGTAACCACGGTTGTTGTAAAAACCCATCTGGTTTACTAACCGTGCCCTGTGGGGGAAGGAAATCTGCCGTCCTTACCTGGTCTGGCCTACTTGTGATTCCAGACCCACAAGAATGTGGTTGATCCTTAATTCCCCGAGAAATGGCAGGGCAAGCCACTCAGTTTACTGGCAGTTGAGGACGAACAACAAAAAGCTGGCCCAGCCGCGACACCAACATCCCACGTGAGAGGTTACGGGGGCGATTCTCCGATATGGCGGCCAAGTGTTCACGCCGTCGTGAACGCTGTCGCCTTTCACGGCGGCGCGAACAGGGCCCGGGCACGACCTATTCTGGGCCCCCCAGGGGGCCAGCACGGCGCTGGAGCGGTTCACGTCACTCCAGCGTCCTTACGTGGCGCCAAATGGGCACCATGCCAACCCGCGCATGCGCAGTTGGGGCAGCCCAATCCTGCGCATGCGGGGAACGTCTTACGCACGCCAGCCCCTCACCAACATGGCGCCGGTGTTCTGGGGGGGCCGCGCGCAGAAGGAGGTAGGCCCGTGGGGTGGGGGGGGGGAGGGAGGAGAGAGGCCGGCCCGCCGATTGGTGGGCCCCGACCGTGGGCCAGACCCCATCGGAGACCACCCCGGTGAAGGAGCCCCCCTCCCTCCCCCACAGGCCGCCCCCCCCAGCTTTCCCGCAGAGCTCCTGCCGGCAGTGACCAGGGGTGGACGCCGCTGACGAGAACCTGCCGCTCGGCCCATCTGGACCGGAGAATCGCCGCTCGCCGGTTCTCCGAGCGGCCCGGTGCGGATCGCGCACCGCTGGTTTCCGGGGGGCGGGGGTGGGAGAATCGCGTGCGGGGGTCGGGGCGGCGTGGCGCGATTCGTGCGCCGCCCCGGCGATTCTCCCACCCGGCGTTGGTGGGAGAATAGCGCCCTACATCTTTTTAAATTGCTTCACCATTGGTGTCCGTTCCGTGAGCTCCACCTTTCCCATCCCTCCGTTAAGACATTCCTTGAGACCAATCACTATCTGTGACCAAACCTTTAGTCAGTCCTTTTTTTTGATATAAATTTAGAGTATCCAATTATTTTTTTCCCAATTGAGGGGCAATTTAGCGTGGCCAATCCACCTACCCGGCACATCTTTGGGTTGTGGGGGTGATACCCACGCAGGCACGGGGAGAATGTGCAAACTCCACACGGACAGTGACCCAGGGCCGGGATCGAACCTGGGACCTTGGCGACATGAGGCAGCTGTGCTAACCACTGCGCCACAGTGCCGCCCTGTAGTCAGTCTTTTCTAATGACACCTGAGCTGGCTTTATGTCAACTTTTGTTTGATACTCAAGTCCTGCGAAGTGCCTTGGAATGAAGGTGCTATGTAAATGCAAGTTGGTGTTGCTGCCA